>NC_065580.1:171401664-171720205 GCF_024542745.1 Macaca thibetana thibetana
TAAAGAGAAATAAAAAAACAACATAATATATATTTTAATTCATAAATGCTTACACATGAGTACACTAGAAGACACAATGAAGTCACATGTTAGCCTACACTTATTATTATTTTTTCTTTTTTCAGAGACAGTGTCTTGCTCTGTCACCCAGGTTGTGTGCAGTGACATGATCATAGCTCATTGCAACGCTGAGCCTCTGGGCCCAAGGGATCCTCCTGCTTCAGCCTCCCAAGTAACTAGCACTATAGGCATGCACCACCATGCCTAGCTAATTTTCTTAATGTTTACTTTCACAGAGATGGAATCTTGCCATGTTGCCCAATCCAGCTAGTCTCAAACTCTTGGCTTCAAGAGATCCTCTACCTCCACCTCCCAAAGTGCTGGGATTATGGCATTAGCCACCATGCCTGGTGTGCATTTATAATGTTAAATGGGATTTAAGTAAGATCAGAAACCATTTCAAATAGTACAGGAATATAAGAATAGAGTTATTGGCCAGGTGCAGTGGCTCACGCCTGTAATCCCAGCACTATGGGAAGCTAAGGTGGGCAGATCACCTAAGGTCAGGAGTTTGAGACCAGGCTGGCCAACATGGTGAAACTCCCGTCTCTACTAAAAGTACATAAATTAGCCGGGCATGGTAGTATGCCCCTGTAATCCCAGCTACTCAGGAGGCTGAGGCAGGAGAATCATTTGAACCTGGGAGGTGGAGGTTGCAATGAGCCAAGATCGTGCCATTGCACTCCAGCCTGGGCGCCACAGCAAGACTCCGTCTCCAAAAAAAAACAAAAAAATAGGGTTATTGTGAGCATTAGAATACAAATTTGTATATTTAGTTATATGATAAGACTGTCCAAAAGAATATTTGTGTTTATATGTAAAACAGTGTAAGTTACAGTATAAGCTCAGATAATTATGAAGTTTTCACTCACATGAGCATGCAGCGGGACTTTGGAGGGGGCAGTAATCCCCTTCCTGTTGATAGTCCCTGATTTAATTCCTTGAGCACACTCTCTGTTAATAGAAAGTTGAATGCTTTGTTTTATAAACTGAGGATTGTTTTGTCTTATACAGCTAATGTAATGTGACTATAACGGTAATTTTTAAAAAGTAAAATCTATCACCTACATTATTTTCCATTGACCATACTTGTTCTCACAATAAAACTATAAAAGAGGCTGAGTGCAGTGACTCAGGCCTGTAATCCCAGCCTTTGGGAGGCCGAGGTGGGCGGATCACTTGAGGTCAGGAGTTTCGAGACCAGCCTGGTCAACATAGTGAAACCCCATCTCTACTAAAAATACAAAAAATTAGCTGAGTGTGGTGGCAGTGGCCTGTAGTCCCAGCTACTCAGAAGGCTGAGGCTGGAGGGTTGCTTGAACCCAGGAGGCAGAGGTTGCAGTGAGCCGAGATCGCATCACCGCACTCCAGCCTGGGTGACAGAGCGAGACTCCATCTCAGAAAAACAACAACAAACTATAAAAGAGGTATAGGAGACACTAGATTTATGTTATATTTCAAAGAATCAATTTTCAGCTAAGGAAAAGTCAACTAATTTTGATACATTCAACTGGGATAATTGTTGTTTTAAGTCTTCTTATCTGTCAAGAATAGTATACATAATATATTTAATTTTTTCAGCCATGTATTAATGCATTTTTAAATGATCTTAAAGCTCTTTGATCCAAATCTCTAATAAAAATCTTTGAAAAGGCAAACATATTATGATATCATAACCCAGTTTTTTCCACCTTCAAAGATAAAACACAGAAAACGTCTCATATTAATTAAACTATAAGTGCCTGAACCCTAATTAGAAATCTCGGAGTCAACATTTTGAAAGAATCCCAAATGCTTTCCGATGGATCCTGTTCCTATGGAAACTAAAGTTGGGAAGTAGTGAAAGACAAAAGAAATTACAAAATGGCACCCAAGAAATCAGCTAAAAGAGTTATTTTTTATTTTAAAAGGAAGGAAAAACATAGCCTTGTGTTCTATCATCAGACACACATAGCAATTTTTAAAATAACACATAATTGAAATTTAGGAAATGCATGACGTATAATAATGTTTATCTTTGCTTAAAGCAATATTAATGTTATTCTTTTAATATGAACTTACGGCAAAAAAAAAAAGGCTAGAAAATTATGAGGACGTTTTCTATTTCCCTTTTAAATGATCTGCTGTGATGCTATTAGGATGATTAAATTGGATGATAAACCCCTTCCAATATGGAATGTGTTCATTTTTGGATATTTCTCCCATTTAAATAATATTTTTAGAACATGAAATACTCATTACAGGCTTATGGCTTACCCTTCAGGTTAATATTGCTTTGAATTTGATTTGAGTTGTGAATATAGAAGGCATTTATATGTGGTGAGAGACAAGGACACTGCAAATACACTATTGGTTGGTACTTTCCAGCATATTCTTTGTATCCTTGTCTTCCAGATAGCAAAGAATGTGGGATTTTGAGTCAGTAACTCTAACTTTAAGTCCTGCCTCGGTATAAGTCCTAAAAGTACCCTAAGCTCCCGTGTTTCTTTTTTTTTTTTTTTTTTTTTTTTTGAGACGGAGGCTCGCTCTGTCACCCAAGCTGGAGTGCAGTGGCCGGATCTCAGCTTACTGCAAGCTCCGCCTCCCGGGTTTAGCCATTCTCCTGTCTCAGCCTCCCGAGTAGCTGGGACTACAGGCGCCCGCCACTTCGCCTGGCTAGTTTTTTTTTTTTTTTTTTTTTTTTTTTGTATTTTTTAGTAGAGACGGGGTTTCACCGTGTTAGCCAGGATGGTCTCGATCTCCTGACCTCGTGATCCGCCCGTCTCGGCCTCCCAAAGTGCTGGGATTACAGGCTTGAGCCACCGCGCCCGGCCCCGTGTTTCTCATTTATGAAACTGTGATAAAAAATAGTCCTATGTGTCTCACAGTCATGTTAACATGAGAAGTAAAATAATTCCTCTGAAAGTGTTTTGTCAATTGTAAAGTTCCATTCGAATGCTAATTTTTGTTTTTTCTTTACTTTTTAATCCCCCCAGGTTACCCAACACTTCACCCTGATCTTTTCCCTTCATTCTTCCTGACCTCTAGATAACAACTGACATTGCAAAATTCCTCCCCAGCTTCCATGACACTGGTTCTGTTGGTTGTCCATTATTTCTCTGGGCACTTGTTTTGTCATTGTCTCTGCTCTTTTATATTCTTTAACTAAGCATGTTCTCCAGAGTTCAGTTTTTTGCCTCCTACTAATTTTCTCCATGTTTTTTCCCAGAGTGGTTTTACATTTCTGTTTCCATTTTACCACTTAAATATAGGGGATAGGTACAGATCATGATCATCCACTCTCCAGTGGTCTTTAGAGATACATTTAGTTGGCTATTTTATTACTTCTGAATGATTCTCAATTAAATACCATGATTTCTCTGGTTCTACAAGGTTACAATCTTGGAATACCTGTTTTGATTTCTTTGATGCCCCCTATCAATTTCTATTTTGAGTGTCTTCCGGATTCAACTTTTCCTAAACAATTTTGACAGCCTCCAGTTTAATCCTGACCTCAATACCTAAGACCTGCCTTACAGTTACCCTTTCTTCCCAAGTCTAGTCTATATGTAAGGGTCAAAATGATTGTTTATCCCCAATACCTTCAAAACCTTCCACAACTTCCTGTTGGCTACTGCATCCAACAAAAAGTTTATAGCATGATATACAGTCAACTTCATGAATATCCAGCATTTTTGGAGCTTATTTTCTTGCTTCCTTCTAAAACAGGCCCTGTTCTAACCAAGGAGAATTCTAAAGGAGGCAGTTTAGAATTTTAAAACGTGTTCTCAGCTACATATAACATAATTTTATTATGACAGGCTAAAATATGGTACATTTTCCCATTTAAAAACATAAAATGTTAAATTATAAACAACACAAACTATCATTAAATCAAACCCTTTCATTTAACAAATGAGGGGAAAAAAGACTCAAATACAATAAAGTAGCTTTTCTAAAACCATATGATTACCAAGGGCAGAACTGACTCAATCTAGCCCATTGGAACTCTAGTTCCATTTTATTTATATCACACTTTTTGCTTCTTTGTGAACAAAATTTGACATTTGTGGTTAAATATAAGGTGGTCCTTTGAACATCTAGAAGAGACATTTCACATGGATATTTAACTTATGAATTCAATAATGTACCACTGGCAAATACATATTAGAAATATAATTCATAAAATCAATCAATTTAAAAAGTGAAAGTGATTCTGTCCACCATCCCTATCCATATGAACCTGCCACGAGTCACCTTGTAAGAGAGGATGTGACTAATACTCCTTTAGGTAAAAGATGAAAGTCAGGTTGGTTGCAGTGGCTTACGCCTATAATCCCAGCACTTTTGCCAGGAGGCAAAAGCATCACTTGAGTCCAGGAATTCAAGACCAACCTGAGCAAAATAGTGAGACCTCATCTCTCCAAAAAAATAAATAAACTAGCACAAGCTGTTATTGCACCACTGCATGCTAGCTTGGGTGAGAGAGAAACCCCATCTCAAAAAAGAAAAAAAAAGATAGATGTAAGTCCATTGTTCTCTGAAAAGAAAATTTGTATTCAATATACACATCAGTGGGATAACTGCTCTATAAAAGAAGTGTTGCAATAGCCCGCTTCCAAAATCTTTTGTCCTTTCATTTTCTAATTAGAAATAAATCTCCTTAAACCTTCTAGCTCACATCATGAAAAAGGCTGGTCTTGATGGGTCTCATCATTACTCAGCAAATTTTGGTAACTTGTGGCTAACTACAAACAATTGAACGTATATATAATTGTACAAGCAAGTAATATATGATTGTTCAAATAATTAGGACTCTGAATATATATCCCAGGGAGGACTGTGATGCAATCTTGCTTCCACTCTAAAATTAAGAGGCAAAGGAGTGGGAGGTGAAGTGAAACTTCTTCCTCCATTAACATCTACATTCCCTTGCTCATGAATTCATAGTGTACTTGGAGAAAGTGCTATCCAGCACAGAAATAGCTTCTGACACAAATGGCTACAATGACAGTGTGCATATGCTGCTGACACAGGCTCCAGGCTATTCTAATGTGGCTGCTAAATGCCTCTCCTTTTTCCATTCTTTTCCCATAATCGGCATCTTCTCTAGAGAATCCTCATAGGTTTGGGGTCTTCAGGGCTAAAGGAACTATGTGAAATTCAATCTTACGAAGAACTCACAGGAAGCTTGGCACTAAGTTATTAATGACAAGAACTTTAACATTAAATGAATATTTTAGAAACTATGGCCAATTTTGAAATGTGCTTGAGTTGATATGTTGAATGTAAGACATCTGCAGGTATTCTCTTTACTTGTTTAGAAGGAGCCTGGGGGTGGACAAGAAGGCCTTAATGGAACCAGTCTCCACTAAACAAATGCAAGACAAAACTTTTAAATTTTTAGGAATTTAATCAACTCCTTTTTTATATTCACTTTTTCTTGCCATCAGTCTATGAATGTGGCATGCATTCATGTGATGAGTATTTTTACATTTTAGGGAATAAAATATTAAAGTCCCTTTCAAAAGAAATACACTGAAAGGTCCATGCTACATTGTTAAAAAAAAAAAATGTAGCTCCTATGCACTGGATTTACTAACAGACTTTGCTGTATAACCCAGGATCTTGGAGTTCTAGCTGATGACAGGGGTGAATTGGTTTTCTTTTCTTTTTTTAAAAAAGACATTTTAAAAAAACTACTAGTGGGAGATAGACTAAATAGCTTTTTAAAAGGGACTATTCAAATATAATTTGCATTTCTTACACTGACTACCCTGGTTAAGGCACAGCATTTAAGAGAGCTGGTGTTTCAGCCAGTCACAGTGGCTCACACTTGTAATCCCAGCAGTTTGGGAGGCCGAGGCGGACAGATCACCTGAGGTCAAGAGTTCGAGACCAGGGGCCGGGCGCGGTGGCTCACGCCTGTAATCCCAGCACTTTGGGAGGCCGAGGCGGGCGGATCACGAGGTCAGGAGATCGAGACCATCCTGGCTAACACGGTGAAACCCCGTCTCTACTAAAAAAAAAAATGCAAAAAATTAGCCGGGCAAGGCGGCGGGCGCCTGTAGTCCCAGCTACTCGGGAGGCTGAGGCAGGAGAATGGCGTGAACCCGGGAGGCAGAGCTTGCAGTGAGCCGAGATCGCGCCATTGCACTCCAGCCTGGGCGACTAAGCGAGACTCTGTCTCAAAAAAAAAAAAAAAAAAAAAAAAAAAAAAAAGAGTTCGAGACCAGCCTGGCCAACATAGTGAAACCCCGTCTCTACTGAAAAAAAAAAACAAATGTAGCAGATGCCTATACCAGTTACTCGGGAGGCTGAGGCAGGAGAATCGCTTGAGCCCGGGAAGCAGAGATTGCAATGAGCTGAGATGGTGCCACTGCACTCCAGCCTGGGTGACAGAGTGAGACTCCATCTCAAGAGAAAAAAAAAAGAGCTGGTATTTCAAATATTTCAAGTAAATTCACTTTGTTCTATTCATTTTCTCTTTAAACCTGTAGAGTGAAAAGTGGAACATACAAAAAAGACCAGAGGGCTTCAGGAAAAACAAAAAAAAAAAAAAAAAAAAAAAACAAAAAAAAAAACACCAGAATTTCAGTATATTTATCATATTATTATCTTTTTTCTATTTTATGGGTTAAGTTTTTTATTATGAAAATTTTCAAATATATACAAAAATAGAGACAACAAACAATAAACACCATATAGTCATCATCCAGATTAAAGTTATAAAGATATTGCCATATTTACTACATTTACATTATTGAAGAATATTAAAGCAAATCATATATACCAAATAATTTTCTTTATTACTTTAGCAAGCACCACTAAAGATTAAAGACATATAGCTATAACACCATTTGAACAACTAACAAAAATAATTCCTTGGTATAATTTAATGTCTAGTCACATTTCCCTGATGTCTTATTTGAATCAGGATACATATTATATGTCAGCATTACATTTGCTTCTTAGGCCTTTTATGCATGTGTTTAATCTAGCGCTGACCTGCTCTTTCCTCTCTCCCCCTTTGTTTTTACCTTTCATGCCATATGTTGCAGAAACCTGGTCAGTTATTCTGCAGAAAAACCCACTTTCTGAGTTTGTGCACATGCTACCTTGTGTCATTTGATTTGTGCATCTATCCTTCTGTAATGAAAGTTCGCTTGCTGAGAGGCTTCATTCAAGTGGAGGTCATTTTCTTTTTTTGGAGGGATGGGCAAGAATATTACACAGGGAGTGCTATGTGCTTCCTTTTTATTTTTTTTTTTTGAGAGAAAGTCTCACTCTGTTGCCCAGGCTAGAGTGCAGTGGCACAATCTTGGCTCACTGCAACCTCTGCCTCCCAGGTTCAAGTGATTCTCATGTCTCGGGTTCCCAAGTAGCTGGGATTACAGGCATGAGCCACCACACCCAGCAAATTTTTGTATTTTTAGTAGAGAGGGGGTTTCACCATGTTGGCCAAGCTGGTCTCAACTCCTGACCTCAAGTAATCCACCCACCTTGGCCTCCCAAAGTGTTGGGATTACAGGCGTGAGCCACAGCACCTGCTGGTTTTCCTACTTTCAATGATGCTAAGATTAATCAGTGTTTCAGGTGGTAACAGACTGATCCTTCCATCGTAAAGCTCTCATCAACATTTTCTCTAATGATTTTACCCATTAATAATCATACCCTAAGTCAATTACATGTTGCAAAATGATGATTAGATTCTATTATTTTTTCATTATCTATTTTCTTTGACATTTATTAGCTTGAATTCTATAAAGAAGAACTTTTCCTTCTAAGTTAAGGCTTTGTGGTTACACATACATGCCTAAAAGAAAGCAGAATAAAGATAATTATTTATTTTGATTGTCAAATATCAGGGTAAGGAGTAACTGACCTAGTTAATTCTAATGGTGACCAAAGAGTGATGACTTTTTTTTTTTTTTTTTTTTTTTTTTGAGATGGAGTCTCGCTCTGTCACCCAGGCTGGAGTGCAGTGGCCGGATCTCAGCTCACTGCAAGCACCGCCTCCTGGGTTCACGCCATTCTCCTGCCTCAGCCTCCTGAGTAGCTGAGACTACAGGCGCCTGCCACCTCGCTCTGCTAGTTTTTTTGTATTTTTTTAGTAGAGAGGGGGTTTCACCGTGTTAGCCAGGATGGTCTCGATCTCCTGACCTCGTGATCTGCCCGTCTCGGCCTCCCAAAGTGCTGGGATTACAGGCTTGAGCCACTGCGCCCGGCCAGAGTGATGACTTTTAAATATTTTTTTTGATTTTCTTTTTAGTATCTTTATAATTAATGCATTTAACAATACAGTCAACATATTTAAATCAATTGCATTCAGTATTACATTTTCTCTTTTGATTCTCATCTTGCCTCCAGTTTGGCCAAAGAAAGTCTTTTTAGGTTGATTCCTTTGTCCTTTGGGCACAATCTCATTAGTCTTTGACAGCTACCTTGCCTTCTAAGTGATACGGTTAGGCTTTGTGTCCCCACCCAAATCTCATCTTGATTGTAATCCCCATAATCCCCACGTGTAAAGGGAGAGACCAGATAGAGGTAACAATCATGGTGGCAGTTTCTCCCATGCTGTACTCATGATAGTGAGTTCTCACAAGATCTGATAGTTTTATAAGGGCTCTTCCCCTTCACTTGGCATTGTCCTTCTTGCCACTTTGTGAAGAAGGTGCCTTGCTTCCCCTTCGCCTTCCACCATGATTTTAAGTTTCCTGAGGCCTCCCCATCCACACTGAACTGTGAGTCAATTAAACCTCTTTCCTTCGTAAATAACCCAGTCTCTGGCAGTTCCTTATAGCAGTGTGAAAACAGACGAATACACGAGGGCAAGAAAACATCCCAGGCTCATCTTAAATCACCTAACCCTAAAACTGGAATCAGGTGTCCCTCCAAAGTTCCCTAGTCATTGTTAGTGTGGAATGGTATTTAGGGATTATAGTCTATATGCTAAGTATGCTCAGTTTTGAGGGGTTGTAGAATAGTTTATATTATTATCCCTAACTCCTAACTCCCTTCTTATTTATTATTGTATGATTTCTAGGGCCTCCTAGCAGGCAGAACACAATTCTCCATCCCAGTTCCATTTTTGGCCACGTGATGTGCTTTGACCAATGGGCATATCTCATGTTAAGTAGAAGCTTGCAGAGCTGTTAAGCTCTGTCCTTTGCTTTTCCCTAGGCCACGAGGACTGTCTGTTCCAAATAGGGCCAATTCCTTCAGCTTGAGTCCTAGAACAGGAAGATCGTAGAGAAGAGACTCAGCAGCTGACCTGGAGCCACCAAAATGGAATACAAGCCAAATATATAATGGATATGGTGGCAAACTACTGAGGTTTCTGAGGTTATCTATTACTTCTTCAAAGCTGATTGATACAGGCTGTGATGTCTTCTGGGCCTTTTTAGTGGACAGATAGGAAAAGTAGCTTTGAAAAGAGGAAAGCATCATGAGTTCAAACTCAATTCAAATAGAACATTTCCAAATGAGATAGAACATTATAGGACCTGTACTTAATTTTTAAAAACTTTATACACATATCTCTTTTTTCCTACACTAAAAATCTTAATTTCTATTTACATTAGTATAATTACTGATTTGTATTTCCTATAATATAATGTAGTGTCAAAATAACAAAATCATTATTTTAAAGTACTAAAGTTTAAAACATATTTGCAGCTATTTTTGTCCTTAACATATATTCTACTGTTTGGTGGAATATTATGTTTTTAGGTTCCGATTGAAATAATTATTTCCTCTGTGTGGTTATATCACTGATTTGATATACAGTAGGTTTATTTCTTTATTTCTTTTTTTTTTTTCTTTTAGAGACAGCATCTTGCTCTTTCACCCACACTACAGTGCAGTAGCGCAATCACAGCTCACTACAGCTTCAATCTCCCAGGACCAAGCAAACCTCCCACCTCAGCCTCCTGAATGGCTGAGACTACAGGCATGCCGCCAGGCCCAGCTAATTTTTATTTATTTTTCTTTTTTGTAGAGGCATGGCCTTCCTATGTGGCCTAGGTTGGTCTTGAACTCCTAGTCTTAAGCAATCTTCCTGCTTGGGCCTCCCAAAGTATGGGGATTACAGGCGTAAGCCACCATGCCCAGCTCAGTATGTTCATTTATTTCCATTTGTTTTCCGTTTTTAAGGACGGCTGTTTTAGTGAATTTTATTTTTTGAAATAAAACATTTAAAATTTCAAAATGAAATCTATGTAATAAGCTGTATATAGTAAGAGAAGTCTGTTCCATTCCTGTTCTACCTATTGTTAATAGCTTCATTAGTTAACAGTTTAACCTGCCAGTGTTTCTGTCATACACAAAATGTAGCATGCTGCATTAGATTGTTCTGCATCTTGCTTTTTTCACTTACTATATTTTGGAGATAACAGTATAGAGAGATCACCATTATTCCTTTATATCGCTGCAGTGCCTATCATTGTGTTATTTATTTAGCCAATCACCTATAAATGGGCATTTGTTTTCAATCAATTTTTTTATAATAGTTGTGAAATAAATAACACAATGCATAAAAAAGAAATAACACCATGCATAAAGCATGTCCTGTTTTTGCAACTACAGCTTTAAAATAGGTTCCCAGTAGTGGGGTTGATGGATCAAAGGGCAGATATAGAATTTTTCTACATAGTGCTGAATATGATGGGTCAAAGGGTAAATATACAATTTTTCTACATATTGCTACTCCCTATCAGTTGTATCATCTCACGGCTCCATCAGCAGTATGTGGAATGCCTATTTCCATACAACTTCAATAACAGTATGTGGATGAGTTTATGTGATTTTGCTAAGGGAAGAAGTGCTATCTTTGGGACAATCTAATTTGCACTTTAAGTTATACTGAGAAAAGCTTCATATTTGAAGAACCATTTAAATTTTTCTTCTGGGAACTCTGGGTTTTTTGTGTGCCATTTATAAAATTTTGATGTTTGCATTTTAACTTTTAGGGGCTCCTTTTATATCAGTGATAATACTCCATCAGAGACGTAACTTACAAATATCCGTTCCCAATTAGTCATTTATCTTTGGATTTGTTTAAGGTGTTTTTTTCCCATGCAGATACTCATTTGATATACAGTCCAGTTTATAGAACAGACCCATGCTTTATTTTATTTTATTTTTGGTGGGGTGAGGTATGGTTTAATTTATTTACCTACTTACATTTAGATCTCTGATCCATTTGAAATTAATCATCATGGAGAATATCAGGTTCTGATCCATTTTTCCCTCAAATGGCTTCCCATTTGAAACAATATTGATTAAGCATTCTCCATGGTTTCAAATGCTACCATTTTACACACACACATACACACACACACACGTGATTTCTAAATAAAGTTGGCATAATTTCTGGAGTTTATATACTCTTCCATTGGTTTGTCTGTCTATTCATGTACCAATCTCACATTATTTTACTTATAGAGCCTTTACAGGACACTGTAATATAGAGCTATAACCACCTCATTTCTGCCCTGTTAGTGTGTTATTGTTTAATGCTCCATTATCTCATTCATTTGATATTTATTCTATGTATTATATGTTTTATGATTAATATGTCGATACAGAAATACATATTATAATTTATAAAAAAATGTCAGGACATACGCTCTTTTAAAAAACGAAGTAGGATATGTGGATATGTAATATAAAAAAGTTTGAAGATCACTGATCTGATGTTTTTCGAACACATCTGTATCTTCAGATAGCTGTCCTGGGTGGCAGTAGCACAGTTGAACTGAGATTCTTATGTGGATCTGATTTTGGCATTTGCCTAATGCCGAATGAGACTCTTGGCCAAGATGATGACTCACCTGGATCCAGGGGTAATTTTTTAAGTGCTAATGAGCAGGTGTCAAGATCCCACAAAATCATTAAAACTGGCAGCTAAAACTGCAGTTACTTTTGCACCAACCTGTATAAATACCTGACAAGAATGCCTAGGAAAATCATCTTTGATTTGGAAATGAAGATCACTTTATCAGGCTCTACAATGGTTGAAGTGTGTCCCTCAGAATCCACACATAGGAAACTGAGTTCCCAGTGGAATGGTGTTGAGAGGTGGTAGGACCTTAAAGAGGTGTTTGGGTCATGAAGACTCTGCCACCCTCACGAAGATATTAGTCTCATTCTCATAGGACTGGGTTAATTCTCACACAGGCAAGTGAGTTCTTGTTCTCATGGGACTAGATTAGTAACTGCAAGAGCAGGTTGTTAAAAAGTGAGGCCATCGGCCAGGTGCAATGGCTCACGCCTGTAATCCCAGCACTTTGGGAGGCCGAGGTGGGTGGATCACAAGGTCAGGAGATCGAGACCATCCTGGCTAACACGGTGAAACCCCGTCTCTACTAAAAATACACAAAAATTAGCCGGGCATGGTGGTGGGCACCTGTAGTCCCAGCTACTCAGGAGGCTGAGGCAGGAGAATGGTGTGAACCCAGGAGGTGGAGCTTGCAGTGAGCCGAGATCGCACCGCCGCACTCCAGCCTGGGTGACAGAGCGAGATTCCATCTCAAAAAAAAAAAAAAAAAGTGAGGCTATCACTTGTGTTTTTTCTCTTTTGCACATACTCGCTTGCTGCTCCTGTGGGTGCTTCCACAGGTGATGCCATTCACTATGCTCTGATGCAGCATGAGGCCCTTGCCAGAGGTGGCTGCCCAGTGTTGAACTTCCCAGGCTTCAGAACCGTGAGCCAAGTAAACCTCTTTTGTTTATAAATTACCCAGTCTCAGGGGTTCTGTTACAGCAACAGAAATAGACTAAAACAGTCTCTATTGTCTCATCTCTCTTAATAAACTTTTGCTCATTATGGGATATAGATTGCTATTATATCAATTGAGTAACAAAGAGATTGGGCCATGAGGGGAAAGTTTGGAGATACCCTGCTCCAGAGTAGAACTTTTACAACTAACATGCTGATATGGTTTGGGTGTGTCCCCACCCAAATCTCATCTTGAATTGTAGTTCCCATAATCCCCACATGTTGTGGGAGAGACCTGGTGGGAGGTAATTGAATCATGGGGGTGGTTACCTCCATGCTTTTCTCATGATAGTGAGTGAGTTCTCATGAGATGCGACGATTTGATAAAGGGCTTTTCCCCCTGTTGCTCAGCACTTCTCCTTCCGGCCATGATGTGAAGAAGGATGTGTTTGCTTCCTGCTTCTGCCATGATTGTAGGTTTCCTGAGGCCTCCCAGCCATGTGGAACTGTGAGTCAATTAAACCTCTTTCCTTTGTAAATGACCCAGTCTGGGGCAGTCCTTTATAGCAGCATGAGAACAGACTAATACATGTGCTTTGTTCTATTCTAGATTAAGCAACTTTTGAGGAGTGTATTGTTTGACTCATCTGAGTTTTTAATCAATGCTTACTAATTCAAGAGGAACTTATGTGCTTTTAGGATATAAGGAGGCATCAGGAAATCTGGAAAATTTCCTAAAATCCTATAAGGCAGACCAGTCTCTATATTTCCTTGTATCTCTAGGGAGGCCACTGTTAAAAAGAGGAGGAGAGAGTTTTAGGAGCAGAAATATTATGCATTCATTTGGGACTATTAATTGTACATATGTCTTGAGGTTTTTATTACTAAAATGTTATATAATTTTATGAAGCTACAAAACAAATAAGCATTAAATTCCAGCTTATGTAATTCTATTTAATCAAGTATTAAATGTGCCACGCAGTACTCTAGGTACTAAGGACCCAAAGATGTGTTGTCTCTGCCCCAACAAGCTCACACTACAGAGAGATATACATGGAAAAATTATAAAAGTACAACTTAGTAAGTGCCATAGGAGAATCAAGAATATACCAAAAACACCAGAGTATAATATACAGTAGACATCAACTTTGAGGAATCGGTGAGTTGGAAAGAATTAGGAGAAGGTGCAAGGAATTTTGGAGTTAGACCTTCAGGGAGAAATTGCTTTTGGCCACATGAGGAACAATAGCAACAACAACACAGACGAATGAAGGTTGGGAAGAAGTACTGTATCGAGATAAAATGGCATAGATGTTCACTTGTTTATACCCCCCCACACACACACACACAAACACACGGCACAAAAGAATCTGACTTGTTCTGGATCCAAAAGCACTAACTATATGGACCGTACAATAATCTCATGTCTCCAATATGCTTAGGTTCAATTTTAGTGTTTTATGACATAGATGGCTGTATGTTTTGGTTATTGGACAAATGGATACTTGAGTTTTTGTTTGTTCCATTGTATCAGTTCTGCTTCTGATCAAAATCCATTCCTATTTGAAAATGCATCTAGTGAATTTTTTTTTTTTTTTGTGACAGAATCTTGCCGTTGCCCAGGCTGGAGTGCAATGGCGCAATCTTGGCTCATTGCAACCTCCACCTCCCACGTTCAAGTGATTCTCACACCTCAGCCTCCCTAGTAGTTGGAACTACAGGTGCACGCCACCACGCCCAGCTAATTTTTCTACTTTTAGTAGAGACAGGGTTTCACCATGTTGGCTGGGCTGGTTTCAAACTCCTGACCTCAGGCCTCCCAAAGTGTTGGGATTACAGGCGTGAGCCACGGTGCCCAGCCCTCTAATGCATTTTTAAAAAACATAAACACCATTCTGTCTTTTCGAATTTAGCACTTGCCCAGAAGTTTCACATGTTCCCTTTTTATTTGTGGTCATTATTGCTTCTTTGGTCTCCTTTAAAAATAGCACCCATTTGCACTTGTCTGCGAATCTTAGCTGGTGCTAGTGTCTCTGTCCTCTCTGGGTTTACACACGTTCTCCTTTGGACTTTTTAACTGGATCTTGGTTGGAATTTTTCCCTTTTCATATTTGGTTACTGGTTTGGAAGTTTATTTCCCTCTGTTTTACTAATCACTTTGTTTCATTATTTTTGGTGGTTCTAGTTAGAAAATAGCTCCCACTGCATTTTGACACAACAATTTTAAAGGCTTCTATAAGATGTTATCTTGAGTCCTGCTTGTAGACTGAACTTTAGGTTGTAGCTTAATTACTAACATAAATAACTTTTTGGAGCAAGGTGCACAACACTATATATAATATGATTTGATTTTCTGGAAGGTATACAGCAGTAAGCATAATAAATTGTGATATTTATTTCTAAAGAAATTATAAGAGTATGCTTATATATACTGGAACTATTTATTTTCTAATTTCTTGAAACCGTATGCAGGAAACTTAAGGATGGGCTATCTGAGAGGCATAGGAGTTAGGAAGCCTGGAAAGGAGACTTATTTCTTGTTTTATAAACTTGCTGCTCTGTTTGAATTTACCCTAAGCATATCTTATTCTTAGTTAGACATATAAGAAAATGTGTTTAACAATTAATTCATTTTTATCTTTGGTTTTGTCCATAGTATGTATTTAGCAAGTTTCACAATGTGAAGAAAGCGAAGAGTAAAAACAGCGGGTGACTGCATTGACAAAATGAAAGCAACCAAATTGGATAAACCTAGCATAAAGAAGACAGACCAGGTTATGCATTTTTACTCCTTACAAATATAAAGACAAGCCCATCCTAAATTATCCCAGTAGAAAATTTCAACAACTACAACAAAACAGAAAACCCAATAAAACAAATAAAAATTTGATGCTGATGACATGCGATAAAGAAAAGCAGAGCTCTCCAGTAAAAAACAAAATTCCTGTCTGTTAAGTTTACAAGGATTCTTCCTCAGGACTTTCTGAGCCAAGACAATGGACAGCTAAGAGGGCAGCTCTTGAAATACTTTCACAGGATTTGCTTCTCTGCTCATAAAAATGTAGGAACAATTCAAACTGGAGAGCATTTCCTACCTATTCACTGGCCTAAAGATTCATAGAGTAGGGTTTTGTGTTCCTGTCAGCAGGCATTTACTTGAGCACACAGCCATCCATCCTCTCTCTCTCTTTCCCCCCACACCCCATGCATGCATACACTCATACCCTTTGGAACATAGAAGGCCACTCTTCTGAACATCAAATCCAGTAAAATGACCATTCTAAGGATGACAACTCAGGGAAACTCTGGAAACACTGGAAACAAATACTGAAAATAAACTTACGTGTGGGAAAGAGAATAACATTGAAACAAGGTCTATATAGTAACCAAAAGAGCTACTGTTTCATGTTTATAGGTTGGGAACTGAACAGAAAGTTGAAAATGCAGCATACATGATTTTTTAAAATGTCCTTAAAAACCAAAGAGCCATTTAAAAAAAAAATTCCTGATCAGATTTAATTAACTACATTTCAAATGCAGTCATGCACCACATAATGACATTTTGGCCAACAATGAACCATATCAGTGGTCCCACAGATTATAATGGAGCTGAAAAATTCTTATTATCTAGAGATGCTATAACACCTGTACTGCTGTAACACAAGAACTTTATTGTTTTATAAATTTAGTGTAGCCTAAGTGTACAGTGTTGATAAAGTCTACAGTAGTATACAGTAACGTCCCAGGCCTTCACCTTCACTCATTACTCACTCACTGACTCACTCAGAGCAACTTGCAGTCCTACAAGCTCCATTCATGGTATGTGCCTATACAGGTGTACCATTGATCTTTTATGCTGTTTTTACTGTACCTTTTCCATGTTTAGATATGTTTAGGTATTGCCTACAGTATCCAGTATAGTAACATGCTGTATAGGTTTGTAGCTTAGGAGCAACAGGCTACACCATATAGCCTTGGTGTGCAGCAGGCTCTACCACAGAATGTAAGTACACTCTATGATGTTCACACAATAACAAAATCACCTAACGACAC
This sequence comes from Macaca thibetana thibetana, assembly GCF_024542745.1. Taxonomy (NCBI): domain Eukaryota; kingdom Metazoa; phylum Chordata; class Mammalia; order Primates; family Cercopithecidae; genus Macaca; species Macaca thibetana. The sequence continues at coordinate 171,418,478 of NC_065580.1, forward strand.
ATTTCTCAGAACATATCACATCACTAGGTGACAGCTGTAAAAAGCAATTGTCAGTGGTTAAATGTGTATGTGTAATTATGTGAGTATATTTACCGATAAACTATATAAAATAAGTACTTACATAAGCAATTGCCTGGACTACTCCAATAACTTCTAACTGGTTTCCCCAGTTTGACTCCCCCCACCCCAATCCTTCCATTCACCATACTCCATCCAATGCATTCTCTTTAAAATGCAAATCAAACTGATACTCAATGTCAAAAGGCTTCAATGGCTTCTCCAGTTTACTAAGTGTGCTATACATGTAATTCTTCCTAAATCTCTATGAGGTAAGCACTCTTACTGGGATTATCACCAACACTGATGAGTAAACTGACATATATACAGGTGTTAACCTGTATAAGATCACACAGCTGGTAAGAGCACAGAGTGCAGCATTGGAGTGCATGTTCTTTACCACCATACTATGCAATTTGAAAAACAACTCATAAAAAATATAGCTTTAGGCTGGGTGCGGTGGCTCACGACTGTAATCCCAGTACTTTGGGAGGCTGAGGCAGGAAGATCATCTGAGGTCAGGAGATCAAGACCAGCCTGGCCAACATGGCGAAACCCAGTCTCTACTAAAAATACAAAAGTTAGCTAGGCGTGATGGTGGGCGCCTGTAATCCCAGCTACTCAGGATGCTGAGGCTGGAGAATTGCTTGAATCTGGCAGGTGGAGGTTGTGGTGAGCTGAGATTGTACCTCTGCACTCCAGCCTGGGTGACAGAGCGAGATTCTATCTCAAATAAAACAAACAAACAAACAAAACTAAAAAACCAACCAGCTTTATATCACTATGAGCTATACTTTAAAAGTTATGGTGACTTCACAGAATCTAGAATATTCTTGGCTACAACACTGCAAACACTGTTTTGGCTGCTGTGAGAGACAGAATAATAGCCCCACAAAGATGTCCACATCCTACTCCCCAGAACTATAAATATCTTACTTTACATGGTAAATAGGAATTGAAGTTGTAGATGGATGAAAGTTGCTAACCAGCTGACTTTGAAATGGGTAAATTATCCAGAGTCACTCAGGTGACCCCAAGGTCAGGTGAGACAAGGGTCCTGATGAGTGGAAGGAAGCAGAAGACAGAGAACTAGAGAGATGGCAGCCTGGCATCACACGCTTAGAAGCTGGTGGGACAGAGCTGTGAATGGGGAGCCTCCAGAAGCTGGAAAAGCCATGGAAACAGATTCTGCTCTAGAACCTCCAGAAGGAATGTTCTACGCCGATACCTTGATTTTGTTTTATTTTATTTATGTATTTATGTACTTATTTATTTTTTGAGATGGAGTCTTGCACTGTTGCCCAGGCCGGAGTGCCGTGGCGTGATCTCGGCTCACTGCAAGCTCCGCCTCCTGGGTTCACACCATTCTCCTGCTTCAGCCTCCTGAGTAGATGGGACTACAGGTGCCCGCCACCATGCCCAGCTAATTTTTTGTACTTTTAGTAGAGATGGGGTTTCACCGTGTTAGCCAGGATGGTCTCGATCTCCTGACCTTCTGGTCCGCCTGCCTTGGCCTCCCAAAGTGCTGAGATTACAGGCATGAGCCACCACGCCCGGCCAATACCTTGATTTTAGCCCAGTGAGACCTGTTTCAGACTTCTGACCTCTAGAACTTTAAGACAATACATTTGTATTGTTTTGTTTGTGGTCATATGTTTCACAGCCATAGAAAAGTAATGCGGCTGGATTGCTTTTTCTGAGTTCTAGCCTTGTTAACACTAATACCATCCAAGAAAACAGCCCCTGGTTTTAAGTTTTCTTTTGCTGCTTTTGCCAAAGGAAGCACCTGACCCATGTTCTGATTCCCCTTTTCCATCCTCACTATCATCTTCCTCAAAACATCAGTCTAGCTAGAGGGGTATACTGGAGTATTGACTCAGCGGTGTTATTACTATATTGCGTGGAATGAAAAAATATTATTTTAAGTAATGGCCTTTATAGCTTCCTGATGGTCTGACTTCAATAAAGCTAGCAGCTCTTACCTCTGTATTCTAATACATCTTCTCTACGGAGAAGGCCCACAGGAGGAAACCAATGCAATGGAAACCATGGGTGGTGAACATCCGTAAGCTCCTCTGGGCTCCTCTCATTAAACTGCGCATGTGGGAGGACATATGAGTGTTCTCGGTTGTAGCGAAGTCACTGTGCTCAGGCTGAAGTTTTTGTTTTTGACTTCATTCTTTTTAATATAATTTCTTTCATAGTCTTGAAATGGTTGTTAAATCCACCTACAAGCCCATTTTAACGTTTCTGTTCATCAGATAATTGAGACTATGCCAGCATGGAACCACTTCTCCCCAGCAAATTGATTATGACAGTTGCTTCTTAACAATAGATACAGAGGGCAGAATTTTCCTAGTACCAGTTCCCTGGAGTGCTGCTTTGGGTCAGTTCTGGCAAAAAGGCAGCACCTTGTGCTTTTACAAAAGATTCAGACCTCTCTCTCCTACCACAATCTTTATCAGTTGATGAGAGATTAGACTCAGGCTAAGCGCCTGGATCAGGTCCCAGTCCAGATCTGAGGACCAGCTGCTACTGGCTAGGTAGATCATTCACAATCAGTTCCTTGGCTCTGAGAGACCCCAAAAGGTATGACAACACCCCCACCAAACACGGAATACTCATTCCTATTATTTTTTGAGATATCAGCTTAAATGATGCCTCAGAGAAATCTGACACCCCACCTACTTAACATGAAGTTAGAGCTTCATGATTTATATTGCAATCAGTTCAATCTATACACTTCTTTTACCTACCCTACCTCATCCCCATTCCATCTGCTATGGTTTATGTCCCCCCACATTCATATGTTGAAATCTAATCATCAATGTGATGGTATTAGGAGTTGAAGGCTTTGGACTGTGATCTGGTCATGAGAACAAGTGCCCTTACAAAGAGACGTCAGAGCTGCCTTGCCTCGTCCACCACGGGAGGTCACCCTGAGAAGGCTCCATCTATGAACCGGAAAGTGGGCCCTTGCCTGATACTGAATTTGCTGGTATCTTGAATGTGAACTTCTCAGCCTCCAGAGTTGTGAGAAATAAATGTTGTTTATAAGCTACTCAGTTTATGGTATTTTATTACAGCAGCCTGAATGGACTAAGACACCACAGAATCAACAGGCATATATTTATACCTACTATTAACCAGGAACTTCATTCAGCACTGGACATATAGTGGTGAGCAAACATCAAGAAATTCTTTTCCTAATGGAGTGGGAAAGAAAAATGTAATTAAACTAAACACACACAAATGTCCATGTATCAACAGTGATACTGACATCATCATTTAAATAACAAGAACAGCATCAAAAAAGCAATCCTTCAGACTACTGAGAAAGATATAAAGAATGCTCATAAACAACAGGAAAAAAAGGAAGGAAGGGAGTAAGCATGATATTGTATATGAGAGGAGTGACCAAAAGAGTGGCACAGTTACATCTGGGAAGAATATTAAGAAGATGAATCTGTAACAACAGTATTAGAAATTCACTAAGTCTTTAATAAATAAAATAGTATTGAATTATAACCCAAGTATAAAACAAATATGTATCAGCCCATACTGATAGAAAAACACACGATTAAATAAATGAAGGGAAGAGAGAGACACATCTCCCATGCAGAAGAGCTCCAAATAATTTATGAAGATACTCCGCCTGCAAGGAGATGGAGCATAACTCTCCTTTCTGAAGAAGTGTGGGTTGCATGTAGTGACTTCCTTCCAAAAAATCTAGTATGGAAATGAAGATAAAAGGGTAGGTAATCTGTGGAGAAAGCTGGTATGCACTACATTATGAGTAGGATTACAGGCGATCAAGGTTCACATCAACAGCAGTAAGTCATGTGTACAGTATGTTCCCTGGAGATAATGTGATGAAAATGTCCCTTTACCTAGGTCCCTTACCACTTTCTGATCTTCCACCAAAAACCCTATAACCCCAGACTAGTTATGAGAAACATGTCAGAGAAACACCAATTGGCGGTTGTTGTACCAGATACTTGACCAGTACTTCTTAAACCCATTATAGCAAGAGAAAACAAGGGAAGCCTGAGAAACTGTTACAACCAAGAAGAACCTAAGGAATCATGACAACTAAATGTAATATGGTAACCTGGATGGCATCCTGGAATAGAAAAGGCATTAGGTAAGAATGAAGGAAATTTGAATAAAGTGTACCATACTAATGTAAGATATTAACAATACGGGAAACTGGGTGTGGAGTATATGAGAACTCTCTATACTAGTTTTGGAATTTTTATCTAAATCCAAACTGTTCTAAAATTGTTTTAAACATAAAAAAAACCCACACACAAATAAAACACTCTTGCAATGCCAGATCTTTTGGTGTCTCAGGAACAATATAGAAAAGTCCCCGCAACACTTCCAAATTTATCCCCTGTAGGAATCAAGTTTAGCAGAGCAAATGTGTTATATTTACCTAAAGCTTGAAGAGGTCACTCAGCCCCATTCATTTATGCTTTTGCTTGCCTCTTGGTTGTTTCTCCATTACGATTTCAAACTTGGGGTGTATTGTTTCTATGTTGGTGAGTCAATAGGAATAGCAGAGCAGAAACAATTTTCTGTTTTTAATTAGTGACAATTCTACACTAACAGGCACACTCTTTTCTATTTGAAATTTAGGATTTCAGCAGAATACATAACTTTCTCAGTTGTTTTGTTACAATTTGTCCAACCTACCTCTCTGTTGCCTTTTAGCATGAGTGCATTTTTTTCTTCTGTGTGTTCCGTATAATACCAACTGATATTTCAAAATTGCACAAGGGTTTCATTGTGAAACTTTGGCTTTCTGGTTTGACTTTATATAATATTGGTCAGCACATGTCCCTTCCCTGAGACAATGTGCACCTTCCTCCTCCACAAAGGGACGTGCTCACATCACTTGAGCTGTGCGATGATCATTTGGGCAGCGAGGGCGTGAGAAAATATCATTGTATTGTGGTCCTAGACACTCATTCCGCAGGTTAAGTATTATAAGTATTACTTTACCGGAACAAGAATAGCAATAGTAACTCATTTTACAAAAGAAAGAAAGAGAGACAGACAGACAGACAGAAAGAAAAGAAAGAAAGAAAGAAAGAAAAGAAAAGAAAAAAGGAAGGAAGGGAAAAAAGCAAAACAAAAAAGGTAGGAGAAAAAAGAAAAAGCAAAAGTCAAACTGCATTGCTTAAGGTCTATTGTAATTTCCTCCATTTTCCTAAAAAGTTAACGCGAAGAAAAAAAATAACGGCAACGTTCCCAGGATTTTAAATCTCATGAGCCCAGAATCCGTGACAATCCTGTTTAAAATCATCCAGCGAAATTGGCTTTGGGACGTCTCCCCAGCTACTGGATCATGTGGCTTTTGAATCTTTCTAACAATCGTCCCGTTGGATGTCCCCTGAGGACACAGCAGCTGGCTAGAGTCCCCAGACCAGACTTCTCTAACTGAATGTAGATGTGCAGGTGGAGAGGATAAAAGTAATTCTGGCTCAGCAGCCACGAATTCCCCCCATCTCCGCCCCACAAGTGCTTTGCATATCACCGGCTCAGCCGGGACGCTACAGAGCCCAGACCACGCGGACGCTGCCCCCTCCCCGGGGACTCAAAGTGTGGCCGGCGCCCGCCTCCCATTGATGCCATCTTTCTTGGGATCTTAGCATCTTACCAGTGGGTAGTGAGTTTTGCATTCGAATCACGTCCCTCTGTCTGAAAACTTAACCCAACTTTACAAACAGATGAGAACCTGCTAGTGGGAACCCTTAATTTTCTGTATTTAGAACCGACAAAATCAGACGCAATTTACAAGAAACCCACGACCTCGCGCTCCCTTGCTCCCAGCGTCCGCCCGCGGGCACCCTGGGTTTCCCGCTCGCTGGGGCGCAAGGTCAGACGCCCGCGGCGACCTCGGCCCAGAGTCGCCGAGACTCCTTCCGCGAGCGCCCCGTGGGGGGCTGGAGGGTGGGGGCAGGCTGGTCCAGGCAGGAAGGGTAGAGGAACCCGAGCAACTTACAGCCCAGGGCGACCACCAGGTAGCGCAGCAGCAGCAAGAGGAGGCGGTGGCGGCTCCTCCTCGCCATCTTCCCGGGGTGGCAGCCGGCTGCTCCGAGGAGGTCGAGGGTCCCGGCGGCAGGAGCGCAGGAGGCCGGGAGCCCTTGAACTTCTAGGGCGGGAGAGGAGTAGAGTCGGGAGGGGAGGAAGAGGAGGGACGGCTCTAGATGGGGTGTCAATTTCCCCCTCCCCGGGGCGCCTTCTCAGCTGGCTGCCAAGAGGCGGGTCCTCCAGCCCAGGGATGGGGGTCTGTTCTTTTTTGCGGGGGGTGAGGGTGGGGGCTAGAGGGCGTGAAAACCAGGCGAGGCGTCCGCCGGGTCCTAACAAGGGGGCAGCAGGAGGAGAGCAGCGCCCGGGAAAGCCCCGGCGGGTCGTCCCTCCGCCCCCACGCCTCTGGGATTGATCGGCTTTGTGTCTGGTCCGCGCGGGGCTGCCAGCTGTCCCCAGGGCGAGGAGCCGGGGGCGGGAGGCGTGGGCAGGCTGGGGGTGGGGGGATTGGGTGTCTCGGGGACGGGGATGTATGCGGGTGGGGAAACGCCTCCTGTTTGCCCCAACTCCTTTCTTCCCCTCCTTGGCTCAAAACTTCTTTTTGGCTTTTCAGCCTAGGGGTGGAGATATTTGGAAAATTTCTGCCCATCGGGCGAAGCTGAGGGGGTGGCGCTCTGAGGAGATGGGGTTCGCGGGCTCCGCCTCGGACTGGAGGAAAAAAAAAAAAAACGCAATCAAGCCTTGTGCTGGAAGTCAGGTCTCAGATTTTAGCACAGCCTTGTTCTCTTCTCAGTTTAAGCTTTTTGCTCCTTGGAGATTTGAGGTGCATTCGTTTCGTGTTCTTTGCTTTTTTTTTTCAGTGTCAGAGTTGGAAGTTCATCTAATGGTGTGAAATATTTATCATGTTTCTTTCAAGTTACATAACTGCTGCTTGTGGAGTTTTCCACGTGTTAAAACTCTACAGCTGCCCTTTGTCAGGTTTATTTTTGGTCTACTGTGCTTTTAAAAGGGAAACCCATTATGAATGCTCTGTTGCGTGCTTTAAAATTGTGCCGCGCTTATATTGGACGCACGTACACTAGCAATTTTTACATTTGTTCCTAGGGACCAAAAATGTCTGGTGTATTCAAGAGTATTTGGTAAGTCTGGAAAAAGGCCATTCCCAGGAGAAGAAATTAGTATACATCAGTTTTTTTTTGTTTTGTTTTTGTTTTTTATGTTTTTGTGTTTGTTTTTTTTTTAAGGTTGAATAATGGATGAAGTTCTGTATAGAAGATAGTTGATTTAGTGGTGTATATATAAAGAATTCAGCTAGCTCAGTGGACAAAGGCAACCAGAGTTTAGCTGTGCGAAACTGTGAGGAATGAGGCATCCTTGCTGTTGCCATGGTGACTGTGATGAAAACTTACTACCCAGGGAGGGGGTGGGAGGAGAGGACCCAGGGGGCCCAGAAAGGAAAGTCAAAATGGCAAAATGTTAAAACTCGTACTCCAGTCAAGCGAGGAGAAGGGGCACAGATTTAACAACAGCTTATGCCAGTTTTTCTGGGCAGTAATGAGAAAGATTTGATGCTTAAAAAGAAAAGTTGTTGGCATCTTCTTTTTGCTAATTCTTGCTACAACTGTATGTCTCTTTTACTCCCCCCTAAAAATATACACAAAAATGTCATACTTAAAAAAGTTCTATGCAATCCTATGTGAGTAACTGACTAAGTTATTTATTTGCCGCCCAGCCAAGGCATTTGTCAAATGGCAACAATATGCTGGATGCTGAAGGACATCCATGAACAAGACCGAGGCTTTCTTGCTAACAAGCTCACAGTCTTGAGGGGAGAGAGAGTCTTATCTGGAAAGATGCCTGATACCACATGATAAATGTTACAGGAGGACAGAAAATAATAACAGCTATTTTTATTGCATGCTTTCTCAGTGATGGAGTCTGAATAATGCAGTATCTAATCCCCCAACAATTCCGTAAAAGAAGAAATGTTATTCCCACTCTGCAGATGAGAAAACTGGGCTGAGAGATAGTAAATGGCTTGTCCAAGATCCATAAGGGGATGTTCCTTTTGTTGGGAGTGGGGGCAGGGCTTTCTTTATTAAACCTTGAAAAATGGGTCAAATTCTGAAAGGAAGGACATAAAGGAAAGGCATTCCACATAGAGGAAACAGCAGGATCAAGAGCTGGGAGATAGAAAAATTATGACTTATTTAGAAAAAGCAAAGTTCTACAGTACTAAAGTGTATGTGGGATCGGGATAGTGAGGTAGGTGGTGGTGGTAGAAACTGAAGAGGAGGTTAGAGTATGAAGATCATTCACACTACTGTCTAGACCTCATCCTACAGCCAATGAGTTTTTTTAAAGCAATGAGATAAGAAAAGACTCATATTTTAGAACTGTGGTGTCCAATATGGTAGCCTCCAGATCCAAGTGGCTATATACATTTTTTGTTTTGTTTTTAATTTGAGACAGAGTCTCACTTTGTCACACAGGCTGGAGTGCAATGGCGCAATCTCGGCTCACTGCAACCTCCACCTCCCAGGTTCAAGTGATTCTCCTGCCTCAGTCTCCAGAGTAGCTGGGACTACAGACATGTGCCACCATGCAGGTTAATTTTTGTATTTTTAGTAGAGATGGGGTTTCGCCACGTTGGCCAGGCTAGTTTCGAACTCCTGACCTCAGGTCATCCGTCCGCCTCAGCCTCCCAAAGTGCTGGGATTATCGGTGTGAGCCACCATGCCTGGCTGCCTATATACATTTGAGTTCAATTATATTTAAAATGCAGTTCTCCACTGACACTGATCACATATGAAGTTCTCAATAGTCACATGAGGGTAGGGGCTACCATATTGGACAATGCATTTCCATCACTGCAGGAAGTTCTACAAGAGAGTGCTGCCCTAGAATGATGATTCATATTGAAATGTGCAGGATGGATTAGAGATAAAAGAATCAGGGTGTTAGACAAGTCTAAACTATTACAATATCCTGAGAAAGAGATGAAGTGGCGAAGTAAATGATCACTGTGTGATAAATGAAAAACCAGGTGGAGTCAGATGATATTTCACAAACATGGTCAGCAGGATTATATTATCAGCTAGATGTAGGGGTGAGAAAGGAGAGAAGATGTAGGTATCAGATTTCTAGCGTGGGAGGCTGTATGTGGGGGTTATAAATGGTGTCATTAAAGGAATAAAACATAGAGGGCATACATAATTCCTGCAGCTTTGGGATGAGTTGAGGGAGGGAAATATAGCTGGGGTCACCAATAAACTGTTAGAATGAGTGGTCTAGAGCTCAGGAAACCCTCAGGATTGACTAAAGAAATAAATGTAAACATTAGCAGCATCTTCTAGAACAGTGATCACTGGACTATCTTCTCCCCAGAATCCTTTGGAGCTCCTTCATTATGATTCTTTCCTTAAAATTATGTTAAAATTCTGAGTTTCAGAAGTTTTAATCTCAGCGGCCCAGGAAGCTGTATTACTAACAAGTACTTGGTTGATTCTGATGCAGCGAATCTACGAACTACTGTTTGAGGACCTCTCTGGAAGGCAGGAGCAGTGAAGGGGATCAATCAGACAAAAAAGTTAATGTTTATGGATAAATCTAAGGAAACAACTGCAATAAGAGGTAGGAAGAGAAAGAACCCAGAGAAATAGCATAAGAAAGAGCAGTCAAAAAGTACGAGAGGAACCGTGAGAGAATCAGGAGCTAAAGGTGGAGGCGTTTGTACAGTGAAATGCTAAAAAGAGGATTGAGAATTGTCTCTTGTATTTAGTGTTCATGAGGATATTGCCTACATGGATAATGGAGAAAGCAAGCCTCCAAAAAACATGTAGAAAAAATTTGCAGACTTGTGTTTTATACTTAGTAAAGCAACTAATGCATAAGATATATTCAAATTATTTTAATTTTTAAAAAATTATTATGGGTACATAATTTTTTTGTGGGGTACATGTGATGATTTGATACAAGCATACAGTGTATAATGATGCATGCAGGGTAATTGGAATATCCATCTCCTCAAGCATTTATCATTTCTTTATGTTAGGAATATAACTGCCCAACGGGTTCACCTTGCCTGATGCCCAGATAGAGCTGATTTTTCAAGACAGGGGAATTGTAATGGAGAAAGAGTCATTCACGCAGAGCTGGCTGTGTGGAAGATGGAGTTTTATTATTACTTATATCAGTCTCTCCGTATTCAGGGATTAGAGTGTTTAAGGATAATTTTTGGTGGTGGCGGAAAGACTAGTGAGTCAAGAGTGCTGATTGGTTGGGTTGGAGATGAAATAGTCGAGAGTGCTGATTGGTTGGGTTGGAGATGAAATCATAGGAAGTTAAACTGTCCTCTTGTGCTGAGTCAGTTCTGGGGTGAAGGTCATAAGATCAGATGAGCCAGTTTCTCCATCTAGGTGAGGCCAGCAGATCCATCAAGTGCAGGGTCTGCGAAATATCTCAAGCACTGATTTTAGGAACAGTTTATGGAGGGTGAGAATCTTATAGCCTCCGCCTGCATGACTCTTAAATCAGAATTTGTAATCTTGTGGCTAATTCGTTAGTCCTACAAAGGCAGTCTAGTCCCCAGGCAAGAAGGGGGTTTATTTTGGGAAAAGGTTGTGACCATCTTTGTGTCAAACTATAAACAACTAAGTTCCTCCCTAAGTTAGTTCAGTCTACGCCCAGGAATAAACAAGGACAGCTTGGAGGTTAGAAGATGGAGTTGGTTAGGTCAGGTCTCTTTCACTGTCTCAGTTATAATTTTGCAATGGTGGTTTCAGGAACATTCCAAGAAAAAAACTATTCGTGACCCTTGTTAAAGATGGTAAGGCAGACTTTATTCAAAGGGGGAGGCCATGGAGATAGATACGGGAACCATTGCAGCAGTGGGGGAGAAAAATTGGACTCAATTCCAGGAACAAGGACAAGTGGACTTGTAACTCAGCAGCAGGGTTTGTAGGGGTGGGTGTCAGTGGATGAAAAAGTACTAAGAAGAAACATCAAGGATGAGGGGTTTCTAGCTAAACTGACTTGATAGGGTTCTTGCTGAAGGCAGGCCCGGGTGACTAGATATCGAAGGTCAGATACCAAGGGTGGGGAATTTTCGATAAACTGACTTAGCAGGATTCTTGCTCAAACTGGATTCTACAAAGACAGAGAGGGAAGCCTAAGGTTGGGTCTAGTCAAGAAGAGGACTCAGAGGGCCCTGACTAAAGTTTTGGTCAAAGGAGAGGGTGTTTTTATACATAAAAACAGATAATACTTTGGGAAGCCGAGGTGGGCGGATCACAAGGTCAGGAGATGGAGACCATTGTGGCTAACACGGTGAAACCCCGTCTCTACTAAAAATACAGAAAATTAGCCGGGCGTGGTGGCGGGCACCTGTAGTCCCAGCTACTCAGGAGGCTGAGGCAGGAGAATGGCGTGAACCCCGGAGGCAGAGCTTGTAGTGAGCAGAGATCGCGCCACTGCACTCCAGCCTGGGCGACAGAGCGAGACTCCGTCTCCAAAAAAAAAAAAAAAAACAATAATAATAATAATAAATTTCTAACTTAAAAAACATCAGCAACAGGATGGTGAAAGAAATGGCGGTAGTTAATACTGCTTCATTAAGGAGCGTTTGGGAACTGGTTTGATTGTGGTTCTGCTTGTAGGAATCACTGCACCAGGGAGCATGGGGCAACTTGTTGGGAGAAACGGGGAGGAAATACCGTCAGAGTCCCTCTAAATTCTGTTCTCTTCTCCATGTTCATGCTACCTGCCCCCACCTGTCACAATCACTTTCACTCTGACTCTATAAGCAGTTTTGTCAGGTAAATATAACTGAGGACTTGGTGTTTTGGGACAGCTTACCATTTTGAATTCTTTCCACCCATTCTAATTCTGAATTCAAAGTAACATTGAGGAGGTGTCAAGGCACATTTCCTAAAACAAGCAATGAAGGAAAGGGCTGGGTTTAAATGGAGTGACTTCTCACATCTCAGATTTGGTATTTCTGTGTTGGATGGTTTATTTTTCCCCATTGGTGCGGAGAAGGTGCTGGAAAGTGTGCCCACACTCTGAAATTTAGAGAAAAAATATCTCCTATTTCCAGAACCACACGCATCCCCAAGTGTCTCTCATATAAGTTTAACCTCTTACAGATAGAATGTAAGGTCTTTAACAGGTTCCCGATTACCTAACTTATTTTATCCCTCACCATTATCTCCTCAGATCACTTTTTTGCTTGTTTGTTTCTTTTTGAGACAGGGTCCCACTCTGTCACCCAGGCTGGAGTGCAGTGGCACGATCTCAGCTCACTGCAACCTTCGCCTCCCAGGTTCTCCTGCCTCAGCCTCCCGAGTAGCTGAGATTACAGGTGCCTCCACAGCACCCAGATAATTTTTAGTAGAGACAGGGTTTCACCATGTTGGCCAGGCTGGTTTTGAACTCCTGACCTCGAGTGATCCACCTGCCTCGGCCTCCCAAAGTGCTGAGATTACAGGTGTGAGCAACTGTGCCTGGCCCAGATCACTTTTAGAAATAAGCCTGACTTCAACATTCTGTCCTGATGAGCCCACAAGCACACTCATGCTGTGCCCCTCCCACCCTATTTTCTAGCCAAATAAACCTATTCAGGGAAGCCCACGGTGTCTCCAGCATGCAGCTGAGCTTACTCTCCCAAAGTGACACCTTCCTTCAGGTGCTTTATAACAATACAGTACTCAAAACGTACCTTCAAGAAAAATTAACAACTCATCAGCCTCACCTGGTTTTAATTACTATAAGCAGGAACATTCTCTTTCATGTTGTCTGCTTCTAAATTACTTTACATCACTAGGTTAGTTTTACCTGCCAATTAAAATCAGTGAAAGAAGCACTTATTAGTGCTTCCAGAGTCTTGCTCTGTTGCCCAGGCTGGAGTACAGTGGCACGATCTCGGCTCACTGCAACCTCCGCCTCACAGGTTCAAGTGATTTTCCTGTCTCAGCCTCTGGAGTAGCTGGGATTACAGGCGTGCACTACCACACTTCACTAATTTTTGTATTTTTAGTAGAGATGGGTTTTCACCATGTTGTCCAGGCTGGTCTTGAACCCCCGACCTCAGGTGATTCGCCCACCTAAGCCTCCCAAAGTGCTGGGATTACTGGTGCTTCTTTCTTTTATAAAGCATATTTATTATCAGCTCAGTAGTTGGTGCTTTACTGAATGATAATTAGTAATTTTATAAGAAATTAGGTGATCTGAAAATGATTTTTAATGGAATTTTCTTGGGGGAGAAAATAACATTTAACAAACACTTGCCATGATCAAACACAGAATGGACAGGCATCCATTAGTCTACAAGCATGAAATTATAACAATGAAAACCTTTGGGGAGAATGTAGAGGTACTTTCCCACTTCACTCCCCACCATTTCTGCCTTACTCATTTCACAGTTAAGGAAAATGAGGCCCAACATGGTGAAATGGCTTATTCAGGATCATTCTCCGACATAAGAAAAGAGCCATGCCTGGAATAAACACATTAGGTCTTTCCTATGCAGTCTCCAAACCAGCATAGATCCCTCTACATGGGCAGGAAAAAGATTTGTCTTTGTGCATGTAACGTGACCTAAGATATACCTTATTTCCCCCAAGAGTCCTTGCTTAGGACAGCTATGCTTAATATATGTCCTTAATTAAAGAGCAAGTGGGGAGGGTAGGAACTCTCCATTCTGTTGCAGGGAGCTATGCAGTCTAATACAACATCTTGTACCTTGGCTAATATAATGCAGATGAGAGGATGCTGAAAGGAATTGAGATAGATCCAGCAATTCTTTCATTTGATCCCTTCTCTCCAGAGCACTCTTAAAGACAATGATGATAGCCAGGCACGGTAGCTCACGCATGTAATCCCAGCACTTTGGGAGGCTGAGGCAAGCGGATCACTTGAGGTCAGGAGTTCGAGACCAGCTTGGCCAATATGGTGAAACCCCATCTCTACTAAACATACAAAATTAGCTGAGTGTGGTGGCGCATGCCTGTAATCCCAGCTACTCAGGAGGCTGAGACAGGAGACTCACTTGAACCCAGAAAGCAGAGGTTTCAGTGAGCCAAGATTGCGCCACTGCACTACAGTCTGGACAACAGAACGAGACCCAGTCTTAAAAAATAAATTAATTCATTAATTAAAAGATGATCATATTAATTGTTAACATTTATTAAGGCCTATTTGATTGGCATTGTGCAAAGTACTTTATAGGCAACATCAAATAGCTTTGTGAGGAGGTACTGTTATTATTTCCATTTTACAGATGAGGAGACAAAGGCTTAGAAAAGTCCCTGACTCAGGACTAGGCAACTAGGAATAAGTGAGCCAGATTTAAACCAGATGTGTCTGACTTCAAGACCAATGCTCCTAACCACTGCTACGTTGTGAATGATTGTATCCCCCCAAAATTCATATGTTGAACCCTAACCCCTGAGGTAATGATATTAAGAGGTAGGACCTTTGGGAGATGATTAGGTCATGAAGATGAAGTCCTCATGTATAGGATTAATGCCCTTATAAAAGAAGCTTGGCCAGGCGCTGTGGCTCACACCTGTAATCCCAGCACTGTGAGGCTGAAGTGGGTGGGTCACCTGAGGTCAGCAGTTTGTGACCAGCCCGGCCAACATGGCGAAACCCTGTCTGTACTAAAAACAGAAAAATTAGCTAGGCGTGGTGGTATGCGCCTATAATCCCAGCTACTTGGGAGGCTGAGGCATGAGAATTGCTTGAACCTGGGAAGTGGAGGTTGCAGTGAGCCAAGATTGCACCACCGAACTCCAGCATGGGTGACAGAGTGAGACTCTGTCTAAAAAAAAAAAAAAAAAGAGAGAGACCTGATGGACCTAGTTTGCCCTTCAACTATGTCAGCACACAGCCACAAGGTGCCATTTTTGAAGCAAAGAGCGAGCCCTCAGCAGATATTGATGCAGTCAGTGCCTTGATCTTGGAATTCCTAGCTTCCAGATGTGTGAACAATAAGTTTTTGTTATACATTACCCAATCTAAGGTATTTTGTTAAAACAGCTTGAGTGGTAAAAATAAAAATAAAAAACAATCTTGAATAGACTGAGGCAACCATGAAAGTATCTAAAAAGATGGACTCCAATGCAATGTATTTCTCCCTCCTAGGAAGAAGAAAAAAACATCCTTAATATTGTCACTTGATCTCTGTAATGACAATGTCATCTTCACGTGTTTGACACTTGATATTTGGAAAGTCTTTTCGTGTGCATTTTCTCTTTAGATCTCTGCAACACCTTAGAGGGAACAGGGGAAAAGGTATGATTATGCATATTTCAATAACACTATCTCTAACTGATGGATATCAGTAAGTACCTAATAAACTTCAGAAGCCAAACCATTAGGAGTGTCTCAGTTATGTATGATCAATATTCAGGGTGCTCCAAGTGACCAGCCTGGGGAGATGGGAAGCATGCAATCGGGGGTCTGTGTGGCTGGGATCAAGTTCTGTCTCTGTGTGGCTCTTAAAGAGGATTCAGTGACTTTGTAACTTGTCCATATTGATAGTTAGTGACCCCAAGCCTTGTATCCAAAGACTCTGCTCTTCTTCATTCACTTGCTTAAGTGAGTTCCCATGTTCTAAGGACTCCTTAGTGTACATCTCTTGACCTACACATCTGTTTTCAGAAATCCCTACCTAGATGTGCCACTCAAAATCAATGTCTGAAATTGAGCTGGCCTCAATGCCTCCCCACCCCACCTTATTTTTCTCCACGTTTCCCCCTCCCTCTTTCTTTTCTATTCTTTCCATCTTCCATTATCCACTGTGAAATAAGCACCTACAATAAGCCAGCCACTATGCTAGTGGATGGGGATACAACCGCAGGCAATATCAGACAGTGTCTCATCTTGTGAAGATGTAGGTGGGAGAGAGAGACATAAATCAGGCAAAGCGATTTAATAGCACTGAGGGTGCTGTTTAAAAAGGACTTGCTATCAGGGAGGTCAGGGAAGACTTCCCAGGGGAATCTGAAGGCTGGAGTCTGAAGGAGGTAAGAGAAGGCAGGTAGAAAGAAGAGTCTGTGAAAAGGGGACATCATGGGCAAAGGCCTTGTCACAAGTACTAGAGAAAGAGTCAGAAGGTGTGGCTGTAGCATAAAGGTTGAGAGGAAGAGGATGGAGTCCACAGAGTGCCCCTGCATAAAATCCTCAATGGTTTCCAGCAGTGTTTAGAATAAAAGCAGAACAAACAACAGGGCTTCACCTTTTTTTCTCATCGAGTTCCCACAGAGCCTTGGCATATGCTGCTTCTGCTATGCAGTTGATTTGATTCTTCATTCTTTTATTTCTTTAGTATTATCTAACATTTCCTAAGCAATTGCTATGAATTAGGCACTAGGCTAAGCTTTTTTCATAGTGTCTTTTAAGAATTGAATCCTCATAATCATATTGAATAAGGAAAACTATTATTTCCATTTTACAGGTGAGGTCATTGGGACAGAGAAGTTGAGCAACAGGCCCAGAGTTGTAACAGCTTGTGGGTAGTTGTTATTGACTGAATGTGTCCCCCCCAAAATTGATGTGTTGAAATCCTAACCCACAAAGTGATGGCAGTAGGATGTAGGGCCTTTGGAAGGTGATTAGGTCATGATGGGGGAGCACTTATGAATGGGATTAGTGCCCTTACGAGAAGAGACACAGAGCTTGCTTCCTCTCTCTGCTTATATGCCAGGCACAGTGGCTCATGCCTGTCACCCTCGTACTTTCGGAGGCCAAGGCAGGCAGATTGCTTGAGCCCAGGAGCTGGAAACCAGCTTGGGCAACATGGTGAAATGCCCTCTCTACAAAAAATTAGTCAGGCATGGTGGTGCGTGCCTGTAGTTACAGCTATTAGGGAGGCTGGGGTGGGAGGATGTCTTGAACCTGGAAGGTTGAGGCTGCAGTGAGCTGTGAGCGTGCCACTGCATTCCAGCCTGGTCAATAGAGCGAGACTCTGTCTCAAGGGGAAAATGGATACAATGAGAAGATGGCCATCTATCAACCAGAGGACAGACCCTCACAGGCACCAAATTTGCCAGTACATTAATTTTGGACTTTCCAGCTGCCACAACTGTGAGAAATAAATATTTGTTGTTTAAGCCACTCAATCTATGGTATTCTATCTATGGTATAATCTTGGACTTCCCAGCCCCCACGCCTGTGAGAAATAAATGTTTGTTGTTTAAGCCACTCAATCTATGGTATTCTGTAACAGCAGCCTGAACTAACCAAGACAGTGGTGGAGCGAGCTTTGGAAGCACACCTGGCTGACTCTAGATTCAATGTACCTAACTGTTACGTGCACGGCTCCTCATTTCTATCCATCTCATCTAGTCAAAGGCTACTCATCCCTCTGCCTCTGCTCAGCTGCCATTTCTTTAGGAAACTTCCCTGCCCTTCCCAGTTGGATCCAACCCCACTCTTGCAAGCTCTCATTATCCCCTTCCTCTCTAGTGTTATAGCTGGGGTTTTACACTTAATTGATCACAATCAATCATGAGCAGGACTCTTTGAAGGCAAAGTCTGTGTCACTTTTGGCTTATTGTTATTATATAGTCTCTTTGCCTAACAAAGTGCTTGTCTGTTAATAAATGTTCAGTAAATATTTGGCTACTGGATGAATATATAAATCCATATATCATTTGACAAGGGTATGATTGTATAACATACATAAGTTTTTAAAACTTAACAATATCCTTTTTAAGCCAATGGTACCTTTTAAGCTTCAGTATCTCAATATGCCAATCTCATTGCCAAGGGTTCTATTTTCATTATCAACTTTGATTCTTCACATGAAAGAAATGAAGGTCGGAGTGAGATAAAATTTCCAGATCATCCAGTTGGCCAACAGCAGAACAAGGACATGATTCCAGGTCTATCTGTATCTGAAGGCTTTACTCTACAGCTCTGCCATGTTACCTTCATTCTTACAACCATCTTTCCAAGTTAACCAATCTACAGCAACATCAGTCCTTATGGCACCATTGCCTTGACAGCAGGGATATATATATATAAAATAACTTGTTGAACAAACCCATATTTTATTTACTTTCAGGTCATTTTGATTTTTTTTTAACATTTTAAATCTGTGAGGCACATTCCTATACATTTATACCCTCGTCTAATTATTTCTTCAGGGTACTTAGTAAAAAAGTCAGGCCGTTTTTAAAGTGTTTAATTCATGGGGCCAAATTGGCAACAGTAATACTTCAGTTTAGTAGCTGACTCTATTACTTTGCCTATTTGCCAAGAGAATATTTCTCCCACTGTGCCAACAAGGAAAAACACAATTTCAAAATAATCCTTTGTATTTTTGTGAATTTGTCCTGGAGTACAGAAAGAAAAGAAAGATTAAATCCATTGTAGCCCCCCCTTTTTCTTTGATCTAGGCCTTAGGACATTCTTTCAAAGTACAGAATTTATTAGGTACTCCAACCTAAGACAGATAAATAAGATTGCATGTAGCAACAACAGGCTGCTTATGATTTATTTGGTGTTTACTATGTATCCTGAACACATTTTTTTCTCTAATGAATAGCTGTCAACATTTATATATATTTTTGCTAATCAAATTCTTAATGATGATGGAATTATATACCTAAAATAACAGCATCAGTTGCAGTCTTTCCTCTTTAGAAATCTTTGAGAAGATGTCAGAGATCATGGATAAACTTAATCTCCCTTGCTGCAATGAAAATTGGATGTACAAGAAACAGAATGATGCATTTTCACTTCCAAAGATTTAGAAATTCCACTGCGTTCTTGGATCTGCCCCCTTTAAGCCAGGTGGATGGTTTTAGTCTTTCTGGAATGCTCTTTTAGGCCCTAATGAAAAGTAGCTTACTGGAATAGCTGCAGATTAATGTTTAGTTTCATAACTGATATTCTGTTAAGTGACAGTGACAACATTCTGTCTACCCTACTAGCCAAGATTTCTGTTTCTCTGGAGAAGTCAAGAAAGGAGTTATTTTCTCATATCACAGCCTTTAAAATGCTTCCTGGTTTCACAGAATGATAAGGCTGGCCTTGTACCTTATAGATGGGAGTGCACCTGGGAATGGGACCAGTTTTGCCAGATATTTTCTTCCTTGAAGCTTAGCATTATAAAGAAGGCCAGGTTGTTGATTCCCTGAAGCTAGGCGTCATCACAGAGACAGAAGTTCAAATGCTTGTCTGTTGGCTTGGAGCCAGGGCACACAATGGCGGGGACCAGCAGAGGCTTTGAAAGTCCCCCTTGGGGTGGATGATGTTTAATAAGCAGGATGTAGGGTGAGGGCCTGTGGCGGAAGTGACCATCCTTGTTATTCCTTCCTAGGATAGGGACTCAACATCCTGGAGCACTAAAAACCAAAGGTAGAGATATACTGGCCATTCCAGAAGCAAAGAGCTTTTCCCTCAGACCCAGTCTCTGAGAAGCCACCTCTGGAACTTTGGTTCCTTGTATACAGAAAATGGGACTGAGATATGTGATCTTAAAGGCATTTGCAAATAGAAAACTACACTGCTCTTATGTTTGAGTCTGCAAATTCAGAAACAAAGATTAAGCAATTTAAATTTTTTTTTTTTTTTTGGGACAGAATGTCACTCTGTCTCCCAGGCTGGAGTGCAGTGTGCAGTGGCAGGATCTGAGCTCACTGCAACCTCCACCTCCCAGGTTCAAGCTATTCTCGTGCCTCAGCCTCCTGAGTAGCTGGGATTACAGGCATGCACCACCATGCCTGACAAATTTTTGCATTTTTAGTAGAGACAGGGTTTCACCATTTGGCCAGACTAGTCTCAAATTCCTGGTCTTAAGTGATCCGCCTGCCTTGGCCTCCCAAAATGCTGGGATTACAGGCGTGAGTCACTGCACTGTGCCCAGCCGAATTAAGCAATTTTTTTTTTTTTTTTTTTTTTTTTTTTTGAGACGGAGTCTCTCTGTCTCCCAGGCTGCAGTGGCGCGATCTCAGCTCACTGCAAGCTCCACCTCCTGGATTCAAGTGATTCTTCTGCCTCAGCCTCCTGAGTAGCTGGGATTACAGGCATGTGCCACCACACCCAGCTGATGTTTGTATTTTTAGTAAAGACGGGGTTTCACTATGTTGGCCAGACTAGTCTCGAATTCCTCGCCTTAAGCGATCCGCCCGCCTTGGCCTCCCAAAATGCTGGGATTACCGGTGTGAGTCACCGCGCCCAGCCAGATTAAGCAATTCCTCTAATAACAAAACCACATATTAGTGCTGGAAAGACGTCAAAATGATAAGCGACCTGGACTCAACTACTACAGATATTTTTTCTCTACTGCCCCCAGCCACTGAATTGAAACACATTTTCTCTCTGTCTCTGTTTAAAGTATAATAATAATTATTATTATTTTGAGACAGAGTCTTGCTCTGTGGCCTAGGCTGGAGTGCAGTGGCGTGATCTTGGCTCACTGTAGCCTCCACCTCCCAGGTTCAAGCGATTCTTGTGCCTCAGCCTCCTGAGTAGCTGGGATTACAGGAGCGCACCACCATGTCTGGCTAATTTTTTTTTGTATTTTTAGTAGAGATGGGGTTTCACCATGTTCCCCAGGCTGGTCTCAAACTCCTGACCTCAAGTGATCCACCCGCCTCGGCCTCCCAAAGTGTTGGGATTACAGGAGTGAGCCACTACATCGGGCCTAAAGTATACCTAATTTTATTTTAGTGGGTAAATAATGTTAGAATAGAAAGGGCTATAGAGAGATAGAAGAAAGAGATGTCTTGATTGGGGGATATAAATTGGGGTTCATAAGATCATCTATTTATTTTCTCCTTTCTCTTCTGATTCTCCTTTTATCACTTTTTCTATCCTCCCTTCCCTCTTTCTGCATTTAAAAGCACCAAAATATTAACTGAGATTCTTAGTTAAGAAAGAGCTACTGTTATTTAGTGAAATCTTTCCACAGCATTTTTTCAGTGAGGAAGGATTTGGCTTTTGGCCCAATTTGACCACAGTTTATCAATGGTTTAAGATGAAAGAGAATTTAGCTTTCTGCTGTCAAGGCTTTTCTGGAAACACCAAAGAATAAAGCCTCAGCTGGTACTTGGAACAATTCTAGCAGGTTCAAGCTCTTTTCTTGACCTTTGCTAGTAGGAGAAAAAGCAATAGGAAGAATAATGGAAGCTTTTCACTACTGGAAATCCCTGCAGTTTTAAACTCAACAGTTTTAGTTAATTAAAATTCATCTTTTATGATAAAAAAAAGTTACTTTTTAAAAAAAACATACACACTGTAGAATTAGAGGTGAAATGTCATACTATCCATAATTTGTATTAAAATACTTCAGAAAAATAAAGCAGCAGCAAAATGTGGCAAATTGCTAACCCATGTGCTGTAGTTTGTTCAGGTTGCTATAAGGAAATACCACAAACTGGGTGGCTTATAAACAACAGGAATGCATTTCTCACAGTTCTAGAGGTTGGGAAGTCCAAGAGGAAGGTGTTGCCAGCAGATGCCGTGTCTGGTGAGGGCCCATTTTCTGATTCATAGATAATGCCTCTCACTGAGTCCTTACACCATGGAAGGGGAGAGAGTTCCCTCTGGCTCTTTTACATGAGCTCTAATCCCATTCATGAGGGCCCTAGCCTTATGACCTAATCACCTCCCTGAGGTCCCATCTCCTGGTACCAGCACATTGGAGATTAGGTTTCAACATCTGAATTTTGGGGGAACACAAACATTCAGACCATAGTACTAGATGTGGGTATCTAGAATTCGTTACACAATTTTTTTCTGGTTTTCTGTATGGTTGAAATGTTTCACACCTATTTTACACATATTTCAAAATTTCACATACATAAAAGAATTAATAAGTTAACCTCATCTTCATAAATAAGGGGCCCAAGTATATTGAGTTAATTATATACCCCTTTCCCCTGCACTAACTTGCTGGCTCTTCAAAATAGTAAAATAGAGAAAATCTCTTGATTGTGTTCCTGGGTTCACTTATTCACTTAATCCAAGAGAAATGATCACTATTAAAATAAGTTTAACTTTAAAGAGGTCTTGACTGAGAGTTGAAAGGTCAGTTTATTGGAGAGAAAAACAGAAATTTGTGTTCTTTCTTGTTTTTATCTTGCTCTGTCCAACTGAGTCTAAGGCCCCTGCTGTTTAGAATAGAAGAGCACAAGGAAAGAAGCAGAGGAGCTAGCAGGGTGAAACTCCATGGGGACTTTCATTGGCTTGCTTAGGAGAAGTAAATAAAATTAACCTTTCTCACACACGCGAACAAAATACACGCAGGTCTAAGTTGGAAAAGTAATATTGATGACTTTTAAGAAAGAAACTTGGGGTATTAGTGAGGACTTGAGAGAAAGGGATGGGGGGACATAAACTTTGGTTTTAGGGCCTATGCCTATTTTTTTCTATTCACACTTAGTGACACTTAGTGTTTCCCAACTGAGTAGGGGACTGAACTCTCAACCAGGGCTTCTCAGGCTCCAGGGTGCATCGGAATCAACAAAGAGTCTTTTCAAAATGCAGATCCGGATTCAGCAGGACGAGGTGAGGCTGGGATCCTGCATTTCTAGCAATCTCCCAGGTGATGGTGATTCATGGACCACATGGAACAGCAAGGCAATATTCAAATGTAATAAAATAGCTACCTCCTTTTCTGCTACTGAAAATAACAAGCTGCAAAGAAGAACCGCATTTGAGGAAGATTGTTCATCCTACATTTTCTTACTGCATAAAATCTGAATACCTATTTTGGGCTCTGCATTCTCAAGCGGGGGCAATATTTTCACAAGGGAAAGAAAATTATTCTGTTGAGGGTTGAAGAAAAAGCTTACTCTTTTAATCTATAAAACACAGATACACATACAGTACATAAACACATATATCATTGATCAATTGCATTAAAATGTCATGGGGGAGATTAGGAAAAGGTCTAAAAATGTTACTTGGGTGGGGGATATAATGAAAAAAGCTTGCGAATCACTGCTCTAAACTATTATAGAGTGTCATGAAACTAGAGCAAGTACAAATTAGCCAGCCAGCCTGTTTGTAAATTATATAATCAGTGATCAACATTTGGGGCATGTGTTATATATCACCACCTAGATTCTCAAATTCTCATTGACAGAATGATGGAAATTTTTTATTCATGTAAGAGCACACTATGTTGATTTTCATGCAACTTACTTGTACCTTCAGGGCCTTCTGGTGTCAAAATATTTTAGATTGCAGAGGAAAGGAATGAGCATAAAATCCACCATGGTTATCAGAGATGATTTCTACCAACAGGGAAACTCACCCAAATTGCACAAACGGCAATCAGATTGTAAGTAAGTGAAAAGTTGAAAACTGGAATTGCAAACACACTCCCTGCCTTTTATTTATTTTTTTTTTTAACGTTTATAATGTTCACTGCATTTCTTTATAAATGCATTTCTTTATATTCCCTTCTGAGGGCATTAAATCTACATTTCTAGAGAAAACTAGAATGCCCCCCTGTCCCCACCAAGGCTGTTGCCAGGTAAGACAATGCTGATTCTCCTCAGGACCCATTCCCACCACCCCAAAAAGCTGCTGGTTTTGAGTAGGGCCTAGAATGAGAAAAGGCTCTGCAGCAGGTCCAGGCTCCGTGCAAGCTTCTCTGCCACATAGACCCTATGACCCCCAGATCCAATGGTACTTGAAGTGTCAGAGGTAGATAGAGATGCTCATTGGAGCCTTTTCAGACCTTTAAAGGTGAATCAAAGTGAAGGCCCTTAGGATTTTAATGCAAAGCTCTGTCATCCTTTGCAGATAACTAATTTCCTTTTGAGAAACAGCTTTTGGCCTGCTACTGGACCTTAGTAGAGACTGAATACTTAACCATGGACCATTGTTACCCTGTGACCTGAGTGGCCCATTATAAGCGGAGTGTTATTGGACCCACAAAGCAATAACATTGGGTGTGCAGAGCAGCACTCAGTTGTTAAATGAAAGTGGTATACACATGATCAGACCTGTGCAGGACTTGAAGGTACAAGTAAGTTACGTGAAGAAGTGACCCAAATGTGCATGGTCCCCACTCCTGCTATATTGCCTTCTCTCTCCCAGCCTGCACCTGTGGTCTCATTGAAACTTCCCCAGAATCAGGTGACAGGGGAAGAGAAAACTCAGGCCTGGTTTACAAAGGATTCTGCATGATATGCAAGCACCACCTAAAAATGGGAGGGACCCAGCACTTTGGGAGGCCAAGATGAGAGGATCGCTTGAGCCCAGAAGTTGGAGACCAGCCTGGGCAACATAGCAAGACCCCATCTCTACAAAAATAAAAAATTAGCCAGGCATGATGGAACACACTTGTAGTCCCAGCTACTTAGGAGGCTTAGGTGGGAGGATTGCTTGAACTCAGAAGGTTGAGGATGCAGTGAGGTAGGATTGCTCCACTATACTCCAGCCTGTGTGACAAAGCAAGACACTGTCTCAAAAAAAAAAAAAGCACTGCAGCACCACAGCCCCTCTCTGGGCCATCCCTGAAGGACAGCGGTGAAAAGAAATCATCCCAGTAATCCCAGTAGGCATAGCTTTGAGCAGTGCACTGGTTGTTCACTTTGCTTGGAAAGAGAAATGGCCAGACATGGGGTTATGTACTGATTCATGGTCTGTGGCCAATGGTCTGGCTGGATGGTTAGGGACTTGGAAGTGATTAGAAAATTGGTGACCAGGTAATTTGAAAAAGAGGCATATGGAGAGACCTCTCTGAATGGGCAAAAATTGTGAAGATATGTGTGTCTCATGTGAACGCTCACCAGAGGGTGGCTTCAGAAGAGGATTTTAATAACCAAGGGGATAGAATGACCTATTCTGTGGATATCAGGTTGGTCTCTTTTCCCTGTCACCCATGTTATCACCCAATAGGCTCATGAATGAAGTGGCCATGGTGGCAGGAATGGAGGTTATGCAGGGGCTCAGAAACATAGATTTCCAGTCACCAAGGCCAACCTGGCTATGACCACCACTGACTGCTTAATCTGCCTGCAGCAAAGATCAACACTGAGTCTACCATTCCCTGGGGTGATCAGCCAGCTACCTGGTGCAGATTGATTACATTGCACTGCTTCTATCATGGAAGGAGGACCATTTTTTCATACCAGAATAGATACTTACTCTAGACACAGACTGGCCTTCAATGCTTGCAACACTTCTGCCAAAACTACTATCCACAGATTTACAGAATGCCTTATGCACCATCATGGTATTCCATACAGCATTGCTTCTGATTAAGGAACTCAATTCATAGCAAGAGATATGCGGCCATGGGCCCAGGTATACGGACCTTGCTGGTCTTACCACATTCCCTACTATCCTGAAGTAGCTGGCTAAATAGAACAGTGCCTTTTGAAGACTCAGTTACAGCATCAGTGACAATAGGTAATAATACCTCGCAGGGCTTGGGCAAGGCTTCCTAGAAGGCTGTATATCCTCTGAATTGGTGTCCAATATATTGTGCTGCTTCGCCCATAGTTAAGATTCATAAGTTCAAGAATCAAGGGGTGGAAATAGAATTGGCACGTCTCACTATTATCCTTAGTGACCCACTAGCAAAATGTTTGCTTCCTGTTCCTGCAACCACGTGGCCCACTGGCCTGAAGGTCTTAGTTCAGGAGGGAGGAATGCTTCCCCCGGAGACACAACAATTCCATTGAATTGGAAGTTAAGATTGCCACTTGGCCACTTTGGGCTCCTCATACTCTGAATCAACAGGCAAAGAAGGGAACTACCATGCTGGGTGGGGTGACTGGTGCTGACTATTGAGGGGAAATTGGACTACTACTCCACAATGAAGGTAATAAAGAGCGTCTCTGGAATAAAGGAGATCCCTCAGAGTGTCTCTTAGTATTACCATACCTTGTGATTACAGCCAATGGAAAACTGCAACAACAGGCCAGAAGCAGTGACTCATGTCTGTAATCCCAGCATTTTAGGAGGCCAAGGTGGGAGGATCACTGGAGGCCAGGAGTTCAAGACCAGTCTGGGCAACATAGCCAGACCCCATCCCTACAAAAAAAAAAAATTATTAAAAAAAGAAAACTATAATAACCCAACCTGTGCAGGACAAACTACAGCCTAGATCCTTTAGGAATGAAGATTTGAGTCACTCTACAAGGTAAAGTACCACCTGAGGTGATTGCCAAAGGCAAGAGACTATAGATGGGGTAGTAGAGGAAGGTAGTTATGAATACCAACTACGGCTATGTGACTGTTACAGAAATGAGGACCATGATTATCATGAGTGTTTCCTCCTTATTTTATTATAAATATTTTGTTGTATATATACACATACATATCCATATGTGTATATGTGTACATGTACATATCAAATATCATTGTTTGCTTTTCTCTCATTCCCTTATCATGTAATATAAGAATAATGACTTGACTTTCTAGTACTTAAGTATTGTTACTTCTACATCTTAATATTTAAGTTTTGGGATATCAAGAAGAATAAGCACCACTCAAGGATGTCATCTCTTCTGTGGAAGGAGTTAGGGTATTTTCAGTTGTACACAGAATGGTTGAATCATGTTAGGTGGAACTACAACCTTGTTAATGTTTTTATTTGAAGATTAAGTATGGGTTAAGGAGAAGTGTATGGATGCCAAGTTGACAAGGGGTAGACCTGTGATAGTTTATTTTATGTGTCAATTTGACTGGGTCATGGGTGCCCAGATATCTGATTAAACACTATTTCTGGGTGTGTCTGTGAGGCTGTTTCTGGAAGGATGAATATTTGAATCAGTTGACTGAGTAAAACAGATTGCTTTCCCCAGTGTGGGTGAGCACCATCTCATCCATTGAGGTCATGACTAGAACAAAATTAGAGGAAAGGACAAGTCACTCTGTCTGCCTGACTGCTTGAGCACAGACATTGGTTTTCTGCCTTCAGACTGGAACTTACACCGTCAGTCCCCTGGTTGTCAGTCTTCAGATGTAGACTGGAACTATACCATCTCCTTTGCTGGGTCTCCAGCTTGTCAACTGCAGATTGTAGGACTTCTCAGACTCCATAATTGCATGAGCCATTTCCTTATAATAAATCTATTATAGATTTATTACATCTATATCATCGAAATCCATATGATCTTTTGGTTTGTTTCTCTGGTAAACCATGATACAGTTGTTTTTCTAAGAATGAGGTAATAAGAGTCCCTTTAGTTGATACACACTTGATTCAGAGAATTGTAAAATTAAAAAACACACAAGATTCCATTTAACTATGGCTATGTGCTAATCTGCTTCCCATGCCCAAATGGCTGTGCTGCCAATTCATGGCATAGCAAAGTAGTCTAGTGCCTGTTGCTGCATTAAGGAGTCTAGCGAAGGTGACTTCCGTCATTCCCATGTGAAGTAGAGTAAAAAGTCATCCAAAAACCTGGGCTAGAATCAGCCTCCAGGGTATGAAGAGGCTAGTTTCAGTAGCAATAACCTGTTTTATTGAATGACCTGACATTGCTAAATGCCTTCTATGCATTAAGTGCTTTAGTCATCCCCAAATACTATGAAGCAGGTAATACTATTAATGCAATTTTTCATATGATTATTTGGAAGCATGAAGTGGAAATAAACTTGCCCAAAGTTACAAGGCCAAGAAGTGGAGAGCGGGGATTTGCATGTAGGCAGCTTGGCTCTGGAGCCTGTTATATTAGACACTCAGAGGCAGTTTCTGATGGTTGCATTCAGCTAGTTTTAGGTGGTCAGAACTCAGCTGTGTCTTCTCCCCAGGTATGTCAAGATTGATGGGAAGAGGCAAGCGTCATGATTAATGGACTAGGAATTAGGCATCCACTCAGAAGGCCAGCCAGACAGGTCAGAAATTTTCTTAACAGCTTTATTGAGATATAATTCACATACCATACAATTCACCCATTTAAAGTATAAATAAATTCAATATTGTTTAATATATTTACAGGAATCTGCAACCATCACTGCATCTAGTTTTAGAACATTTTAGTCCCTCCTAGAAGAAAGCTAATACCCATTAGCAGTCACTCCCCATTTCCCAGCCTACTTCTCCAGTCCTAATCAATTACATATCTACTTTCTGTCTCTATAGCTTTCCCTATTCTATACATTTAATGGAAATGAAATCATACAACACATTTTTTTTGTGGTGGACTTCTTTCATTTAACATAATATTTTCTAGATTCATCCATGTTGTAGCATATATCAGTACTTCATTCTTTTTTTTGTGTGTGTAATATTCCATTGTATGGACATACCACATTTTGTTTCCCATCCATCAGTTGATGGACAGTTGATTGGTTTCCACTTTTTGGCTACTGTGACTAATACTGCTATGAATATTCATGCACCATTTTTAGTATGGACACACATTTTCATTTCTCTTGGTTTCTTTTTTTCTTTTTTAAGAGACAGCATCTCACCATGTTGCCCAGGCTGGTCTCAAACTTCTGGGCTCAAGTGATCCTCCTGCCTCAGCCTCCTGCCAAAGCCTCCTCTATGAGCCACTCTACCTAGACTCTCTTGGTATTTATGTATAAATTGAATTGCTAGGTTACATGATAACTCCATGTTCAACATTTTGAGGAAATGCCAGCCTGTTTTCTAAATCAGCCGTACTACTTTGCATTCCCACAGGCAGGGTGTGAGGGCTCCAATATATCTACCTCCTCACTAATACTTGTGAATATCGGCCTCTTTAATTATAGCCACTCTAGTGGGTATAAAGTAGTATCTCATTTTACTTTTATGTACATTTCCCTGAGGTTAATGATGTGGGTCATTTTACTGCTTTTCATGCCTCTTCCTAGTTTGTTGAATGTTTATTAGGTTGAGCAATTTCCCTTCTATTCATAATTTATTGAGCATTTTTTTAATCATGAAAGAGTATTGGATGTTGTAAAATACCTTTTCTGTATTTATTTAGATGATCATGTAGTTTCTGTTCTTTATTCTATTATATAGTATGTTACACATTGATTATACTGATATGTGAAAACATTTTTATATGTTGCTGGGTTAAGTTTGCTGGTATTTTGTTGAGGAATTTTTGCTTCTATATTCCTAAGGGCTATTGGTCTATAGTTTTACTTTGTTCTGTTCTCTCGTGATTTCTTTGGTTTTGGTGTCAGGGTAATTCTAATTCTGGCATCATAAAGTGAGTTAGAAAGTGCTCCCCCTTTTTCCACCTTTTGAAAGAGTTTGTAAAGAACTGGTATTAATTCTCCTTTGAATGTTTTGCAGATCTCATCAGTAAAGCCATCTGGACCTGGTCTTTTACTGATGGAACATTTTGAAATGACTAATTTGAGCTCTTTATTTCGTGTAAGCCTATTCAGATTTTTTATTTCTTTCACTACATTTTTGGTAATTGTGTCTTTCTAGGAATTTGCCCATTTCATCTAAGCTATCTAATTTGTTGGCATATAGTTGTTCATAGTTTTCCTTATAATCCTTTTTATTTCTGTAACATTGGTCATAATATGGTCTGTTTCATTCCTGATTTTTAATAATTTATATTTTCTCTTTTCTTTGTCAGTAGCTAAAGGGTTGTCAATTTTGTTTAACTTCTCAAAAAATCGACTTTTTGTTTGGATTTTCTGTATTGTTTACCTAGTCTCTATTTCATTGGTTTTTGCTTGAATCTATATAATTTCCTTTCTTCCACAACTTTGGATTTAGTTTTCTCTTCTTATTCTATCTCCTTAAAGTGTAATGTTAAAGTCTTTTAAAAGGTAGGCATTTACAGCTATAAATGTAAGAATAAACAGAGACTATTTTTGTCTGAAGAAGATTTAATAGTCTGATAGAAATCTCCTGGTAAGACTAAATTACATATAATGTTACCTGGATGCTTTGCTTATCCTCATTGTATGGCAGAGAAGCGTTCAAAATGCACGAGTGAAATCCATAAACTCCAGTAGAACATTTGTTTTAGAAGTGACAATTATTCAAAGAGTTCATATAATTTTTAATTTTGAAGGATGAATTATTTGATGACGATTGTGAAACAGTCTCAAACCTGTCACATATAGCAATTCTGCAGTCTGAGAAATTGCTACTGGCATTTGCAAGCATGGCAGAAATTTAATAAACTGTCGCCAAACCATTTGCTTGTTTGAATGCCAAGGTTTCCTTCCCCACATCACATGCAGTGTCCTGTTGCCAACAGTTATCAAAATACTCCCACAGTTGTCACAGAGAGAATTGTTCAGGGAGTTATTTTTTCCTTATTCTTCTTGTCCTTATATTTCATTGCCTTACCACTTCTATTTGGGGATTTATTTGAGCAACCCAAATGCCATCATTATGGAGCAGTTAGATGTTAAATAATGGATTACAAAAGAATGTTTGAGATATAGCTATAGACATATAGATAGTACAAAAAGATTAAGAAGGAAGACTTTTATGCTTTACTCCCTAAATATTCTTAATGTTTGAATTTTGATAGGGAGACTATATTTTTGTGTAATGTAGAACAACAATAAAAAATGTAAAAACAATTAGGAGACAGGGAATCAAGAGGAAAGTACTAAGAAAGGTCCAGCTAGATCAACTCATTCTAATTAAAGATATGCAATTGTGTGGTGGAAAAGGTAATAACAGGATTTAGAGATAAAATCCAGCCCTTTGGATGAGAGATTGACAAGAAGTTGAAATTATGGGCTCTGGGTTTGCATTTTCTGTGATGACCCCAGTAGATAAGTACCAGGATAGGTTTGACAAGGTCTTGAATATGAAACAGAAAAGGTGCAAGATTAGAGGGTGTGACTCTGGACTTCAGTCACAAATGCAAAGATGGATGAAGGTGTTGCCTTTTACCACCAGGAAAATATTCACAACTGTTATCTAAAAGAAACATCTTTTCGCTGTGTCTTGTGTGGTAATGGCTATGATGGACATTTCGGCAGTCTCTATCAAAATGTCATATGCATGGAATCTTGACCAAGCAGTTCCATTGCTAGGAACCTCTCCTGAAGAAATACTTAAACCAGTGCACAGATATTACATAGACAGATGCTCACTGCAGCAAAATATTATAAATATCCTAAGTGTACATCAGAGAGAGGAGAGAGAGAGAGAGAGTATGATTAAGTAAATTATAATTCAACTTGATTTAGGTCATACGGCTACAAAGGGGAGAGCTGGGATCAAACCTAGGCTTTTCTCCCTCACTATACCACATTTCAGGAGTTGGTCAGTGGGTGTAGGTGGTTTTGGGTGATCAGGACCCATTTTGTGTCTTCTTCCCAGGATAGGTCAGGATTGGATGGTGGGGAGGGGAGGGAAGGCAGGTAAGTGTCAACGCTAAGGGACGCGGAATAAGGCAGGCCAAGCTGGGAATTTCAAACAATGAAGGAGTAGAAAAAAAATTACGTATAATTAAGGGGAAGGGGTTTTGAAGGAAAGTATCTTGTTTGACCAAAAGAGCGTTACCTTAATCTACTCTAACTCTACTCCCAAGGAACCATGAGCAGCCCCCACCCCTAAAAGACTCTAAATGAGCTTGCTGTTAGTCTAATAGGCTTTCTTGCTCTGAAATAGGATGAGGGACTAGGGAGAAGTTTACTTTTGAAGAATGTATTTGTTCCTTTTCATCAAAGAAAATCCATATTAACATGTGTTTGAGGGATTAGTACATCTTTGACTTTCTAAGAATGGGAGCCGAATTCTTGCAGTGTTCACAAAGCTATGAAATGAAGGATTTGGTGCGACTGCTGCAGGGTGGGATGATTCAGAGGATTTTTTTTTCCTTTTTCTTTTTCTTTTTTTGTTTTGAGACAGAGTCTCGCTCTGTCGCTCAGGCTGGAGTGCAGTGGTGCGATGTCGGCTCACTGCAAGCTCTGCCTCCTGGGTTCCCGCCATTCTCCTGCCTCAGCCTCCTGAGTAGCTGCGACTAGAGGTGCCTGCCACCACGCCCGGCTAATTTTATTTTTTATTAATTTAATTTTTTTTTTTTTGTATTTTTAGTAGAGACAGGGTTTCACCGTGTTAGCCAGGATGGTCTTGATCTACTGACCTCATGATCCGCCCGTCTCGGCCTCCCAAAGTGCTGGGATTACAGGCGTGAGCCACTGCGCCAGGCCAATTCAGAGCGTTTTAAGGACCACTTGCTAGTTTCAGGAGTCCTGGCATTTTCTGCATTCTCTGGCGTTTCCAATGACCCCAGATGCTATACTAGTATTTTGTATGGCCTTGAGCCAAATACTAGCCTTTCTGTGATTCATCTTCTCTATCTATCAAAAGAGGGGAGTGGAATTATGATCTGTACTATCTCTTCAAGTTGCATATTTATAATTTTCAACACTTAGCATATCATCATTTTAAATAAACATTATTTAGTACTTATTAATGAGGGTTGGAAACATAAAAATTATTTTCTTAACACAATTCATGAATATACATATATGTATATACATTATAATTTTCTGTGAAAGAAACAAAAATATTTTGTACAAGAAAGTCTATCTGTGATGTGTATCCTTGGTTCGCCCCTTACTATTAGGAAATATCTGATAAAAAGAGATGGTTTGAGAAGAAATGATAGCTGAAGGAGTGGACTATGTATATATCTTTGTATTCATCTACCTTTCATTTTTCCAGAACCCTCTCACCATCACCCCCTACCCCCATGTGCACGCGTGTGCGAGCACACACACACACACACACACCCCCCATTGCCCCCCTCAGCTCACAAAGGAGTTGATAAGGAATGATGTTGAAATAAAGGTACCATTTAGCCTCAAGACATCACACATCAAGAGAAAAAAAAAAAAAAAAAAGCCGTGGGTTGCACCTGCCTATTCATCTCTTGTTATTTCACAGCAATTTGTCCTCAGGTGGAAGTAGAGGGTGTTCAGCCCTGATGTAAGATAATTGATACAAATGTGTTTTTATTATGCAGACATGTAAAATGCATGTCAAGTGCTTATGCAATTATTTGAATCCCAAAATACAGCTTAGTTTATATGCTTCCTAGACCTTTAATTACAGGCAGTGTAACTGACCCAGGGCCCCAGCTGCTGAGCTCTGAAATATCAACATGTTTGCTTTGAGGCAGACATGCTTCCTGCTTCCCAGCGGCTGCTCCCAGCCAGACTGAGCGCAGTGGGGACACTGAGGCATGCCCACTTTGGCTTTGGGGATTCACCTGATGATCTTGCTGAAACTTCATTAGACCCCACTGGTGGTCAAGAATGTGTTCACTCAATTTTCTTTCCTTCTCTTCTTCACATGGGGTCAGCCTTACCTGGCCACCTTCCCCTTTTCCCTTACAAGCATCTCTCCTCACAAATTCCTTGCATACTTAACTTTGTCTTGGTATCTGTTCTTCAGAGTACCTGGACTAACACAAACTGATTAAAAGGACAGCTCTGCGAGGCACAGAACCACATGTTTGGTATCTTGCATGTTGGGTCAGTAGGAGGAACATAAGGATATGTATTGAATGGGGTAGCTGATAGAGGCATTGAGAACTCTCAACAATGGTATCCTGTGTGGGGTTTTGGTAAGAACTTGTGAATCAAAAAAAGAACTGAGAGTGAAACTTTTCATTAGGAAGCTTTAAATTAAAAGACAAAATATCCCAACAAGTAAATGTATAATGATTTGAAAATGTGAAACCAAATATTTGGATTTAAAAAGCATATGAATTTGAGAAGAAAGAAAGTATAGGGTTTGGAGACAGCCAGATCTGAGACTGAGCCCCAGATCATCTTTGTGATCTTGGGAAAATTACTGTGTCACTGGATTTTTTTTTTTTGGAACAGGGTCTCACTCTGTCATCCAGGCTGGAATGGAGTGATGCAATCACAGCTCACTACAGCCTCGACTTCCTGGGCTCAGGTGATTCTCCCACCGCAGCCTCCCAAGTACCACCACACCCAGCTGATTTTTTTGTACTTTTTTGTAGAGATGGGGTTTTGCCATGTTATCCAGACTGGTCTCCATCTCCTGAGCTCAAGGGATCTGCTCACTTCGGTTGCTCTACAGTGCTGGGATTATAAGAGTGAGCCATGAAACCTGGCTTTATTATTCAATCTTGATTCCAGTGATTTGCATTCCTCCTTGAATGTGAAGTACATAACTTCATCTACTGGCTCCCTGCAGGAGGCATCCTACCTGATTGACATTGGTCTTGACCATGGGACTTGCTGGGGCCAGGGGACTGTGTGGCTGAGACATAGGTGAGTCTGAACAGAAGCTCTTAAGAGCCAGTGCACAAGGTGGTTACTGCACTCTTTTCCCTCTGCCACAAGAAGCACAAGACCAAGTAGGGGCTGCTTCTACAGCCTGAATTCTGGAATAAAGCTGCAGAGCCACGATTGGCTGGTGGCTGCTGTCACTGACAGACAACATAAGCAAAATAAACTTTCATGGTTGAAAACCACTGAAGTTATTCTCCAAAGTTTTAACGTTGAAACTTTTCAGAATAAAGTTGAAGGAGTAGTTCAACTAACACCCTCACTTAGATTCTCTAATTGTTAACATTTTTTTTTTTTTTTTTTTTTTTTTTTTGAGACAGAGTCTCGCTCTGCCGCCCAGGCTGGAGTGCAGTGGCCGGATCTCGGCTCACTGCAAGCTCCGCCTCCCGGGTTCCCGCCATTCTCCTGCCTCAGCCTCCCGAGTAGCTGGGACTATAGGCGCCCGCCACCTCGCCCGGCTAGTTTTTTGTATTTTTAAAGTAGAGACGGGGTTTCACCATGTCAGCCAGGATGGTCTCGATCTCCTGACCTCGTGATCCGCCCGTCTCGGCCTCCCAAAGTGCTGGGATTACAGGCTTGAGCCACCGCGCCCGGCCCCCTAATTGTTAACATTTTGCCACATTTGCTAAATTTGTCTTGTTCCCTCCCTCAGTATGGAGCTCCCTATTTTTGCTGAAACATTTGAGAGTTAGTTATAGGCATAGTGATATTTGGTTCCTAGATATTTTAATATATATATCGTAAGAACGAGGATTATTTCCTATATGACCATGACACTATGATCATATCCAAGAAATATAACATTGATATATTATTTAGTATATAGTTTATGTTCAAGTTTCTCTGTCACAGTAACATTCTTCGTAAACTTTTTTCCTGATCCAAAATCCAAGCGAGGACCATGCACTGATAATAAATGTAGATCTATTTAGTCTCCTTTAATTTACAACAGTTTCTTTTTTTTTTTCCCTCCAAATCTATTTATTTATTTATTTTAACTTATTTATTATTATTATACTTTAAGTTCTAGGGTACATGTGCATAACGTGCAGGTTTGTTACATATGTATACTTGTGCCATGTTGGTGTGCTGCACCCATCAACTCGTCAGCACCCATCAACTCGTCATTTACATCAGGTATAACTCCCAATGCAATCCCTCCCCCCTCCCCGCTCCCCAGGATAGGCCCCGGTGTGTGATGTTCCCCTTCCTGAGTCCAAGTGATCTCATTGTTCAGTTCCCACCTATGAGTGAGAACATGCGGTGTTTGGTTTTCTGTTCTTGTGATTGTTTGCTAAGAATGATGGTTTCCAGCTGCATCCATGTCCCTACAAAGGACACAAACTCATCCTTTTTTATGGCTGCATAGTATTCCATGGTGTATATGTGCCACATTTTCTTAATCCAATCTGTCACTGATGGACATTTGGGTTGATTCCAAGTCTTTGCTATTGTGCATAGTGCCGCAATAAACATACGTGTGCATGTGTGTTTATAGCAGCATAATTTATAATCCTTTGGGTATATACCCAGTAATGGGATGGCTGGGTCATATGGTACATCTAGTTCTAGATCCTTGAGGAATCGCCATACTGTTTTCCATAATGGTTGAACTAGTTTACAATCCACCAACAGTGTAAAAGTGTTCCTATTTCTCCACATCCTCTCCAGCACCTGTTGTTTCCTGACTTTTTAATGATCGCCATTCTAACTGGTGTGAGATGGTATCTCATTGTGGTTTTGATTTGCATTTCTCTGATGGCCAGTGATGATGAGCATTTTTTCATGTGTCTGTTGGCTGTATGAATGTCTTCTTTTGAGAAATGTCTGTTCATATCCTTTGCCCACTTTTTGATGGGGTTGTTTGTTTTTTTCTTGTAAATTTGTTTGAGTTCTTTGTAGGTTCTGGATATTAGCCCTTTGTCAGATGAGTAGATTGCAAAAATTTTCTCCCATTCTGTAGGTTGCCTGTTCACTCTGATGGTAGTTTCTTTTGCTGTGCAGAAGCTCTTTAGTTTAATGAGATCCCATTTGTCAATTTTGGCTTTTGCTGCCGTTGCTTTTGGTGTTTTAGACATGAAGTCTTTGCCCATGCCTATGTCCTGAATGGTACTACCTAGGTTTTCCCACTTCCATTCACAATTGCTTCAAAGAGAATAAAATACCTAGGAATCCAACTTACAAGGGATACAACAGTTTCTTGACTTTTTTGGGTTCATCTTTCATACATTACATTTTTGAAGAGTTTAGGTCAGTTGTTTTGTAGACTATATCACTTTTTGGATATACCTGATTTCCTCATAATTCTTTAGATTCAGGTTAAATATTTATGTGAGGAATACTACATAGATTATATTGTTTATATCACAACCAAGAAGCACAAATAAAGTCAGATTGTCTCATTTTGGGTGACGATACGTTTGACCACTTGACGATGATATCCACCAGATTTCTCCTTTGAAAAGTTTCATTTATCCATTTGTATTTTGTCAGTAATTTGTGAGGTGATACTTAGAGACTATGTGAATATATTGATCCTCAACAAACTTTCTCTAT
Source organism: Macaca thibetana thibetana (assembly GCF_024542745.1). Classification (NCBI taxonomy): domain Eukaryota; kingdom Metazoa; phylum Chordata; class Mammalia; order Primates; family Cercopithecidae; genus Macaca; species Macaca thibetana. Next base: position 171,455,303 of record NC_065580.1, read on the forward strand.
TGGTTTTAGCATCTATTGATGATCCCTTCCTGTACCAATGGTTACATTGGTAGATGCAGAATGGTGATTTTCCCTATTCTATTATTCATACGACTTTTATTATCTGGCATTGTTTTGGTAGAGAAAACTCCCTTCATTCTTTCCACACTTATTTATTCTTGAGTATCATTACGGATTCATTAATTTTTAGTGTACACGTCATAAAATTTCAGCATTATTCTTTGTGTTATGCAAACTCTCCCAAATTTGGACAACGGGAGCCCCTTTGAGTTTGGTACCCCGTCCTTTTTAACATGTTTCTGTTTGTCTGTATTTTATAGTTAGTTATAGGCTTTCTGGCACAGTAACAATCCAGGCTTATCTTAGATATTTACTGTCACAGACTTGATTCTTTTTATTTGGCAGAGACACTGACAGAGTGAGACTAAGATTTGGGGAGCTGGTTGATAAAGAAGGCAAGAGAGGGGATTCAGAGTAAGAAAATATTTGGGGGCAATTCTTGGCCTAAGATTTACCTTGGGCATGTCTCTCGAACTCTTAAAACCTGAACTTTTTTTCCTGGAAAATGAAGATTTTTATGCCAATTGCTTGGGTAGGTTGTGAAAATTAATAAACCCAGCCCTCTGATTGGTACATAGGATTTTTTGGCCATTATCACTAGTGACAACCTTTCAACTAGGTTAATTTCTCATACTGGTGAACTCCAATTACCTGCCTCCAATGGGTTTATGATCAAACTTGCTTAAGTTTATGTTCAGAGGCTTTGCTTCAACGTGGCTCTAAGATGTTCTAAGGGCACTAGAGTGTTTCTAGGTAAGGTTAAATGGGTACAGGCTCTAAAAGGCCAACGAAACAGAGAGCTTTCATGGGAATCGTATGCAAATTTGAGGAAGTAAAAGATACACCCACTCCCCAACCCTATATGTATATATGTACATTTCGTGGTTTGAATTAGGATCTTAAATGAAATATAGCCTGGTAAAATGTAGCCTGGATGTAAATCCAAGCTCCGTCACTTAATTTCCCGTTTGAAAAAGTGAAGATACTTATACTTTCCTGGCGCAGTGGTTGTGAGTGTTTAACATTTGGGCCAAGGACAGAGTCAGTCTATCGTGGCGCAGGGTCATATTTGTACCTTAGACGGCACTTCCACCTGGTGGCGGCGCATTCCAATTGCAAGGCAAAGGACAGAGTGGGGGAAAGGCTGAATTTGACACTCTTAAGTAAAGCCACAATATTAACCTACTGTAAGTGAAAACATTTCCATCCTGTACCTACGGAGTGCTTACTTCAAATAACACTCACGTCCTGGTAGGACAGAGGAATTAGACAATGCGCTGAGTTTTGCCTGCAAGGGCATTCATTCATTCATTCATTTAAGAAACATCTGTTGAGCGCTGACTGTGAGCTGTGCTCTGTTCTGCGCGCTTGGGATACATCAGTGGACTAGAGACAAAAATTCTGCCCCGGGATGCCTTCTCCTATACATCCTGTACTACATAAACTAAACTAGAAAATTTGTAGAGCTCTTACGAATTACAACGTCTTCTCCAAAGTCAAGGCGACATGTCTCGAGGCCTCTATTACCATGGCTAAGAGGAGAACGGGGTGCAGACCCACTCCAGCCGAACTAAGAACCTACCCGGCACAATTGAAAGTTGAGACACGCGCTAGAAGATGTCATCGCTGACAAAACAGAAGACGCCTTCCCCATTCCCCGCCCCCCCCCGCCAAATACATATATTCTTTTAGGGAAGCAAGCGCTTCACCTGGGTGGCCGGAATCGAACCTGCAGAGGCCGGAAGGCGGAGGGCAACGACGCCTGTGGGACTCTGTTTCCCTGCAGAGCCTCCGTGGTGGGTGGCAGGCAGGCCGACCGCTCTGGGGGCCCTGCACCTCTCGGTCGGTGACAGCACCCAGGTATCGAGCACAGGTAACGCGCCCGGCTCCGAATCTCGGGGTCTCAGCCCCGGAATCCCCAGCGAGGCCTAACGCCCCCTGGTGGCCGTGCGCAGTCTGAGTGCTGGGTCCGGAACAGAACTGTCCTGCGGAACTCCGAGTGCGCGCTCCGTTTCCGGGGGAGGAGGGCGAAGAAGGACTTGCGCGCGACGGTTCTCATCGCTGCTATGGAGGCCCTGACCATGGGTGTCCGGGCGCTGCGGCTCTGGCGGGTCGCATCCGGTTTGGGGATCAGCTGGAGTGAGTTTCAGAGGCCATGGGGACAGGGAGGAGGCCTAGAAAGTGTTGTCTGTCTGGATTGGACCTGAGGCGGGGCCGGGGACGTCCAGCGGGGCAGAGGAAGGAGGAGGGTTTCTCAGTCCCGCCGCGGCGTTCGGCCTTGCACAGCCTGGGAGGACAAATGTATGGGAACCAGGGGCTGGAGAAGGACAGGGGCAAGTGCAGGGGTCAGGGTCAGGCCGCGGGAGGAGCTTGGGCCGCCTCTGGGAAGCAACGCACGTTCCGTGCACATCTGTCCATGTCTTCCCTGGGAGTACTCGGACTTGCCTTGGCAGGTCCCGTGATTTGGCTTTTGGGAAATAAACTCAGCGTTTCTCATTCTGGATATTGATAGTTTTGGTATGGGACCTTTAGTTTCCTGAAATTTTATTCTTTTCCTTCAGACCTTTTCAAACCGACCACTTTCTTCACCTTCCCAATGACTCTAGTCCAGTTTTGACTCCGTTTCCTGGTTACTTTTTGCCCCTTATTGTAAAGCACTGATTGGAAACACGACAGAGGAAATTGGTGGGAAATAGCCATCTGATGTGAAAGAGCCAGATTTAAAAGTAGAGACACATATCTGGGCCAGCTCTGTTTCTTCCGCTGGTGTTTGTTAATATTACAAATCGGTTTAATTTTACCTCTGAGCGCAGTTTTGGCAGTATGTTAATCATTTTTTTCAGTCTTCATATTTATTGTAACTTCTTCACAGGATTTATAGCAACATCTCCAGCTTCTCAGCTGTCGCCGACAGAATTGACAGAAATGCGGAATGACCTCTTTAATAAAGAGAAAGCCAGGCAGTTATCATTAACTCCCCGAACTGAGAAGATAGAAGTTAAGCATGTTGGGAAAACTGACCCCGGTACTGTCTTCGTGATGAATAAAAACATTTCAACTCCCTACAGTTGTGCCATGCGTAAGTAACAGAATAAGGTTACAGTTTTGACCCTTTTACTTGAGCTGTGTGGAAGAACTGGTGCAGGAGACAGGATGTTGTAATTACTTCTGATCATCTGCGGCCGTGGCAATCCCTTTATACCAAAATCCTTTCTTGAGATCTGCATGGTGACTGCTCCCACCACATCACAGCCGTAGCTAAAAGAAGCGAGCAAATCCCAGCTACTTGGGAGGCTGAAGCAGGAGGAGAGCTTGAGGGCAGAAGTTCAAGACCAGCCTAGGCACCATAGCCACCCCATCTCTCAAAAAATAAAAATGAATTAGCCAGATGTGGTGGGCGCAGAAGTCCCTGAATTTCCCAGAGGTTCTTTATCTGGCACCTTATTGTTTATTCACTGTCCCTTTAGCTCTGGAGGGTACTATGAGTATTGCAAGATTGGCAGTATAGTGCACAGATTGTCCTACCTGGGGCTTGCTTGAATCTGGCTTTGTTTAGGGTACTAGATTATTTTCTGGCAGAAGGTGGCCAGACCAGAGTGTATTAAGGTGGCCAGACCTCAGTGCATTGTTACTAGTGTGGTTTCTCCTTTAATTTAATTTTAGAGATGGGGGTCTGGCTCTGTTGCCCAGGCTGGAGTGTAGTAGTACTCTCATAGCTTACTGGAACTCCTAGCCTCAGCCTACCAAGTAGCTGGGACTACAGGCACCCACCACCACACCTGGCTAATTTATTTTTATTTTTTGAGAGATAGGGTGGCTATGGTGCCCAGGCTGGTCTTGAACTTCTGGCCTCACGTTATCCTCCTGCTGCAGCCTCCCAAGTAGCTGGGATTTGCTTGCTCCTTTTAGCTGGGCTGTGATGTGGTGGGAGCAGTCACCATGCAGGTCTCAAGAAAGGATTTTGGTGTAAAGGGGTTGCCATGGCCACAGATGATCAGCTTTTTTTGCTGCTGAAATTTCTTTCTCCCCTCTTCATTGTATAGCCTAACTTACGTCTATCATCTGTCTTCCATTGAGCTCTCTCTGTGTTGTATTTTTGTTTGCATTTATATGTACATGTAAATGTGTGACTGGGAATGTGCATGGGGTGAATGTGATTGGGATAAAAGTATTTATATCTTAAAGGAGACAGCTGTGCCCCATGTGTGATTTGGTGTGGAAATGAAGGGAATAAGAACCTCTGTATTTTATTTTTGATCAAAATGTTTTGATAGTACCTTTGGTAGAACTGGTACTATTTAAATTAAAGAAGCGCCAAAATAGATACAGGCATGACTAGCTGCATTGCTTAAACTTTTGGAAAACTCAGTAATGATTCCATTTAGGTAATTAACAACTTTGGTAGAACTGGTACTATTTAAATTAAAGAAGCGCCAAAATAGATACAGGCATGACTAGCTGCATTGCTTAAACTTTTGGAAAACTCAGTAATGATTCCATTTAGGTAATTAACAACTTTAGTTATCAGCTTAAACTGGCCTAAAGAGTGTACACTCCCTCTTAATCTTCCTTCACTCTGGCACTTGAATTAGTACTTATAAATATTTACTCATTTGGTTTTCAAGTATTTCTGGAACCTCTGCCATATGATAGGCATTAGGATTACAGAGGAGGATAAGACAAAACTCAGGCCCTTAAGGAGCTTTATACACATCACATGTAGTGATACAGTTTCTGAAGCATCCTCAGCATGACCCGTGCTCTGAGACTTTCTTGTCATTCATGCTTGCAGTCATTCAGTAAACTGTTATTGAATACCTGCTAGTACTAGTGAATACCAGGCCTGGTGCTAGGCTCTGGATATACTGATGAGTGAGCAAAAGTAGACATGATCCCTGTCTTTACAGAGCTTATGTAGGGGTCAATAATTTAGACCCTGTAGTTTGAGTACTTTTGTGAGTAGCTATGTAATTACAGAACATCTAATCACAGTTGGCATTGCATTCTGGGATGATGAAACAGACCAGAGCTGATTGGTTTATCTGGGAATTCATATTAATTATGAAGAAATGGTAGCTACGGTATTTAACTTAAAGCATCTATGTCGTGGAAGTAAGAGATGGTTTGGGAGCAAGACCCAAAACCAATCTAGAACTGATTTTTGTAGCTGTGTGTTAATATATTTCCCTTTTCTTTGGAGTTGTGTGTGTATCTATCCAAATACATCTGTGATGCTGCTCTCTAAATATTCAAGTGTAACTCTTAGAAAATTGTTTCATTAATAATTGACAAATTAATTTCAAACTAGATATAGCCTTAATGAATTTTGTAAATGGTTTGGGTAATTTTATTAATAACCAATAAGACCTTGAGTATATCGGGTATTATTTTATTTATTTATTTATTTATTTATTTATTTATTTTTGAGACGGAGTCTCACTCTGTCACCCAGGCTGGAGTGCAGTGGCATGATCTCGGCTCACTGCAACCTCTGCCTCCTTGGTTCAAGCCATACTCCTGTCTCAGCCTCCCAAATAACTGGAATTACAAGCATGTGCCCCCATGCCTGGCTAATTTTTGTAGGGTATTTTTTTTTTTTTTTAATTGATTATAGATGTAATATACTTTTTTTCTCTAAAAAGGACAATCTGCAGAATCTTGCCTTCCCATTGTTTTATTTCTAAATGTAGCACCTAAACATGTACCTTTTCACTCTGGATTTTGTTAGATAATCAGTGTGTTTTAAATTTCTAGATTTAAGTGAGTGGTACTGCAGGAAGTCCATTCTGGCTCTGGTGGATGGACAGCCTTGGGACATGTATAAGCCTTTAACAAAGTCGTGTGAAATTAAATTTCTTACTTTCAAAGATCGTGATCCAGGAGAAGTGAATAAGGTATTTCTGTCTCTACATTCTTTTTCTATTTCCCCAGTATCTTCACCTTTTTATTAAGACCTGTTTCCTATGGGGTGTAACGTAAAAATATGGCCAAGTTCAAATGTTGTGTTGTACTCTTTAGTCAATGTTTTACCTGTTAGATTAGGCACTTTTATAGTTCAAAAAATATCAGTGGCATCCATTTCTGGGTGTTTTTGGTATGCTATGTCTTTTATATTAATATCGTTTTTCAACTTACATTCATTAATCACTATATTGTGGGTGATTCCGTTTCCACTGCTACTGCTTGAATTCAGCGTTTGACCATCTTATCTAGATGATTTCAATAACTTTTTAACTCTTTCTGCTTACCCATGTCCCCACTTTTTTTTCCGGTACTTAAAAGTTGTTCTTTTACAGGCCTATAACAGCTTTATTAAGTGACATGACTAAGGAGCATGTCACTTACACCTAAAGAACTTGCCTACCTGATAACATTCACATGGCTTTCCAGGGCCTGTATAATCTGTTCCCAGCCTGCCTTTCCAGCTTGGCCTCCCCCTTGCTTCTTTGCTTTTCCTCCTTGTTCTGGCCACATTAGAGTACTTGGCCACTGTATTAGTCCGTTTTCACATGGCTATAAAGAACTCCCTGAGACTGGGTAATTTATAAAGGAAAGTTTAATTGACTCAGTTTTTCATGGCTGGAGAGGTTTCAGGAAACTTAACAATGATAGTAGAAGGGGAAGCAGGAACATCTTACATGGAGGCAAGAGAGAGAGTGGGGAGGGAACTGCTGAACACCTTTAAACCATCAGATCTCATGAGAACTCACTATCATGAGAACAGCCTGGGGGAAACCGCCCCATGATCCAGTCACCTTCCACCAGGTCTCTCCTTCGACCCCTGGGGATCACAATTCGAGATGAGATTTGGGTGGGGACACAGAGCTAAACTATATCAGTCACTAATGGTTTATGCTGTGCTATCCACCTTGCTTTTTTTGATGCCTTCTTCAAATGAGCATTTTCTTTTCTCTCTATTAAAATCCTATTTATTTTTTACAATTCAATTAAAAGGCCATCTGCTTTGTGGTACCTTCTAAGTTTCTCCTTGTCAAAATTAATCCTCTTTTCTCTAAGGTCTCACACAACTTGGCTAGTCTCTAGATATGATATTTGAATTTTGTCTTGTAGCATAAACTGTTGAATGTGAAGATAGGGACCACTTCCCTTATTGGACCTAGTTCTTGATATACATACAGTAGGTGTTTAATAAATGTTTGTTGAAATAGTTGAACAAGAAAATGATAGAAATGACAGTAATAGCCAACAATAGGTATGTATGTATTATGTATCAGGCACTGTTCTAGGTGATTTACGGATATTAACTCGTTTAACCTTCATACAAACTCTACAGTGTTCATACTGTTCTCCCCATTTTCCCGATTAATAAACTGAGACAAAGAGAAGTTCAGCAGCTTGACCAAGGTTACAGATTTATGAACTAGTGGAGTCCAGATTTGAACCTAGGCATTCTGGCTGGAGTTCAACAGACACTTAAAGACATTTAAGTAGGATAGATGAAGAAGTACATGTTGCCACTTGTCTTCAAGGCCTGGGTCTGTACTTATTTTTAGTGTAATATGGTTGTATAGAATTTATAATGGAGAAGTGATCCCACTTTTGTAGTCCTCAAATGTTAAACAGAGCTTCTGAAAAGTGCTCAGAGTAGTGTCAGCAAGAGGGGAACACAATGGACAGTTACACTGCAGGTTTCTCCTTGTGACTGATCAGGTCATTGCTCTGATACCATCTCAATCAGGCATGTCCATGAATCAAAATGTGCTGGTAAGATGAAAGCCCAGTTGCTGCTGCTCTGCTGTAAATATGAGTAATCTGAACGACATGTTAGGGTGTTAGGTGTAGGATAAGAGTCACTAATCATTCATAAAAGTTGAGTTTTTTCTCCATATTTATAAATGGTATAAACAGTTACATAATTAATATCTTTATTTTACTTTAGCACAAGTTTGTTAACAAGTTAACTTTATCCTGGGTTAAAAAAAATACTTTCAGATAATAAAACTATCTGTCAGAGTTGACAACCATTATGGTGCTTGGTATCTTGCACAGAAACATTACTAAGAACCTGAAGTTGATGCTTCATTCTTTCTTGATTTTTGCTTGGTTGAGGTAATGTCATCGTCTGATGGTAACTGTTGCTACGTTGTGCGAACAGAGATATATGATAAATATTTTCGAAGTCAAAAGTTCACTTACAATTTAATATTGTCGAAACTTTAGTGAATCTCAGTGTGCTTATATATATTTTATATATGTATGTATTTTTTCTAGGCTTATTGGCGTTCCTGTGCTATGATGATGGGTTGTGTGATAGAGAGGGCATTCAAAGATGAATATATGGTCAATTTGGTCAGAGCTCCGGAAGTTCCTGGTAATGTACACATATAAATATATGTCTTTTTGTGATCCTTAAATATTTTGGTACCTATTTTTGATGATGTATAGAGTTTAGTTCTAATTTTATCTAGTATAAATTACCATTATACATGTTTCATTTATCATGAGTAACAAAATCTATCTTATTATGATGAAGCATGAAGTAGTCTTTGCAGGTTAATAATTAACATCATAGAATTACTGGAAAATGTTTGTCTTGAATATGAATTTCATGGAATTCCACTATCTCAGCATTTATTTATTTATTTGAGACAGAGTCTCACTCTCGCCCAGGCTGGAGTGCAGTGACACGATCTTGGCTCACTGCAAGCTCCGCCTCCCGGGTTCACGCCATGCTCCTGCCTCAGCTTCCCGAGTAGGTAGGACTACAGGCGCCCGTCACGACGCCCAGCTAATGTTTTTGTATTTTTAGTAGAAATGGGGTTTCACTGTGTTAGCCAGGATGGTCTTGATCTCCTGACCTTGTGATCCTCCTGCCTCGGCCTCCCAAAGTGCTGGGATTATAGGCGTAAGCCACCGCTCCTAGCCCTCAGCGTTTATTTTTTTACAACGTTAAGCATATATTTCCAAATTGCATGTGTAGAGGAGGAGGAAATATGAGTATAAGTAGACTGCTGGAAAGAGCTGTCCTTAGGTGGTAATATTTCACCAGACATGACTGTTACTCTGGAGAGAGACAGCACTGTGGTAAGATGAAAGGGTGTACATTGTAATTTTGCTAAAACTAGGATTTTGGAATAGTAAGTATGGTAAGATCACATGTATAATTTTTTTTTTTAAAGAAGTAGGTATACCTAAAATATGTGAAAGAAACTCAAGAAATGATTCTAAGAACAAAACGCCAAAAAGAAGCTATTTAGGCCGGGCGTGGTGGCTCAAGCCTGTAATCCCAGCACTTTGGGAGGCCGAGACGGGCGGATCACGAGTTCAGGAGATCGAGACCATCCTGGCTAACATGGTGAAACCCCGTCTCTACTAAAATACAAAAAAAATTAGCCGGGCGAGGTGGCGGGCGCCTGTACTCCCAGCTACTCGGGAGGCTGAGGCAGGAGAATGGCGTGAACCCGGGAGGTGGGGCTTGCAGTGAGCTGAGATCCGGCCACTGCACTCCAGCCTGGGCAACAGAGCTAGACTCTGTCTCAAAAAAAAAAAAAAAAAAAAAAAAAAAGCTATTTAGGCGATATAAAAGAAATTTAGCATTTCATGTCCATTAAGTTATTTATCTACTTACTAAATATGTTGTTCTTTTGAAAAATTTTTTTTTTTTTTTTTTTTTTTGAGACGGAGTCTAGCTGTGTCGCCAAGGCTGGAGTGCAGTGGCATGATCTTGGCTCACTGCAACCTGCAACTCGCAGATTTAAGTGATTCTCCTGCCTCAGACTCCCGAGTAGCTGGGATTACAGGCATCTGCCACCACGCCTGGCTAATTTTTGTATTTTTAGTAGAGACTGGTTTTTACTATGTTGGCCAGGCTGGTCTTGAATTCTTGACCTCAGGTGATCCACCTGCCTCGGCTACCTGGAATTTTTACATCTGATAACTTTATGAAATCTGTATGGTAATTAGCATTTTTGAAGAAAACTTCAATGTTTAAAAAATCTTAGTGATTAGTGATTTGGGGTTAACAATCTTTTGGCTAAGGGAAATTTGATAGAGCTCTGGCAAGCAGCTGGAAGAATGGCAACCATTTTATAATTTGTAGAGTTGGGAGAGATTGCTAATCCTTCATTTCGTAGTCTAAATATTCAGTTGTTGCAAATTAGTAACTTTCTGTTAGGGCAGATTTGACTTTGCTTTTTATTTTGGTTGGATTTACAGTAATTTCTGGTGCCTTCTGTTACGACGTAGTTTTGGATAGCAAACTTGATGAGTGGATGCCAACAAAAGTAAGTGTATTCTTCTGGAGTATTAATTTTAGAGTGTCTGCCTTTCTTTGTTAGAATGACTCCTGTGTTAGTTTTGTTGAATAGTACTGCACATTGAGGACATTTAAAAGAATCTATCTGTGTATCTATCTGTGTATCTATGTATCTGTCTGTCTGTCTGTCTATAGGTGTTGTTGCTTTTTCAGCGTATTTAAGACAGAGATATATGAATGAGAGTATTTACATCAACATGGTCAGTTGTCTTGAAACTCTATGTCCTGCTTGACCTTTTCTTGATGTTCCTTCTAAGCGGTTTTAAGGTAGTGGTTTTCAAGAGGCCCAGAATATAAAATATAAAAACTTAACTATCTTGACCGATATGGTAGTAGGGGGCCTGGCGCCATACCTGTTTGGATCACTGGAGCACAATTTGAAAACCACTCCCTTAAACCATTTTAACTTGTTGCATACAGTGAGGTCCCTGTATATACAAGGGGCACATTGAGAGCTGGGTGAATTAAAGAATCCAACTTTGACAAAGCTAACTCGAGCATCAACAAACGAAATATTAACAAACTAAACTCTTTGTGAATGGTCTGCCTTTGTAATGAGGATGGTCCTTGTTGGTCTGGGACTTGGGTAGCAACAGAGCCTAACAAGGACAGTCTAGATCAGGTGCTCTGTAGGTAAGGGGTGCTGATGGTTATCAAAGATCAAGCCTGGAGACATAATTCTGATTGGGAAGAACAGGCAAATACCTAATTCTTAATTAAACAAAACTATATGTCCTATGTATTGGGAGTCCGGAGATCTGAAAAGGGGAAGCCGTGTACCACATCATTTTATCATTTCCACTGTGTACATTCTTTTTATATTTAGTATCTCTGAAAATATATGAGCCTTATAGTAGATGGTATCTTGCAATTAGAATTTGTAGTGTGTTTTTGTTTTTGTTTTTTCCTTTAGTAATATATCTTAGATTTAGTGAAATACTCTAGTGGTTCTTAAAAGCAAAGATTTTGAAGTAAGGGCAGATCTAGTTTTAAATTTGGCCTTGGAAATTACTTTCTGTATAATCCTGTCCATATTACATAATATTGAGAGGGAGAGAAGAGGGAATCAAGAAAGAATGAGAAAAAGGGAGAGGGAAGAGAGAAAGAAGAGGATGGAAGGAGGGGAGGGAAAGGATTGGAACTGTTTCTTCATGACTTCTGGGCTCCTGTCAGTGTAGCTTCCTTTTCAAGTATGTCTCCAAATTTAAGATTTTCTGGGCTCCTGTCAGTGTAGCTTCCTTTTCAAGTATGTCTCCAAATTTAAGATTTTCTTTACTGGGGCGAGTTACGTAAAAACTGAGGTCAAGATTTAATTTTCATTATCTATGAAACATAACTGCTTTTTTCTTTCTTTCTCTCTCTTTTTTTTTAAGAGATGGAGGTCTCACGATGTTGCCCAGGTTGGCCTTGAACTCCTGGGCCCAAGCAATCTTCCTGTCTCAGCCTTCCTGGTAGCTGGGACTGCAGGTGTATGCCACTGTGCCTGGCTTTTGCATTTTTCTTTTTTAAAAGATAAAACCTTACAAAAGAAATATGCAAGCTGATTGCAAACTGCATGGAGTTGGGTTGAGTAGACAGCTTAAAGAAAGTAGAGTAGAGTTACATTGAAGGAATAGTTGTATTAAACCATGAATGTTGATTTTTTTATATGGTAAATTATTCTTTATAGAGAAGAGTCATTTCATGCAAAAAAGTCTAATAGGATTTTTATGGAAATAATTTTATTATAAAAATTACTTGTGTAATAGTGCTTGGTCTTTTCTGTATTAGTAATGATTTGTAGTATGAAAATTTAATTAGAATTTTTATTAAAAATCTTACAAACATTGTTAATGTGTATTATTCATCATTTTAATTGTGTAAAATTGACATTTTTATTAAGCAAAAACTTAATATTGGACATGTTATACTTTGTACAGGGTTGGTGATGATATTACATTTCTAGTGAAACTTTCTTAATTATGAAAACAATAACTTTTTCCCCATACATTTAATAAACTTAGTTTTATTCATACTGTAAACACATTTTTATGTCTTGCTATTGAATTATTGGCATTTTTACTTGGTGCATCACAGTTTTAATAACATTTTAAGATTGTGTAATTTGAATGAAATTATAATATAATTTGGATAAAATTTCTTTATAGGTTTATCTTCAGTAATTAGTATTAATGAAGGCTGACACCTTAATTACTGGTAAATAAGAAGTTTTATAGTTTATGGTCGAAAACTTCATTTGTTGCAAATTAATAACTACCTGTTCTAACAAACTTGATTTTGTCTTTTATTTTAGTTGGATTTGCAGTACTAAGCATAGAGTTTTGTCTCAACTGGCTTATGGAGAAATGCTTTTCAGTAAATTGTTACTAAAGGTTATTACTTTCATTTTTAAGGAGAACTTACGTTCTTTCACAAAGGATGGTCATGCTTTAATTTATAAAGATCTTCCATTTGAAACTCTGGAAGTTGAAGCAAAAGTGGCCTTGGAAATATTTCAACACAACAAGTAAGTGTTGGCTTTCTTTAAATCAAGGCTAACTCTTCCTGTATTATATGTAATAAAGAAAATTCAGGTCTTAAGAATTTTTTTATTTGATATACATGTGACAGTGTATTATTTTCCACTCTGAGACCTCTGTTTCTGATCTCATTTATTTTGCTGAGGAAAATGTTCCCCACCTCCCTTGATAATTTTCTCACTTTGTTTTACTTCTCTGTTCTTGGACCAGCCTTTCTCATTATATCAACATAGTAGTATGTTTCCTTTTTTTCTTTCTAGTGTGAAGTGATAACGCACGTTAAGCAACTATATAATTTTGTGTATTTGGCAGCGTTTCTCTCCTACCCCTCCACACTTAAAATGACACTGATAAGATTGAAAATGCAAGAAGTTTGGAAGAGGGCTAATAGCTGAAGTAAAATGTTTACACAGCCAGGTTTTAGTGTTCTGCATGTGAATTATTCATTTGATGGATTTTCTTTAACATTTTAATTCCTGCCTGGCTTCTCAATTCTCACTCAGAAAACTTTCACTTCACCTTCTACTACCGGTTATAAGAACATAAGCTACATTTTAACGTTAACCTAATAGAATATTAGAACTTTAGAAAGAGAAATCTGTGCTGTAAAAAAAACCAAAAAAAAAAACACCAAAAAAACCCCAAAAAACCAGAGTCTGAAGTCAAAATATGCACCTACAAATTGTTAAAGGTTATAGATTAGAATTTCTTTAGGTATATAAAAGTTGAATTACAAATTCTTATAGGGATAGGTTATTATAAATATATTGGGTTAGTTATGAGTGTGTTTTTGACACACATTTTATAGCTTAGCATTTTTCAAAGCTATCTGTCTCATAATATTCTTCCATAAGATGTTAATTGACATATGAAACCATGTACTGTGTTAAGCTGAGTTTGAAGAACAGTGGCTTAAAAAATTTTACTCATTGCACTCAAGGGTCTCCGAAAGTGGACACTGAAAATTTCCCAAATATATTTGCCCATGAAACACTTTATCTTGAAACATTTTTAGCGTGTCCTGGAACCAGTGGACTTAGAAACCAGTTGTAATGTACTGTTTTAACTAGAGTACACATAGTATTGTAGAACCAAACCACCATTTATAGCATTGATTCTACAAGAAAATTCTTTGGACTGTCTGAACATGTCAAGTCACTCTCTGTGCCAGAAGTCTAGGCACATGCTCCCAAAAGAAATATAATATGAGACATCTGTATAATTTGCAATTTTCTAGTAGTTACATTGAAAAAAAGTCAAAAGGTGAAGTTAATTTTAATGATTTTATTTAAATGATACATCTAAAATGTTATTTCAGTGTAATCAATATTAAAATATTGATGTTATTTTATATTCTTTTTCACTCTAAATCTTCAGAACTTGGTATGTGTTTTACACTTAAGGCTCATTTTAACTAGTACTAATCACATTTAAGTGCACCGTGGTACTTTACTGGACAGTGTACTTTTGACTTCCATTCAGTATACATTGAGATTTCCCATTCCGCTACCTAACTGTCAGGGACTGTAGGGGCTTCTGGGACTTTTGTAGCTTAGTTGAGTGTGTGGTAGGAGGAAGGGGATAGTTCTGGAGGGAGCTGGACAGGACAGAAGAGTTGAATCATTGAAGGTGGGTCCGTGATTGAGCCTTTCTGCTGCAGGGGTAATGGTGGGGCCTTTTTGTGGCTTTGACTCTCGGGACAGGAGCATCTCTTGGAGGTGGGTCAGGAGGGACAAGTATTCAAGGTACTTGGCACCCTTATTAGTGCCTGGGGGACTGTAGCAGTCAGGGGGTGTTTTTGCTTAAACCAGTGTTCCCCAACTTTGCCGCATAATTGCGCATACACCTGTGGTGCACATACACATATTACTTGTTTAGCACCCTGGGGTAAATGGACAAAGCTCTCAATAGTAAATGGTAAAGTCGTGGTTTGAACCTGGGCTGTGCAGTTTCATCTGTGCCTTTAGCTATACTGACAGGATTGGGTAGATTTGAGAGACACTGGGCAGTCAAATTGACAACCTGATAATGAATTGAATGGAGGGGATATGGTTGGAGAAAGAAATCAAGGAAATCTCCCAGGTTTTTCACATGGACACCTCGGTGGTTGGTGGTGGTGTACTAAGACAGGAAATTCAGGAGGAAGAACAAGTTTGGGCGGGAAGGAGGTGATAATTTGTGCAGTTTGGAAATTTCAGGGTAAGGTGCTTGTGGAACATCCTAGAGGGATGTCCAGATGGGTCTTGGAAACTGTGGTCAGAAGAGGTAGGAGATGAGAGGCAGAGATATAGGAGATATAACTACCTAAATTGTAGCTCAGAGGCTGGCCTAAGGAGGATGCTTGAAGTGAAAAGAGGGTGTAGCATAGAATTCTCAAAGGGTAGAGAAACACAAGAGTGGCCAGAGATGTAAAATAACAAGCAGTAAGGAATGCCACTGATACCCATGGAAAGAGCACTTTGAGGTTCGGTGTGGTGGTTCATCGCTATAATCCCAGCACTTTAGGAAGCTGAGGCAGGAGGATTGCTTGACGCCAGGAGTTTGACACCAGCCTGAGCAACTTAGCAAGACCCTATCTTTACCAAAAAAAAAAAAAAAGGTTAGCCTGGCATGGTGGCTCACACCTGTAGTCCCAGCTACTTGGGTGGCTGAGGCAGGAGGGTCGCTTGAGCCCAGAAGTTTGAGGCTGCAGTGAGCTATAATTGTGCCACTGCATTCCAGGGTGGGTGATAGAGCAAGACCCTGTCTCAGAAAAAATCAAAATAAATAAAAATGGAAAGAAAGAACACTTTGAGAAGTGGAGGTGAGCATTGGTATTAAGACAGTGAGGAACAAAAAGTGTTCATTGGGTTGACACCAAGCAGGTACCTGTGACTTTGCTGAGAACAGTTTGGCAGAGTCATGGGGCTGTGGCCAGATTAAAGGGAGGTTCCAAGTGTAACCCACTCTCGAAAAGTATGGCTGAAGAGGAAGAGAAAGGGAGGAATCTTTAAACGCTTTTTCACTTATTTAGGGTTAAAAAATGTTTTTTTCTTTGCTGCTTTTCAGGTACAAAATAGATTTCATAGAAGAGAAGGCATCTCAGAACCCTGAGAGAATAGTCAAGCTACACAGGTAAGTAAAAGTCTAAAAACTGGCTGCTGTGTTAGAGTAAGGCTTAGCTTTATTGTTATCTGAATGAAGCATATGACCAAAAAAGATGAATTTGTACCTTATTTTGTTCTTTTCACCTTATTTTTTTTGCTTTGTTCATTGTTTTGATATGGTGGTAAATGGAAGCTTTAAATTACCTTCAGGAACACTTGTAGTTTCTATAATCCTCATTTTATTGTTTGCTATTTTTATTTAATTTTGAGTTGAAAACCACTGTTTAAGAATGTAATTTTTAGGAGTTAGTTTTGAAACTGGGCAAGATAGTCATTGTTATGAATTGAACATGTTAATTCATATGAATATTGACTGACTAGTAATTATATATGATACATGTTAAGCCAGAATGTGCTTTCTGACACATGGATAAGAAAGGTTCACTGCTTATGATGACATTCTCCCATGGAGAGCAAGTCCCAAGACAATGCATTCTGCAGAGATGACTTCATGACCTGGATCTGTTTTCTCAACCTCCTGTTTTTATGAATTGGACTTAACTTTTTTCCTCTAGAAACTGCCCTTTGTTTCTGAACACAATCTGTCCTACACGCTGAATTCTAAACTTTGTTATATGGGTTGTTTTAAGGTTGTAGATGATCGGTTTTAGGCAGTTGAATCAGCTTGATAGCATGATGTGTTGTGTGACTCTTAAAGACCTTAAAATTTATATCAATGTTAATTAAGAAAATGGTTCATTTGATTTAATTTTCAAAGTTTTAGCCTCTTTACTTGAGGTCATTATGTCAGGGGTCATCAGAAACTAAATTGAACCATATATAATGTTCTTGATTAGGGATGCTAGCAGCAAAGAGAATGAAGAGATTTCTTTTTCAAGCTCTTACAAATTATTTGATGTTGCAGTTTTGTTTGTTTATTTTTAAATCAATCAGAATAGGTGACTTCATTGATGTGAGTGAGGGCCCTCTTATTCCAAGAACAAGTATTTGTTTCCAGTATGAAGTGTCAGCAGTTCACAATCTTCAACCCACCCAGCCAAGTCTCATACGAAGATTCCAGGGTGTGTCTTTACCCATTCACTTAAGAGTAAGTAAAGCTTAAAGTTCCAGGCCTTCCAATTTGGGTATAGATATAATTCCGGACTTGATTTTATACCAGTTTGAAGACTATAAACTTCTAATTTTTCATAAGTTATATGACACTAATATTTTGTAAACTCAGGTTTATGATTAAAAACAAAGTTGCCCACGGTGTAAATATACAGTTACAAAAGAAACATTACTTGAAAAGATTAAATCAAATTGATGTAGTATTTAAAATTTTCAAATTAGCATAGGTGAGGGTACATTGACAGAGCGGGTATTAGAGTGCATATTGGTAAGACCTTTCTGGAATGCCTTTTAAGCTTAAATTTGGCATGATCTTCCCTCTAATTTTAATGATCCATTCATGACCCGAAGCCTGACCTTTTCCACATTGCTCCCACCCCTTGCTAATCTTTTTATTTAAATTTTTGATTTTGAGATAATTGCAGTTATAAGACATAGAGAGATCCCATGTATCTTTACTTGGTTTCCTCAATGGTAGCATCTTGCAGTACTAAAATACAGTATCACCACCAGGGTATGGACAGCGATACAATGAAGATACAGACCAATTCCTTCACCAAGCGGATCCCTCATGTTGGCCTTTTATAGACACATGCATTTACAGCCACTTCCCTCTGTTGCCCCCATTACCCTGCCTGCTTCCCCCTGCCAACTACTTATCTGTTTTCCTTTTCTATAATTTTGTTACTTCGAGAATATTACATGAATGGGATTGAACAGTATGTAATTTTTTGGGATTGGCACTTTTCACTCAGTATAATTATCTGGAGATTCATCCGAGTCATTGAGTATATCAGTAGTTCATTCTTATTGCTAAGTAGTATTACTTGGTCTGGATATATCATGGTTTGTTTAACCATTCATCCATCAAAGGACATCTGAGTTCTTTTCAGTTTTTGGCTATTACAAATAAAGCTGCTGTGACATTGTGTGCAGGTTTTTGTGAATATTTCTCTGGGCTAAATATAGGAGTGCAGTTGCTGGGTTATGTGATAAGTGTATGTTTAGTTTTTTAAGAAACAACCAAATGTTCCAGAGTGACTGTACCATTTTACATTCCCACTGGCAATGTATGAGTGATCAGTTTTTCCACATCCTCACTAGCATTTGATGCTGTCAGTACTTTTTTTTGTTTTAGTCATTCTGGTACATTTGTAGTGATATCTCATTGTAGTTTTAATTTGAATTTCTCTATTGACCAATGGTATTGATCATTCTTTTCATGTACTTATTTGCCATCTATATATCTTCATTGGTGCAATGTCTGTTTATGTCTTTTGCTAGTATTCTAATTAGATTGTTTTACTTTTTAACAGTTGAGTTTTGAGAGTTCTTTATGTGTTGTAGATATTAGTTTTTTGTTAGATATGTAGTTTTCAGATTTCTCTCTTTGTCTTTACCTTGTGTTTGTATATGTGGCTTGTTTTCTCATTCTCTGAGCAGCCTTTTGCAGAGAAGACGTTTTTAATTTTGATGAAACTAGTTTATCAAAATTTGATCAAATTTTTGTTTTTATGGATTATGTTTTTGGGGTTAATTCTGAGAACTCTTTGATTAGCCCTAGATCCCAAAGATTTTCTCCTTTTTTTTTTCTTCCTAAAGGTTTTAGAGTTTTACATTTATTTAAATCTGTGGTCCATTTTGAGTTACTTTTTCTATGAGTGTGAGATTTAGGTTTAGGTTTAGGCTTTTTTTTTTTTTTTTTTTTTTTTGGTGGGCTATAGATGTCAAATTGCTCCAGTACCATTCGTTGAAAAGGCCACTCTTCCTCCACTGAGTTACTTTTGCATCTTTCTTAAAAATTAGCTGAGCATATTTATGTAGGTCTATTTTGGGTCCTCTATTCTGTTCCATTGATCACGTATGTTTAGTTTTCTACCAGTACCACACAGTCTTGATTACTGTAGCTCTAAATAGGCTGTGAAATCAGGTAGAGTAATTCCTCCCTTGTTACTATTTTTTAATCAAAATTGTTTTAAGTCTTCTAGTTTATTTGAGTTTTAATGTTAGGATAATATTTTCAATCTCAACAGAGTCTTCCTGAGATCCTGATAAGAAGTCCATTAGAGCTGTATAGCAGTTTGGGGAGAATTGACATCTTTAATATGTTGAGGTTTCCAGTCTATGAACTTACTATATCTTCTTACTTATTTATATCTTCTTTCATCGCTCTCATTTTGTAAAATCTAGCACACCTCTCATGTACGTTTGACTTTGACTTTTCTCCACATACCTGCTTCTTTTCCTAGCCTTCCCAATTTCAGAAAATGGGATCATCCTTTAACTCAAGCTTGTCCAACTCACAGCCCGTGGGCTGCATGTGGCCCAGGATGGCTTTGAATGAGACGCAAATTTGTAAACTTTCTTAACTTTCTTAAAACCTTATGAGATTTTTTTGTGACTTTTCTTTTTTTTTGTTAGCTCATTAGCTGTCATTAGTATTAGCATATTTTATGTGTGGTCCAAGACAATTCTTCTTCCAGTGTGGCCCAGAGAAGCCAAAAGATTGGATACCCCTGGTTTCCTTAGTTGTTTAAGGTAATCCTTGATTCTCTTTTTCCCTCGTAGCCATGCCCCAGCCCGTCTATCCGCAAGTCCTTTCAACTTTTAACCCTGAGACATACTCTGAATCTATGCACCTTTTAGCATCTCATCTACTACTACTTCCCTTATCCAAGTTCCTCTTTGTTTTCACTCACCTTCCTTGCTTTCACTCTTGCCCTCTACAGTGCATTTTCCACTTAGTAGCCAAAGTGATCTTTTTAATACACAATCTGTTGTGTACTTCCTCTGCCCCAAACTTTCCAATGGCTTCCCTTGAACAAATCCCAACTCTTTACCCTGTCTCACAAAGCCCTGCATTATCTGATCCCTGCTTGCTTCTCTGACTTTATCTAACACCACTCCTTTCCTCATTCACTTTATTCCAGCCACAGCTCAAGGTCTCTACACCAGCAGTTCATTCCGCCTGAGTCAGGCATGGTGTTCCCTTCAAACATACCAATCAGCTCTTTCCCTAGAAGGGTTTGTGTGTTGATATTTATTAATTTTACCTTTTATTACAGATTGTATGCAGTGTGAAATAGTCACTGGCCTGCCCATATGCCTTGGTATCACTTTCAGTTGACCTAATAAAATTGATGTGGTCATGATACACTTTGTACAGGTTTCCTTAATGCATTCTGATAATCCTCTGCTACAGGAGATTGTTAAGGATTAAGGAAATTGAGTTTAAATTTTACTATTGTCTTGGGAGGCCAAGGCAGGAGAATCGCTTGAACCCAGGAGGCGGAGGTTGCAGCGAGTGGAGATCGCACCACTGCACTCTAGCCTGGGCGACAGAGTGAGACTCCATTTCAAAAAAAAAAAAAAATTTACTATTGTCTTTGTTAGGTTTTTTTATTCTTTAGGGTAACTTGATGAATTCTTTGGGTCTGCCATTTCAGTGTGAAGATGTCACAGTTGGTTTTTAATGACTATCTTATTATGATTTGAAGAATGACTTCTAGAATATTGAAACTGGCTATTTAAGGATTGAACCACAATCTATGGGAAAGTAGGGCAGATTTTTGCTTCCTATTAGAAGAAATGCTTTCTGTGATGGAAATGATTAAGAGGGGCAAAAGTGAAAGAAGGGCACGTTCAATCCTTAAGTGTTTTTTTCTTAAATGCTCACTGCAACCTCTGCCTCCTGGGTTTAAGCAATTGAAGAAAGCAAAAAACAAAGCAGCTATCCTATGTAGTACCTTTTTTTGCTACTTTTATAACCACTTATCTATACTAGTGCTGCCTAGCTTTTTATTTATTTTGTTCTAAAAGCTATATAGTCCGTCCCTTTTACTTTGACTTTACTACTTTATTTAGTTCATCGCAAATCTTTTCTTTTCAAGGCACATTTTACGATATGGGATAAGCTATTGGAAAGATCTCGGAAAATGGTAAGTGTTTTTGACAGCTAATGAGTACTCTTCTATAAAGAAATTCATCAAAATTAACCAATAACAACCAAAGGGGTGGGGGGAAATGAAAGAAACAAAGAGAAAGGAAAAAAGTAAGTTGTCTCAATAGTCAAAGCAGTGTTGTGATTGTTCACTAGTGTTTTGGTAAGGGTAAAGTTGTAACTTGGCAGTTCTCTTTTGATTTTGTTTGTTAATGTCATGAAAATGATATTGTAGAACTTGAAGAGAAATAATATTACTATGTAATAGTAATAGTTCTTAATAGTTGTAATGGTATCAGTTAGATCTTAGGATTTTTTTTTGTAAACTTAATGAATATTTAAAGGATTAAGATTTGTCAGTTATATTTTAAAGCTGTCTTTAGCCATTAACAGTAAATGTGCAAATGTCCTCATGTCCTGAAAAACCAGATTTGAATGTTTGTGTTTTTGTAGTTTATTCTTTGTCATTAGCATTTAAACTTCATGAGTAGGAATGATAGTATTTTTTTTTTTTGAGACAGAGTCTTGTTCTGTCTCCCAGACTGGAGTGCAGTGGCGCGATCTCGGCTCACTGCAACCTCCACCCCCCGGGTTCAAGCGATTCTCGTGCCTCAGCCTCCCAAGTAGCTGGGACTACAGTGCCCACCACTACGTCCAGCTAATTTTTTTGTATTTTTAGTAGAGACAGGGTTTTACTGTGTTAGCCAGGATGGTCTCGATCTCCTGACCTCCTGATCCACCCGCCTTGGCCTCCCAAAGTACTGGGATTACAGGCATGAGCCACTGCGCCCGACCTGAGTGATTGTATTTCTTGACCACAACTATCCCTGTTTCCTATTTCATAGGTTAAGTGTGCCTCTTTTACTTAGGTTATCTGATAGCTGTCCTGTGTAATCTGGCCTCATTAGGCCTTCCTCCTTATCCTGATTTCCCACAATGACACAAACACTCTGGTTAGGCTTGCAAGCACATTAAGCATCACACATTAAACTTATTTTCAAGTTTGCTTAGTTTTTCTTTCTGGACTCCATTTCCCATTCTCTTTCTGTCTATTTACCACACAGTCGTTCTTCACTACCTCGCCCGAGTCATACCTCCTCCGTGGAACAGTCTCAGAGTAATCTCTAACAAATAATTACTCATTCATATAAGTTTGTGCTTGATTGTATACATCCACATACTGTTTTTTGATTGTTTTCTTTGCCCGTACAGTTATCTTCTACCAAGCCTTTCAGGATTTGTTTTATTTGTGTAAGCCCAAAGTTTGAACACAACATTAGCACATGAAGGGGTTACCCAAGAAATATTTATTGACAGTTTTTCATAATGATATATAAACCTAGTTTTATTAATGACTGTACAGATAGGAATTATTGTTTACGGACTTCATCATAATGTTCTTGGGTAAGGGGTATATAAATTTTTTTTCTAAGGAGAAGAAATTATCTTTGAATGGAGAGAGTAATTTTCTCTTTTTAGTTGGTCACAGTGATCGTTTTAGATTAAGAAACTAAAGAAGAAATGTTCAGCATGTTTACTTGGAGTTAAGTAAAATTAAAAACAATTTAAAAAAGAAACAAAAGAAATGAATATTAAATAAATAGTTTGGGAAACTAAAGAAGCAATAGTGACTGAACACTTTAAAAGGAATGAAAAATGTAGAAAAACGGTAGAGACAGTGTCTTACCTAGAATATCTAATGATGTTAGTCAATACATATTTTTTCAAACATTTATTCTAGTTTAGTTGCTTTTTTCTACTGTCCATTTTGCTTTTCTGAAGGGATTAGATTAAACGTGGTTCATTGATTCAACACAGACTTACGATAGTTTATTGTGTACCAGGTACTGTTATGGTCTGGTGGTACAAAAAAATGAATAAAATGTACTTGCTGCCTTAGGGAAGTAATGTTGATTGATAATTAGACTTATACGGAGACAGTTCAGGTGTACATGTGGGGCTCTGGCATAAAGAAGAGGACTCAGACCAAGCTGGGGAGTTGCTTAAGGAAGGCTTCCAGGAATTGGAGTCTCTTAAGCTGATCTTAAAGGGTGAATAAAAGTGGACCATGCAGATACTCTGTTGGAGAATGGGTTGGAGGTTATCTCAGAGGAAGTCACTTGCCTACATAGAGAACATGATGAATGTAAGATGAATTTGAATGTACAGGTCACATGTAGGGTAGGTAATGAGTCAGTCCGTAAACAGAATATGAGGGGCTTGTGTTCCATGTTGTGGAACTTGCATTCCTGACTTTCCTCCTCCACCTCACTGAGATAATAGAGAGTAACTGGAGAATTTTGAGTAGGGAAGTGACCTGTTGATCAGCTATTCTTGTTTAAAAGCTCATTGTAGGGGTATCATGGGATATAGCTATGACTTAAGCCAAGAGTTCTGTTAGGGGGATAGAAGAGAATGAGGCCCTAAAGTTCAGCCACGATAGGGAGAAGGACTGTGAGAGTTAACTTAGGCTGAATGAGTAGGACTGTTGATGGAATATGCAGGTAGGAAGAAGAGAGTGAATTCTTGAATGCTGTCCTTAGGTAGCCGGGTGGAGCCCTTTACCAAGATAGATGATGCAGGCAGGACAGGTTTTGGGGGTGTTGAATTCAGATTTAGCTGTGTCTGTTTGATGAGTCTGAGTGACACAGAATAGAAATAGGGACATAGAGATATCTATTTAGACTAAATCTGTAATATGCTTTATTCTAAATGGAATTATACTCCAAAAGAAAATAAACTGATTTAAAATAGCTTGTTACAGCACTTCAGGTGTTTTTTCTTACACTAATGATTTTGTTTTACAGCTGAAAAGTAAAATGGCAAACTTGAGAAGCCTAGGTATAATATGCCTTAGATTATATTTTTGAATGGAATTATTGTTCTTTACCTGATAATTTATATTGGTTACTTAGCCTTTAAATCTTTCTCCTTACCTAACTTTCTGTAATAATTACTATTGAAGGAGAAAGATAAAGGGTCATTATAAGAGGGCTATGAAATGATTTAAAATGGTGGGTGAAGGGGTAAAACTGAAAGTGTTTATTAGGAAAGTAAAGCTATTCATGTTTTCACAGGTAACTGAAGATCAAACTAAACCAACAGAGGAATGTACATCTACCTAATAACTTTCTAAAATTTAAATAAGTTTAATAAATTAAAATAAATGTTTTTAATATGTTTGTGTGTGCTTATACAGATTAACCCTTTCTCCCCAAAATTAATAGTGATCTTTACTTTTTCTTTTCTCTAAAGTATGAAACACTTCATGTTGCTCAAATGGAAACTGTACAGAAATAGGTTACTCCCTTCCTTCTCCGTGGATGCAACACTTTGGCATGTTTTCTCTTTTTTTTTCCTGCAGATCTAGGCAGATACATACAAATATAAATGTAATTTCTAAAAAACATAAATAGGATCATACTATACTTGCTTGCATTTTTTGCCAAACAGTGGCACAGTAAACATCCTTGTGCAAAAATGGCAAATGTTTGTAGTAAATAACGTTAACTGAGTATTTATCATGTGCTGGGCCTTGTGCTAAGCTCATCACCTGAAACCTTTTGTGTAATCCCCACAGTGACCTGTTGAGAAGATATTTCTATTTTTTTAAATGAGGAAACAGCATAGAGCTTGAAAGTGGTAAAGTGGGAATTTGAACGGAGACAGTTTCACTCACATGCTCTTATGTTCTACGTTGCCTTATGTATAAATAATTTTGTAGGAATAGCTTTCTGGCAGTGGAATTATTGACAGGCGCTACCAGATGCTGGCTTCCCAAAGGTTTTGCCGAATGTTACTCCCAGTAACAGTGTCTGAGAGTGCCTGTTTACCCACACCTTGAGTAAGCCTTGGTAATCAGTCTTACAAAAATATTTTGCCAAAAAGTTTCTGCTTCAGTGTCAGCAAGTTTTCTGTGTCTTGTGCACAGGCTTCCTCTGAAGGCTGTATTTTTTTTTTTTTTTTTTCTGGGTGAGGTCAGTCCATATCTTCCTGTTTCTTGATTAACTTTCTCATTTTGCTAGCATTTGTCTCTATGCTCCTTTCTAGGAAAAAATGTCTAAGAGGTGAGCCATTGCATGTCCAAAGTGGGTTCTGCACTTGTATTTGATGAACTATTAAGCTAGATACAGAATTCTAGATTGAAAAGTAGTTTTCTCTTCGAACTTTGAAAGCAGCTCAGTTATTTTCTGGCATCTGATTTTGCTAATAAAAGGTCTGATGCCAGTCTGATTCTTGTTCCTTTTTATGTAACCTGTTCTCTGCATCCCCTTCCCTCAACACACTCTGGACACTTAGGATCTTTTTATTCTTGGTGGTGTAAAGTTCGACAATCCTGTACCCGTATCTAGGTCTTTAGTCAGTTATTCTGCTTGGTACGTAGGCGGTCCTTTCAATTTTCGACATCTCTCTTTTATGTTTTTTTACTTTTTTTGTTCTTTCTTTTCTCTGGAGGTTCTTTGTTTCTCTAATACCGTTCAGCTGTATTTGCATCTTCTATATTGGTCCTCTGTATTTTTTTCCCTTTCTCTATTATTTTTCCTGCATTAATATTTTACTTGTAATACATTATGTCAAGCATATTTTAATTTCTGAAAGCTGTCTTTTGCTTCTCTTTCATAGAATCCTTTTCAGGTTTTTGGATGTGATGTTTTTTCATGAAGCTCTCTGAAGATATCGATATAATTGGTATTCATTTGTTCATTCACTTTCTAGTCCCTGAATTATCTCTTTTCTCTGGTGACAGATTTTTTATCTTAGTCTTTCACTTACATGTTTCAGGCTTTTTTCAAATGTCTTATGTTTATTGGCTGTCAGTTTGTAATTGAAAATGTGGATGTAGGGAGGTTGAGTGGCAGCTCTGTGGTTTGAGCAAGGTTTGGCTTCTTGTAGGCATCACTAAGGATGAGTAGGTGAATCTGGCTGGTAGCACGAGGGTTTGTAAAATGCTAGAATGAAGAGGTCTTGTCTTGGCTACTGATTTCTAAATTGACTCCTAGTTTTATGCAGACTGTTCTTTCACTGACTTTATAAAAGATCCCTTTGATATTTTACATGGGGCACTCCTTGGATTTAGGTCATTCTGTATTTGAAGATGGGGTAGTGTTCAACCAGTTCGTATACAGGCCTTTAATTAATTCCTTTCTTTTTAATTAGTTTAGATTCAATTAATTCCTCTACTGTCTTCTATCATCTATGAACTTCTGCCGTCTCTGATCTAAGGCCCAGTTGGGCTGCTTGGCTGCCTCTGATGGAACTTCCTCCACCTGTTTTCTAGGTGGTGACGTTCTCTAGTGTTTTATTAGTTACTTAGCTTTTTGTCTTTTAGAATTTGGTTGACATCTCTTGTTTATTGATTTTTTTTCCCATTCTCTTTGTTGTTTGTGAATTTATATACTTCAACATTTTTTTCTCTTAAAAATTGTGAAATATTTGAGCATACAGAAGAGTACAGAGAATAATTTCACAAACTTGTTTGAGTGGGTGTTTTTCATGCTTTTTGGGCAACTAGCACTGTTTGAACACCTGCTTTTTGGCAACTTCCCACTCCATGGATCCTACCTTACCCAGTAGAAGAATGAAATTTAATTTCCTACCCTTCCTTACAGCTACGGCTGAGACAGGTAGCGTGGGCTCACCAATTAGACATACCTGTGTGAAATCTGGAAGCAAGTACTTTGCAGACAAGAGTAGTTGTTGAGAGGAGCAGTGATGTGGTTTTCAATGCAGCAGTGGCAGAGGTCCCATGTAATGGTGCAAGGTGTGGAGGCTGTGCTTAGCAGTTTTTCCCCCACAGCTGCTCCAGGGTATAAAAATCGGTGTTTTTTTGAGCCTCATAGTCCTGACCTCCAGGCCTGAGACTTGTGAGCCATTTTTTTTCTGTTTGTTTAAACTAGCAAGTGTAGATCCTGTTGTTTATAACCAAGAGTGTTGATATACAGCCACTATTTAATTGTAACCACTGTCAACCTTTTTCCTTATTTACTTCATATCGTTTTGTGTTTAAATAAAGGAAAAACTGCACATCCACTGAAGATCTTGTTACGTCATTTCCTTACTCTCACAAAGAACCACTATCCTGTTTGTACCTGTCCTTACTCTTCATGATTTTATATTTTTTACTACAATCCATATTATTCTGTGTATTTTAAAACTAAACATAATTAGTTTCATAATATATATCCTTTTGGAATTTGCTTTTATTGCTCATCATTGTTTTTTATGTATAGCATGTTGATACATGTAAATAGTACATTCATTTCAACTGCTATATAGTATTTCATTATATGATTAATCCTATCATTAATTCATTTTCCTATTGATGACCACTGAGGATGTTATTGGCTTTTGAGTATTACAGTATTGCAGAAAATATCCTTGTGCATGTTTCTTTGTGTACACATTTGATAATATCTCCAGGGCCTGTACCACAGTGGACCATGCATCTTCAGCTTTACTAAATATTAACCGGCTGCCACAATAGTTATACCAGTTTACTCTCCATCAGCAGTATGAGCATTCCCATTTCTCCACTCCCTCATTAACATTTATTATATTCAGACATTCAGATATTTTGTTGGTCGAATATGCACGATCCTATCTCATTTAATTTGCTTAATACTGAGCATATAGTACCAATAAGCATGTCTTCATTTGTTTTTATGAATTACCAGTTTATAACCTTTGCCCCTTTTTTACAATTGGATTTTTGGGCATCTTATATTAATAGTGTGTGTGTATATATATATATATATATTTTTTTTTTTTCTTGAGAACAAGTCTCACTCTGTTGCCCAAGCTATAGTGCAGTGGCACGATCTTGGCTCTCTGCAGCCTCTGCCTACTGGATTCAAGCGATTCCCCTGCTTCAGCCTCCTGAGTAGCCAAGTAGCTGGGATTACAGGCAAGTGCCACCACACCCAGCTACTTTTTATATTTTTAGTAGAGATGGGGTTTCACCATGTTGCCAGGCTGGTCTCCAACTTCTGGCCCCTAGTGATCTACACTCCTTGGCCTCCCAAAGTGCTAGGATTATAAGTATAAGCCATTGCACCTGACTGGTTCTTTATATTTTTAGAAAGTTAAACCCTTGTGGGCCAGGTGCAAAAAAAGAAAGAAAGTTAAACCCTTGTCACTACAAATATTTCTCTTGTCTGGCTTACCTTTTAATTTTGTTTCTGTTGTCTTTAGTTTTAAGGTAGACAATTCATCTTTTCCTCTATGATTTATATTTATGAAATTTAAAAAAGCCTTCCCTAAGTTGATGTTATAAAGCAGCCTACTGCATTGTTTATTTTAAAGTCTTGATTTTCACATTTAATTGTATAATTTATTTGAAGTTTACTTTTTGCATATAGAGTGAGGAAAGGGACCTAATTTTGAATCACCCTCTCCTTCACAAGGATAGGCAGTTTTTCTGGACCATTTATTTCCTCTCTACTCTTTTTCTTTTTCTTTTTTTTTTTCTTTTTGAGATGGAGTTTTACTCTTGTTGCCCAGGCTGGAGTGCAATGGCGTGATCTCGGCTCACTGCAGCCTCTGCTTCCTGGGTTCAAGTGATTGTCCTGCCTCAGCCTCCCGAGTGGCTGGGATTACAGGTGTCTGCCCCCACGACCAACTAATTTTTGTATTTTTAGTAGAGATGGGGTTTCACCATGTTGGCCAGGCTGGTCTCAAACTCCTGACCTCAGGTGATCCGCCCACCTCATTCTCCCGAAGTGCTGGGATTACAAGTGTGAGCCACTGTGCCCAGCCTATTTCCTCTCTACTCTTAATGATTGTGCCATGCTGTCATATAAAAGGTTCCTTTCAGTGCCTAGGTCTGCTTCATTGGTCCATTTATCTGTCCATGTACCACTGTAACACCGTTTTAACAACTATAGCTTTATAACAAGTTTTGATTTCTCTTATGGTGAGTTCTCCTTTCCTATTCTTTTTCAAAATTTTCATGTTTATTGTAGGGTCAGCTTGTTAACTTCTTAGTTGTCTTAAAATCTGTTTTGTCTGATAATGACATTCCTATGTCGGGTTTCCTTTTAATGGTATATATTTTTCCATTCCTTTCAACTTTTTCATGTCATTATTTTTTAGATTTTCTCTTAAGAGCATATAGAAATCTTTTTTTTTTTTTCCTTTCTTAAACCCATTCTCCTAAAATGATTGTGGATTTGGCGGTTTCTCCTTATGGTTAAATCAGCATTTGCTTATTTTATTTTAAGATGATTTTGTTAGCACTTTGTGTTCTGGTTTGGGATTTTTAAACGTGGTGATAAATTGCTTCTTTTTATCATTTAAATAATGATCCTCTCTATCTCAGTAATAATGATTTTTTCCTTTAATCTAGTTTTCTTAATCTGTTTTTTTTAAAAAATCAGGTTCTATTGTTAATACTAGTTTTTTTTTTTTTAGTATTTACCTGGTATATTCTTACTTTCAACATTTTTATGTTGTTAGGTTTTAAGTCTGTCTTGTAAATAGCATAAAACTATTATTTCCTTTTAAATCTAGTCTTTGAATTACTGTCTTTTAGTAGATAAATTTTAATTTGTATTCACTTTACTGTGATTATCATTTCTTTGCATTATTTTTTCTCCTTTCCTGTCATAAGTTGGATTGATCCAGTTTTCCTTATTTTCCCTTTCTTTTTACTTTGTTTTAGAAGTTAGTGTTTCATTCATAAGTGTACCGTTATTTAATCTATTCCCTATTTATGGTTGATTTTTAATTTTTGTTACTGTACTAATACTTCTGTTAGTAGCCTTGTACATATATGATTTCACATGTGTGCTAGTAGCTCTGTAAAATACATTGTTATACCTGATTCCAGGTCAAAGAGTATATGTATTTTAACTTTTAATAAATATGATAATCTTTTAAAGATAAATTTATCCAGTAAGCGGATTTTATATGTCATATGTGATTACATATATTGAAGGAAAGGAGAAATATTTTGTTTTAGGAGTGGCTACTACTGCAGTGTTATTTTTGAAGCATCTCAAAATTGGTTGTTACTATGTCAGGATTACCTGTTGAGAAAAAAATTCTGGAGACAAAATTTCATACATATATTTATAATAATGAAAGTTCTTAAAGCAAACTTGGATACCAGCTTCCTGATCTGCAGGATTTAGGGAAAACCAAATTGATGCTTGAGCATCTGTAAGGAATCCATTCACGTCAACTTGAAAAACAGTTCCTGAAATTGGGACACAGATATGCCAGGTACAGACAGTCCACAATATTAGAACAAGTTGAATTTTCAACATCAGTGGGTACTTGGATACATTTCTCATTCAATTTAAGCAGCTGAGCAAGGTCCTGAGCTGGGTGTAATACCAAAAAATTAAAAAGGATTCTCCTTTCCTACAGAAGCTCCATCTAGAAGAGAGGATAATGTATACATAAGTAACAAACCAAACATGGGGCACAAATGTGAAGCACGTTTACGGAGGAGCTATAATCTGCTTTGGGAGCATGGAGGAGAAAGATCACTTCCGGTTAGAACCCTTTTTGGAGTTCTTTTACTATGTGCTTGGCCTGGGTTAAGAGAGCACATTGCTGAGCTGCTAGCATTTGAGAAAGGACAATTTTCCTAAGTGGAGACTGGGTATGATTGTTGAAGCCTTGCAGCACAGGTGAGAGGGTGAGATGGGATGGCATTGACGTTTGTGGCTGTCTCATTAGTCAACCCATTACTTGCAAAGCAAGAACTCGCACCCAATTCCTTCTCATTGACTTTCCCTCTCTGTTGCACTAGGCAGTAGCTGATAGATTAGGGTTAGTTAGTATCAGGTCATTGGTTGGTTGCAGCTGGTGGTAGAACATAGGGCAGCTGGTTTCGGGGCAGTGGGTGGGGAGCGCAGGGGAGGTCAGGTGTATTTCATTGAGGTGGTTAGGATGGTTTTGGTGATGAGGGATGATGAGACTTCATTGGAATTTCATTGCTGCTTATCTCTAGAGAGGTCAACCACAAGACATCTCTTATCACTTAGCCTATGTGGCAGACTCTCATTACACGGTGAATAGTGTGTAAACAGATCCATATGTTGCAGGATTTCTGCTGAGCACCATTCCTAGTAGCAACATCAACAGTAGCATCGTGTATAAAACTACTGTTTCCTCAGAGCTGGTTTATGATCCACCTGAATCTGAACTGCCTGGTCAGCCTGGTAAAAATGTAGTGTCCTCAGCTCCATTACAGTATTACAATCAGTGGGAGTGGGAGCCTGGGAGCTTGGGAATATGCATCTTGACAAGCTTCCCAGGTGAGAATCCTTTAATCTTCAGTTATATATAGAACTTTTCACTTAATTGTCTGCTGTGATGAACTTTTATTTACCAAAAATCATTTCTTTCAGCTTAGTGGCATAGTGAAAGTGAAATGTTCACTGTATTTAAACTCATTTCTGTAGTTAGACTTGGACTTTTAGGATATACTAGGTTAAGTGCTAGTGAGCTGGGAAATCCCTGAGCATTACAGAGAAGGGCGGAAGAGTGACTGAATATAGAGAAGACACCATTGTGATGACATTTGAGGAACCCACCTAAAAAATTCCAGTACTTGTATGTCTTAGATGAATGAAGACTAATACTAGTACACTTAGATTTGTTAAAACACTATAGTAACAGGCTGGGTGTGGTGGCTCACGCCTGTAATCCCAGCACTTTGGGAGGCCGAGACGGGTGGATCACCTGAGGTCAGGCGTTCGAGACCAGCCTGGCCAATATGGTGAAACCCCGTCTCTACTTAAAATACAAAAAATTAGCTGGGCGTGGTGGTACGTATCTGTAATCACAGCCACTCGGGAGGCTGAGGTAGGAGAATCGAACCTTGGAGGCAGAGGTTGCAGTGAGCTGAGATTGCGCCATTGCACTCCAGACTGGGGGACAAGAGCAAGAGTTTGTCTCAAAAAAAAAAAAAAAAAAAAACAAAAAAACTACAGTAATAGACAAGGAAAAAAAAAACTTATGTGAACATTATTTCACTTACCCTTATTGCTATGGGAGAATTTGAAACCCAGAGTGGAAAGTTAAACTCTTATGTGCAAGTTTTTCCTGCTAGTTTCACTGTTTTCCAGTTGTTATTAGTAGAGAACCACATGCTCAGCCAGCTTTTTGTACTTGTGTCCCATCTATGAACTCTACTATTTTTCTTTAAGCTCCCTTTTTTCTTCACATTTCCTCACTTTCTTGAGGTATTCGCTGTCACCTATTTTCAGAAAATTTCTAGTATTCTATGTTCTGTATATATTCTTCAGTCCTCTGACTTGACTTTTTTTCTCATATTCCTCCATTTTTTTCTCCTTAATTTTTTAGCTATTGGGTCCATCTAACTGATGACAGTGAATATGAAAGGCTTGGTCTTGAATTCCGTAAATTTCTGGGGAAGTGGGTCAGATCCTAGATGAATCTCTTAACATTTTGCAATTTTTAAAAACCATCCTTAGTTTGTAACTTTCACACACACACACACACACACACACACACTCAGTCACTCACACATACATATATATACCTTGTTACTTACCCGTTCCTCCAATCCAAACACAGACTCAATCTTACTCATGCTTCAAGAATTTTTGTAATGACTGGTCAGGAGGAATCCCTCTACGATGAGGAGATAGGCAGTCAGAAGCCTAGGAGGGCTGGGCATTAGAATAAACCCAGGAACCCTGGTTCTTTGGCTTGTCACCACGGGATTATAGTTAGTTTGGAGCTAGAGTGTCCTTGGGGAGATCTGCTGTGGTAGATCATTTGATTTAAATGACTGAAATGTAAAAGTTTGAAAGTTTGTGTTTAACACTTAATGCATAATAGACATTGTGCTTTCCACATGCATGATTTCATTTAAGCCTACATCCTATGAAATATGAAATATATTCATCATTTTACTGATGAAGAAATTGAGGCTTAGCGGAAGATTAAGTAACTATCTTAGGCTTCATGGAGTGTACTCAAATGCTCTTCAAATAAGGCATTTCCCAGCACAGATTTTCTTCAAGTGCCTTTGTAATGTTCATAGCTTTTTATTGTAACAGCAGGAAGGTTATACTACAATAGTTTATTCCAGCCCTAATGTTCTATGACTTTGTGTCTTTAGGCAGCAAGTAGGATTTTGAAGAACTGGGACTCAAAGCAAGGAATCCTCTTGTAGATATACCGTGGCAGATAAAATGAAGAAACACTTTTTCACTCTGTCACCCAGGCTGGAGGGCAGTGGCACGATCTTCGTTCACTGCGAACTTCACCTCCTGGGTTCAAGTGATTCTCCTGCCTCAGCCTCCTGAGTATCTGGGATTACAGGCACTCACCACCATGCCTAGCTAATTTTTGTGTTTTTAGCAGAGACGAGGTTTCACTATGTTGACCAGGGTAGACTAGAACTCCTGACCTCAAATGATTCACCCGCCTTAGCTTCCCAAAGTGTTGGAATTATAGGCGTGAGCCACTATGCCTGGCCTGAAGAAACTCTCTTGAGTATGTTCTACCTACATGGAAGCTCCATGGAGCCATAAGCTCATTCCACGGGTTAGGAGAAGGAATTTGTATTGGCAGCACATACAACTTGAACGGAAAGTGGGGCAAAGCCAAATGGGTACTCTTACATGAGAATACTGTGTCCTAGGAGTCAGGAAAGTTCCCCTTAGTATCCTCATAATTTTCTTCCATTGTCTTTTTTTGGCAGATATCTTCTGAAATTATAATTTGTACTTTGCAAAAGAAAATGGGCCATAAAAATTATTTTAAATCAACTAAAGACTTATGAGATTTATTTGGTTACAGTGAATAAACTTGACAAAATGTTGGGAAGAGTTGTTAAAACAAGTATACATTAAATATACTAACAATTACATTTGGTTACATGTTTGTAAGTTATAGTTATTTAGAAAAACTGCATAGAAACCCAAACCTTAAAAAAGTCTGCAAATTAAATCATTAGCTTTTCTCTTCTCTAACAAAGTAGGGTGACTAGTTCTTGGATTAACCCAATTATAACATGGATGGAGCACTTGATTATCTTACAGAATATTCTCTATCTCACCTAAACCTCACAACAACCTTGTAAAGCATTATCCCCATTTCATGGATGAAGAAACAGGCTTAGAAGTGAAAAGGTAGATTCTCTGCTTGCACAACCATATTATGTGGCTTAGCTATTGAACTTGAACCTAGATTTGGGACTTCATTTCAAATATGAGTTTTTTAATTAAATCTTTGTATCTTGTATGGAAACAGTATCTCACTAGCTCTCAGATGTTATTTACCCTGCTACTTGTTAAAAATATCTCATTTAAAAAATTCAGCTTCATAGCCTTTCAATTTCCCTTTAAGAGTCAAATGAAAGTAATAATTCTAAACTGAAGTTGCCTAAACAGCAAATCGTTACATGGGGGAAAGTACCAGTTTCTAAATATTTTTAAAAATGTTGCTAGACAATCCATGATATAACTGGAGGTTAGTAGTCCTTCTAATTTTTAACTACAAAAATATTATAGAAATTTGTGTTTAGCCCACATTTCTAACAGTTGAATCAAAGGTATTTATGGACATTATATTGAACAAGTCAAAACCTGCAATTAAGAATGACAGGAATACATTTTCTGTTAATGATAGAAACAAACGTGGGCTTGATATTTAAATGAAAATGTTTGCATTTAGGATACTACTGATAAATCTTTTAAATAACCTTACTTTTAAAACTTAGTTTAAGGTTGAACATCCCAGTGATCAGATTATGATTAACAGATTGAAAAATGATAAAGCCTGAAGTCTAAGTTTATCCAGCAGGGTGACTCATGCTTCTTTGTCATCCTCCCACGGCAGCAATTTGTTCCATGTGAATGCTAGTAACAGGCATCATACCCTGTTAATGCTAACATGTAGGAGTCAGTTGGAGGTAAAAACCCCTATCACGATTAGCATTAACAGCATACAGCCTACAGCAAGCCTTCAGCACTCAGAGGATGAGGCATAAAGAATTTAAACCACAGATTTCCCCTTCCTGGTTTGTGCCACCTGCAAGAGAGAAAGAAATGTTTGTGTATGCACATGCGGTTATAAAGCTGGAGTGACAGAATATAGTAAATCTGAAAGGAAAATAGTCCATTTTCTCTTGAAGGAGCTAATTAAATCCTTGGAAGTAATTTGTTGAAAGTGGTAGAGAAATTGGCAGTTAAAAGATGACATTGTTACCTTTAGGCATATTTGAAAACTTTTTGAAAATTATGTTTTCAATTCTATTCTCTAGTTTTGAATCAGGTACACATATGTATCATCTTCTTTAAATCAAAAACAAAAACCACTCTTCAGAGTTTCCAAATGCCAAAATGCAAAGAGGGAAGCTTGCATTCTGACACAGTATAGTTTTTTTTTGTTTGTTTTTTTCTGATTTGTACTTCATCTGGGAGCTAGACAATTAAAGGCCCAAATATTCAAAATGGTCCTTTATGATTTATGAAAATTAAAACCCAATTAACCTGTTTTATAAAGGTAGGGTTCAGGCTGAATTTTTCATTCTGTAATAAATAGTTGAAGTTTTACCTTTATTCTTTCAGGAAATACGATACAAGCAATGGAGGTTTGCCTACAAATGAATCTATCTGAAAATGTCCCCGTCTGCTATTTAGAGATTCCTTTGGGGAAAGCAATACCCAGTGGCTTTGGTTTTGACTACATAAAGGAAGTATGACTTAAAGAGTCCTCTGTGTTTCAAACTACTTGTGTTAGGCAGAGGGTTGATTAAAAAAAAGAACAAGATGAATTTGCTACTTCCTTTTAGAGTCTGATTTTACTCTCTCAGATAAAGTGACATTTCTCCCACAGGTTTCTGATTTCAGTGTTACTATAGCAGAACCTAGAAGTTAGAGTATCATTCAAGTATGTGGTCTCCTGCAGTACAAGAGGGGAATCACCTTTTCTTTTATTTAATAATGAAACCAGCTAGATATAAAAATGTGACTAAGTTCAAAAGAAACGTATGAAGTAAAAAATTCCCCAGTGAATATATTTTGACGGGGCAGAATATCGTGGTTTGGAAATTTCCAAACCAAGGAAATATATCATTCTTACTGATAGTATTTTTTTTAAACTTTACTGTTTTCTGAGATGAATTAGTTGATGATGAAAAAATTTGGATTAAATGATGTCATTTCAGGAATTCAATTCATTTTATAGAATTTCAGTCAATAAAGATTGTAAAAATAAGGACTTTTTTCCCCCCTTACGGGTCCTGGACACAGTAAATGCTTAATAAATACATATTAATAATCTAGCGTTAGTGCCTCCCCAGTCAAGATAACTCACCCTTTTCTTAAAAAGATGTGTTTAATTTGTATTGATGGTAAATTGCTTGCATACTATTCTACCCATAAATTTTATTCCTGTTCTTTAAAGGTAACATATAAGCACAGGTATTAAAATAAATATATTTAGTATACTGATTGGCTTTTCCCTCTTTTTAAATAAACATCTGAATTGCCTGATTAGAGCACTCAGAAAAGTGACAGTGTTTTTGATAATGTGTTATATATATTAAAAATTCTAATAGCTTTTTTATTGGTTCAAACTCTAAATGTATATTGAAATAAAACATGTCACACAGGTCCCCATTTGTTCTCAAACACAACCTTGTCATACAGATGTGATGAATTCCTAACACTGCAGAGAAATGAGAAGTTTGTCTAAATATACTGTAGAACCTTAGGTCATATTTAAAACCCAGTGATAGATGAAAAACATTAATGAACAGAATAAAGGAGAACATACCCCAGAATATATATATATATATTTTTCAATTGAAAAATAGTAGACTTTTAAGGACATTAAAATGACCAGAAGGTCATTCATCCATCAGTGTGGAGTCTACATCCACTTCCAGTGTTTTTGACTGGGCTAAGCAACCAACAACAGAATTGCTATGTGCCTGAGTGGGAATTAGTGGTCATAGACAACAAAGGCCAGTCTGTTAGCCAAGGCATTGGGCAGAGGGTGCTTTCATGAGGTAATAAGAAATGAAGTACTTCTTTCTGGAATCAGTGTAGCCACCAGCTGGTAAAGTGGCAGGGGAAGAATTATACACAATTATAAGCCTGACAATCATAGCGACAATGCTAACCAAGAATGTGACAAGCATAATGTTTAATGTGTAGCAATACAAGAAGGATTTATATGAATTATACATTAGAAATTAGATTGGGGTCTTTGATTAGGTAGTTCTGCAGATATACTTCCAGTCCTCCCCTCACGCCACAATACTTATGCCTACCACATGAAATATCCATTGTCACTATAAGCTTTACTATGTAGCATAGGTTCCAAGTTAAATGTTCTTAACAGAATTACTACACACTGAGTATCAAAATCATTCCTGCTCACAGTAGGTAAAAAATCTACCAAGAGGAAGCACTATGTAGACCAGATTAATGATAACACCAAGTATCTTTCATTATATGACGGGCAATTCTTCCTCTTGTAGTAAGAATGAAGCTGAAGGTGGCACTTTGGGAAATTTTTCCTTAGATTATGCTTTCCCGAAGGACAATTTTTTGGGGGGCAGGGTGGAGTGTGAGCATAAGATTTAAGAATATCTGGCCAGGTGTGGTGGCTCACGCCTGTAATCCCAGCATTTTGGAAGGCTGAGGTGGGTGGATCACAAGATCAGGAGTTTGAGACCAGCCTGACCAACATGGGAAAACCCCGTACTAAAAATACAAAAAGCTAGGCATGGTGGTGCGCGCCTGTAATCCCAGCTACTCCGAAGGCTAAGGCAGCAGAATCGCTTGAACCTGGGAGGCAGAAGGTTGCAGTGAGCCGAGAGTGTGCCACTGCACTTCAGCCTGGGCAATAGAGCGAGACTCCATCTCCAAAGAAAAAAAAAGATTTCAGAATATCCTTCTATTCTTACCTTGTTGATTTGCCAGGAAAGACATTATCAAAACTATATATTCAGAGCATAATATGTCCTAAGTTTGTCATTAAAGTTCTGGTTTTCCTTCAAAAATTTTTTATTGTGGTGAAATATGTAATGTAATGTAAACATAATGTAAATTTAACATCCTAACCACCTTTTTTTTTTTTTTTTTTTTTTAGACGGAGTCTCCCTTTGTCACCCAGGCTGGAGTGCGGTGGCGCGATCTCCGCTCACTGCAGGCTCCGCCTCCCGGGTTCATGCCATTCTCCTGCCTCAGCCGAGTAGCTGGGACTACAGGTGCCCGCCACCTCGCCCAGCTAATTTTTTGTATTTTTAGTAGAGACGGGGTTTCACCGTGTTAGCCAGGATGGTCTCGATCTCCTGACCTCGTGATCCGCCCGCCTCGGCCTCCCAAAGTGCTGGGATTACAGGCGTGAGCCACCGTGCCCGGCCATCGTAACCACTTTTAAGTGTACAGGTCAGCTATATTAAACAGTCATAATGTACAACCATCATTAGCATACATCTCCATAACTCTTTATCTTGTAAGGGTCTCGTTTTATGTCTAAATCATAGGTTATATTCTTCTACATTTATGTATATTTCTATATTGCTGCTTATTCTCAGCACCAACCATTTAATATTTGCAACCAAAGGAACTGCACACCATAAAGTTTTCTTTAAAAAAAGTTACAGTGGTCGAATTTCAGAACCAAAGTGATTGTGGGATAGCTCTAATTTCATTTACCCTGAAATATACAAATAATTTAAAACTACTAATTTGTTGTTACAAATCAAATGTACATCTATTTTTACTGAAAGTCATCTTATATTGATGTAGCAATACAAATTCTACGTCCAAAGCCATTTTAGTAGGTGAAATGTAATTATGTTGTTGAAAATTGAAGTGATTTAGTTTAGGTAACTTCCTCTAACTATTTTCCCACTAACATGTATGTGTACCAATCAAAAACATAATCATTAAGATGGAATAATGTTGATTCCTATTTGGATCCATTTGCTAAAAGCAATTAGCATATATTTGCATATGTGGAAGCAGTATCTGGCTTTTCTATCAGAATTTCTTCTGATTCTCTATATTCTGCAGCTGCGGTTTGGGTTTATGTCATGGAAATAAGCAGTGATTAATGCAAGTATATAAAAATCAGGATTCTGTGAAACTTTGGATTTGTCGTAATTTTTAGAATAACAACGATTTCTTGGTTACCTTTTGAGGCAGGGTCAAAAGTTGAAAGTGGCTGCCCACATGATGCACCAACAA
Source organism: Macaca thibetana thibetana (assembly GCF_024542745.1). NCBI lineage: Eukaryota > Metazoa > Chordata > Mammalia > Primates > Cercopithecidae > Macaca > Macaca thibetana. The sequence continues at coordinate 171,494,506 of NC_065580.1, forward strand.
CCTGCCTCTATGAAAACTCTGCATCTGTCAGAGTGTTTCCCTTCCCTGTTACTTAAGACAGAATTCCTTACCATTAGAGCCATCTCCATTGGGTGGGAGAGCCAAGGTGACAGGTAAGGTCTCTGGTAGGTTGTTCTTGAAATGCAGACAGTTATCTGGGGAAAGAGGGTTGGGTTGAAGTTGACAACATCGCCTTAGGTGTGTTTATTAGGTTAGTTAGTCATCTTTGAAAGCAGAGATCAAGGGCTGAGGAGAGAGGACCTGGGATAGGTAGATTTTAATGGGAATAAAGAGTAATTTAGAGGAAAGATAAGGATGTACCCCAAATAGTTTGATAGTTCAGTAGTTTTTTATTTATAATTTAAGCTCACACTTTTCACATCCAGCATAAAGCAGCAACAAATTAAGTATTTAGACTATCATCTGAGTTTTAGTTCTCTGAGTTTCAACCTCTCTACATGCTATAAAATGTCATATGAAGTGTTTAATTTCTCAGAGATTCTTCATGAAGACTTGCAGTGTTCTCTGACAAAAAGAAAATCCAAATGACTGCCTTTCTAAAGTGTATTTATTTGTGTAAAGTTTATCACATATTTTCTGTAGAATATGATTCTGTGTTACATCTCAGTAACTGACGTTAAAGATGAGTCAACTTCTCTGCTACCAGGGAATGAGATAAAGAGTATTATGTTTCCTCTTAACTTCACGTGAGTTCCATCATTAACAAGGGATTGATGGTGGCCAACTGGGGTCACGTCTTCTGAAGCACACAAACTCATCTTTAAAGGTAAAAATGGATTGTTCTGTAGGAATAACTTACATCCTGAAATCTTGGTGAATGATAAGATTACCACTTTTCAGATCATTAACTTTAGATATAAGAAAAATTCCCTGAATAAGCCATTGCTGGGGGAAAAATTATAAACTTTTCATGTCATGATATTTTATTTACTTCCATAAAAACTTAACATCACTTCTTGATATTTCTAATTGAGAGTTCTTTATTGAAAAATAGCAACTATTTCTCAATTAAGAGCTCCTTATTGAAAATAGCAGTTTGCACACAAAATAGCATAACATTCTTTTCTGTATTTTGAGAATTAAGAAAATAAATGTTTTTAAAGATGTATGCCAATAGTGATATTTAACACATAAAGGTGTGATGGATTTTTGAAGTGTCTTAGAAGAAAGTCAGTGTGGATATTGCAGGGTCGCTGTGGAAATGTATATCAGTGACTGTTTAGTTGTAAATGCACAAAAGAGAAAGAATGTCAGCCTTAGAGGATTATCCTGCTTTTCCCAATTTTAGAACCAGGAAGCTATTACTGAAATGACTTTGTGGAACTTATTTACAAGCTAAGTTACCTTCCCAATAGTTTTATTATGGACAGTAATTAGTGCTTTCACTTTTCTGATGAAGATGTATTTAAAAAAAAAAAAAAAAGTTAGGAATTTCCTCTTCCCCACCAGACTGATTATGTGGAATAAGCAGAAGCAGGATGACAGCCAGCTGGAGTCTGACTGCGGGGACTCACTTCCTCAACACCCTGACCTCACACTGGCTCAGCGGCAGGTCTGAACTGTGCTGAAATGTTATAGAACAAATGTAAATAAAGCTGTGGGTAGGGAGGGGAGAGCTAGTGGGAGAGATGCGTTCTGTTGCTTTAAGTGATGGCCATTCTTTCTTATTTCTTGTTTCCACAAAACGTTTTCCATTTGTCTAACAAACTTCTTAGTATCATATTTCCATAAGATAATTTTAATACTTTTTAAAATTTATAATTCGATTTTGATGTCTTTTCTCCCCACTCCCAGGGAACAGAAAATAGGGTGGCTGTTATCTGCTCTGGAGTGTTTTGTCACCCTTCCATGAGGCCTCCTTTGTGCATTTGAGTTCACTGTTTATGCTTAACACTGAATTTCAACAAAATGCCTCATTTGGAACTTATTATGTGTTACCTGTTTGTTGTTTATATCCTTATGTCTGTATCATCAGACAAAATTGCTTTTCTATTTCTGTAAGCTACAGTTTATCTTTTTCTGCTTCCACACACCATAATGGCCCCAAGCAAGGAAGAATTTGTGTGCTAAAACTATTTAAGGCAAATGGAGCAAATTCTGTAAACAAAAGATTTGGTTTTGCCTTTTTAAAAATTCACTCTTACATGGATGGGATACCCTGTGTTATAAGGCAAAGACCATTTACATGTTACATTCCCATGGCATTTGACCCAATGCTTTAACAAACCAAATGAGGGTCATGATCGCTGCTCCACAAGATGTCACCATACACACTCTTAGGCACTAGATATACCTACTTCAAGTGTTCAAGTATGGACCTGTCTTCTTCGCCTTGCTTATCTTGTACTCTCAGATAGCACACTCCTGGAGGCTGGTTTCTCCTCATCTCCTGATGGGACCCTGCTTCTCTATCTTCCCCAAGGTGGCTAGTCCTCTCCATCCTCTGTCAGAGCCCTTATCACACTGCATGGTAATTATTTCATGTGTCTCTTCTTAGTGCTGAGGTGTATGTGATGGCAGAGACTGAGTCTTCCCTCAGTGCTGGATATACAGCTGATAGATACTCACTAAATACTTTTGAATGAATGTTTGAGAGTTTCCAAAGGCATTTCTATCTGCACAGTGGGCTTTTATTTGGCACTGGAGCATTTCAGGACTTAACTGATATGCAGGTTCTTGGAGAATTTAGTAGAAGCTTACAAATGTGGGGATATATTAATAAGGTTTGTTGGCATTCCAGATTGGCAGTGGACCCTTTTTAGAAGATTCCAGGCTTGGATCTCAGTCTGTCAAGTATAAAGTAAAGCTGGAGAATACTGGTAGAAATCATCGTCTGGACTTGTGGGTAAAAATTAAGTTTCATCCCGGATTTTAAAAACCACTCTTGGATGCTATAATCATGTGTTTTCATTGCATAGAACCATGTCCTTGTTCTTAGGAGATCCATGCTGAAACATCTAGAAGTTAGATGCCAGGTTTGCATATAGATATATAGAGAGAGATGGGTAGGGACACAGAAAGATAAGTCAATGTGGCAAATATTAACAATTAGCAAATCTAATTGAAAAGTAGGAGTGTTCATTGTTCTGTTGTTTTCAGCTTGCCTGGGTTCCATTCCATACCCCACCAGTGTTACTAGCTGTGTGGTATTTGGCAAGTTAATAAACCTCTTTAAGTCTTAGTTGTTTCCCTGAAAATGGAGATAAAGGTATAACCTACTCAGAAAGTCTTGTGAAGATGAAGTGACAATGCAAAACATTTAGTTGGGTGCCAGCCTCATAATCAGGGTTCAATGAATGATAGCCGTGATACTCATGACATCAGTCATCAGTGCTTAGTGAGTACTTTATAAGTACCCTACATCTATCACATGTTACACTTGCTATTTTAAAAGTACAAGCCCAGATACATTTACCACTGTATAATTGAACCGTTATATAAATTAGAGGTTATCTACAAGCAGGTAAAAGCCAAGTTAAAATAATTCTTTGGTTTATCCTAATCTTTAAGTTGTAAAGTAACTGCTAAAAGATACACCAAAATGTTTTCTTGGAAATAATTTTCAGAAGTATTTTAGTAGTTTTCGTTTGGTTAAGGAGAAGGATATGCATTCTGAAACAAAAATTCTAAAAACCAGACAACTTTTTACCGTGTCAGTGTGGTCTCTGAAAATTCGTGACACAGTAAAATGTCTTTAAAATGTCTTTACTTTCTCAGACTGCATTTGTATCTCACCTTCCAAATTGATTTCTTATAATACACAAGATCATCCACTGAAACAAAATAATAGCAAACACACAGGGCTCCCTCTGTGCCAAGCACCTAAGTGTTTGATGTCTACTAACTCAGTTATTCCTCCTCACAACCTTAGGAATGAGTAGTCACACCCTCCCCATTGAAACATGGGGGCCTTGAGGCACAGGCAGGTGAAGTAACTTGCACAAGGTTAATCAGTGGCTAAGGATAATGCAGCTGGGTTGCCCACCTGGGCAATCTGACACCTGTTTCCCATGCTTGGAACCGTTATTTGTGTGAGCATACAAAGGACCAGAGCATTTTGTTAAGACAGCCAGGAACTTATAATTTGTGTAGAACACTCTCGTTTATGGAGAACTGGCATAAATGTCATTGTAGGGCATTGTTTCACCTTATCCAAACATCAGCCTCACAATTTCATTAAATCACCTATTTGATATTCTTCACTAATCTTTCCTTCTGCCAGTGCCTTAACTATCTACTCATACAAGGTAGCAATAGCTGTGCTAATCTGGCCTAACAATTAGCACAGATATTAGTGATCTGTGCTAATTGATTAATATCTCTGCTAATTGTTTCTCAGAATTAGCACAGATATTCACAATCTGTTTTAAACTACAGCAACTTAAGCTACGTTAAGCCTCACTTTCTGGTGAGTGTGTCACTGTGTGTAAGGGTGGTGATTTTAGGAATAACATGTTCTTCCACATTGCTGAGAGCCGTGGACTTTGAGTGAGGATGCTGAACTGCTCAGACATATGATGTGCTTATTTGAGGACAGATGTGCTTTTGCGCTGGTTTTGCTTAAGGCTCTGAATATTATAAGACCAAAGACATTGATTGATGGACAGAACTTAAGTGTTTCAGGGCAGATGAGAATTACACAGCAGTGATCATATTAAAAGCATTGCATTTCCTTAAGAGTCTGAGATAAGAAAAAGTTTTTCATATATATATATGAAACTCATATATGAAAGTTGTAGCTACTGAGAGGTGGGATAAAAAGAGGCTTTTAAAATTGTAATATTTTTCCTTGAAAAGTAGTGTTTCACAATTGTGTTATTCTATCTAATTTAAGGAAACATGTAACAGTTTTGAGTCCAGTAAGATCAGTGAAAGACAAAAATACATTCTATAGTGAATTATGATGGTACTTACTTTGACTTTCTTTGGACATAGAGGACCTAAATTTACTAAGACCAGCTGTGTCTCAGGAGGTATATGAAAGTGAACTTGGTAGTTACACTGGAATCACAGAATTTCATCAGTGTAAAGGATTTTAGAAATGATTCAGTCCCGGCCACCCATCAGCCACCCATCTTAGAGATGAGAAAAATGAGGCACAGAAATCTGCAGAGTTGATACTAGAAACAAACCACGGTTCTTAGGCTGGTGTTCCTTCCCCAATATTAGGCTTCTGCAGAGTGGCAGCCTCATATCAAAACAATAAGGCTATTAAAATCAATAGCTTCAGCTAAGCAGTAGCCAATGACTAACAAAAATGGAGACACCAACTAGTTAAGGATAGAGATGCTCAGTCCAAGTGAAGGCCAAGAGTCTACATCCCACTTTCCTCTATTCAAGCTATTTATGCCTACTACGTTTAGAATACTGATTATGAAAGTGGACCCCCAAAGAGGGTCATGACTGAGGTTCAAGGAAGCCTCTAGCCTGCTGACGCCGAATGCAAAATGGTGTGTGAGGATGCACATTGAAAAAAATTTTCCGGGAAGAGGATATAAAATTTCTGTTAGATTCTCAAGGAGGTAGGAATAAAGGATTTTAATAACTGTTACTGTAAAATGAAAGAATTCCTTTAAGTTGAATGGCACATCTTAGTCATGACATGAAAAGCTGATAAATAAAAAAACTTTTCAAAAGTTAAAACCTAGGGCTTTTTGGGGTAGATTTTTTGATTTATAGAAGACTGTTAAGATGAAGTATTGAAAGATGAAGGTTACAGATTTTCCATGTTGGCACATGGAAAGTAAAGAATGGCAAAATTTGTAGCACATTCGAATTAGTTCAAGTATTTATGTTACCAAAATTGAAATGCTATCAAATTGCATAGTAACATCCCGATAGCCTTTCCTCTAACTTTTTGGGTTTGTAAGGGTAGGATGGTGCCTATCCTGCTCACTTTTGTCTCTCTAGCATCGCGTCCAGCACAGGCAGACTGTGATGACTTTTTTTTTGGTAAAGACCAGTGAATTACACTTTTTACACATGATTAGGTTAAAACAAGAGTAGATATTTGTGCAAACACCATTCTTCCCCCTTGAAGTGGTTGTAGGTCTCAGACAGTGCTAATTTTTCTCTTTCTTAATGTGTGTGGTTAGGAAGCTGGGTCCTCTGGCCAGAGTGAGCTGACCCGCTATGTGAGGAAACTTGCTTGTCACAGCCTAATAAGGAGTAGTCCTTGCGGCAGAAGTAATTAGTAAATGTGCTTTGGTCATTTGACAGAAATCAGGGAGGCAGCAAGGAGTCATGGAAATGAGCCCAAACTGAGAGTCAAAAACCTGTGGTCTGCCGACACCCCCATCCCACATCCGTACCTAAAAGCAGGCTGTGCACTAGGGACTTAGTGACCTTACTAGAAAAAACTCAAATTATCTGAGCCACAAGTCCTCATGGGCAAAATGTGGATACCACCACCTAACCCTGCCAATTTCCTATCATTGTGACTATCAAATTAAACCACAGGCAGGAAGTTGCCTTGAAAACTTTTTATAGCGTATATTACTGTTCACATAGATAAGCAATTAACTTTACATATACCCGTTTTTAAAAGATCAGTCCTGTGATTAAAAGTTTGGCTGCCCTAATTCACTTCGATTATACATTATGTTAAAGCCATATAAAAGAGGCACTACTTCTTCAGAGAGATGAATGGAGATTACAAGCAGTAATTTTGGCTTTGGAATATACACATAATGTCCACTTGACCTCATCCGTTTGACACAAAATGTAAACTAAATTATGAGCATCATTAGATACCTTGGCCTTTTCAAATCACACAGGGTCCTGGATCTGCTGTGTGATGCTGGAGAAGTAACTTCACTTCTCTGGGCCCCAGCTCCTTAATTTTTAACATACTTTGGATTCTTATATCTTTGTCAGCTGTCAGCTTCAGTATTTTCAGGTAAACTTCTATCCATAGTCATCTCAATATACCTGCTTTAGATGATACAAACTTCAAAAGATCCAGCTCTCCCTGGTAAAACGTGGAGGACAGACACCAAGGGGGTTTTGTGAGAGTAAAGGCAACTGCTCAGCAAAAACGCACCGTGGCACAACAGGAGCGAATAAATACAGACGCTGATTGAGCGTTTGCTCCATCTTCACTTCTGTTAAATGAAGACATTGATATCTAAAATGCTATGAGTCTAACTTTGTAAAATTAAAATAGATTTGCAGTTATTTTTCAAAATAGAAAATATACAAGTTTTGAAGGCAGTCTCTTTTTCCACACTGCCCCTGTAGAGTGTTTTACACACTTCTCTGGCTGCTTCAACAGGGGAAGTTGGTCCAGGGCCATTATACAGGTACCTCCCCAACCATCCAAGGAAACTTTGCAAAGAAGCTCAAGTGTTAGGTTTCCAACACCCCTCCTTCCGCCTGCCTCTGCCCGCGGGAATCCATCCAGCGCAATCTCTGGTCCCGGGCGAGGCGACACCTCTGAGTCCCCAGGGGGCACCCGCAGACGCGCGCGGGACCGAGCGGGCTCCACGGCCACGTGCGCGCTGCCCCCGCCTTGCCCCGCCAGTCCACCCGGCGGTGACCCTCACACTGAGGTCCCCCGGCGTCCCTGCCACGTTGAAGAGAGGAAAGGCGGGCGGGAGCGCGAGACTGAAGTCGGCGTACCTGCAGTGCCAGGAGCGTCTCCTTGGTTCCCCGCGCTTGCTCTGCGGGCGGCTTGGGGCTCCGCGATCCGCTCCCTTCCCAAGGTTGCAGGCGGTTCTGGGCCCGGGCTCGGCTGCGCACAGGAAGCCCGCGCCTGCGAACGTGCGACCCTTTTATAACTCACTTGTGACTCATAACCGACCAGGCGCCTTTTCTGCAACCCCCCCCGCTTCTCCCCCCTCCTGCCTGTTCTTGGAACCTACGGCTTGAAAAACTTTTTTCTTTTTAAAGGAAAAGTCGAAAAAGCCCAGCGCCCGGGGAGTTGGTGTTTTCCCCTTTCCCTTTCTCGTGGGTCATTGCGTGTGTGTATTTTTTTCTCTCGACACACGCCGTGTACTTTCCTGCACCCGCGCCGCAAGGCTCAGCCTCCAACCTTTGTTCTTAAAGAAAAGGAAACGCCTTCAAGTGACGGCCCAGACGTCGCCCGAACTTTCAGTCGGCTGGAGGGGGAAGTGGCGACTTCTTGCAACTGGATGGCAGGAGTGTCTCTACTCTCTCCATGCAGGGAGCCCGAGAGGAGCAAGTGGGAGGTTTTCCTCCTCGACCGAATCAGCTGGAGCCAAGCAGGTCCCTAAGAGAGGAAGAAATGGTCTTCAGGCGATCCTGTATTTCATCCCTACCTCATCACCCTTCAAGAGCCCGCGTTTGGTTTGGAATATGTAACTGGGCTTTGAGAACGTTTGTACTGTGTCTGGTACCCGCATTTATACTTGGGATGTCAAGATACAGGACCTGAAACTTTAAAAATTTTAACCTTACCAACATTCTCCCCTTGCCCTCCACTGCCATCTCCAGGACATATTCCTGGAGCACATGGGCCTTCAGTCGTTTTAATTTTTCCTCTCTCTTTTCTCCCGGACCCTGCCACAAGGGGAACATTTTCCTGGAGCAGCCATTTGATTTTGGGGGATGGAAAGGAACAAATAGATGTAAAGCCTGGCAAGTTGATCCTGCAAGCCTAGTCGAGTAACTCATTCATGAGTATCAGTTCAATAAACGTTTAGACCTTGAAGAAGAAGGAAATATGAGCAAGAGACGGAGGACAGGAATAGATCTAGCCTCATCATCATGTGACTGGGGCCTTTTTGTAAGAAAGACGGGGCCACTGCTGGATTGCATTGCAAGTATCCAGTACTTGGACCTCTCTGTCAAGGGCACACGACATTTTAGAATAGTTTGTATTAAACTGATGTCAGTTTCTAGGACCCCTGAATACATGTCAGAGCTGGAAATCCCGTAGTACTTAATTTACAGATGGCTCAGGTTGGTTAAGGAACTTGGGAGCATTTTAAAATCCTCTATTCTTAAGATACATACTTTTTCTCTTCCTTATAATTCAGACAAGAATAATCATGATGATAACAACTAACACTTATAAAGCATTTGCCGTGTGCCAGATCCTGCCCAAACACTCCTTATATGCATTAACTCTTTCAGTCCTCACTATGATCATATGAGGGAGGAGCATTATAATTTCTGTTTCCAGATGAGGAAACTGAGCACAGAGAGATTAAACGTTACCTTAGGTCCTAGTAAGTAGTCAAGCAGAGATTCAAACTCAGTTCCAACCCTGGAGGGCTGGCTCCATAGTCCAGTCTCCCTGCTTTCCAGATCCATGTGACATTGAGGAGCTGGGGAAGTTGTGCAGTGGGGCATGTGACAAGGATGCATGGTTCGAAAGCCCTGCAAGGCCTTTCTGAATTTCCCATTTCTCATTCTAGATTGAACTGTATGAAATCGCCCATAGGCAATTCTAGGATGACCTTTCATCCCTAGAATGACAAGTTTGTATAATTCACTTTAATAGGAGCAGGAAATTGCTCAATCCTCCCTTCCCCCAGTGATGGAAGTAATTTCAGGTCATGTGCAAACCTCCCCATTTTAGGTCCCAGTTTGAGACATCCAGAATAGTGGATGGAGAAATGGGTTTTAGGAGTCAAATACACCTGCATTTTACACTAATTCTAGCTGTGGAATCTGAAGGTTAACCTTTCTGTGTCTCAGCTTCCTATAAATGACAATGATGTTGTCTCCCATTAGGGATTACTGTAGACTGAATCATGTTCTCCTCAACTTCATATGTTGAAGCCCTAACCCCCAATGTTATCCCCATTTGGAGATAGGGCCTGTGAGGAGGTGATAAAGGTTAAATGAGGTCAAAAGGGTGGATCTCTAATCCCATAGAGCTAGTGCCCTTATGAGAAGAGGAAGAGACACCAGAATTCCCTTTCTGTCAGAGATCAGTCAAAGCAGAGGTCATGTGAGCACACAATGGGATGGTGGTTTCCTGTAAGCCAGGAAGAGAGTCCTCACCAGAAACCAAACCCCGCAGGACCTTGATCTGGAACTTTCTAGCCTCCAGAATGTGAGAAAATAAATTGTTGTTGTATCAGCCACCCAGTCTATGGTATTTTCTTATGGCAGCCCTAGCAGACTAAGAGGGATATGATGATTAAATAAGGTGATGGATAAAAAATACCTGCTCCAGGCTGGGTGCAGTGGCTCACGCCTGTAATCCCAGCACTTTGGGAGGCCAAGGCATGTGGATCACCAGGTCAGGAGATCGAGACCATCCTGACTAACACAGTGAAACCCTGTCTCTACTAAAAATACATAAAAAAAAAAAATTAGCCGGACGTGGTGGCAGGTGCCTGTAGTCCCAGCTACTCAGGAGGCTGAGGCAGGAGAATGGCGTGAACCTGGGAGGTGGAGCTTGCAGTGAGCCAAGATCGCACCACTGCATTCCAGCCTGGGCAACAGAGAGAGACTCTGTTTCAAAAAAAAAAAAAAAAAAAAAAAGGACCTGCTCCAAATGGATAGCTTGAGAAAGTAAGGGCTGGCCACCTGCCCACCTGCCGGGACAAGTATTATCCCATGGATGTTGTTGTGGGCTGAATTATGTCCCCCTTCCCCCACCTCCCAAATTCATATATTGATGTCTTAACACCCAATACTTCAGATGAGATCGGGTGTGTATGGGGTGGTATGGCCATAGACCACGCAGTACTTCAGAATATAACCTTATTTGGAAACAGGGCCTTTGTGGATGTAATTAGTCAAGATGAGGTCATATTAAAATAGGGTTGGCTCCTAATCCAATATGACTGGTGTTCTTAGAAAAAGAACATGATGTGTAGAGAAAGAAACACATATAGAAGGAAGACAGGGTGAAGAAACATTGGGAAAAGATGGCCATCTACAAGCCAAGGACAGGGGCTTGGAACAGATCCTTCCCTCACAGCTCTGAGAAGGAATCAATCCTATTGACATCTTGATCTTGGACTTCAGCTCACAGAACTGAAAGGCAATAACTTTCTGTTGTTTAAACTACCCAGTTTGCGGTACTCTGTCACAGCAGCCCTCGCAAAGTAATATGGATGTGTCTCCAGGGCTGATGGGGCTGTGTTCTCATCCCTCATCTTACCCTCCAGAGACTGAGCAGCTCACATCAATGACCTTCCAGATAAGAGTGGCACTTGTTGATATTACTTAATATCAATAATGATGAATAGATTGTGACAACTGGCACAGCTACAGATCAATGATGAAGTCTTGCTAAAAACATCATAGTTTCCTGAAATTCTACAGAAACCAACAATAACCACATGGAATGATTAGGAACCAGCCTCCAATCTCTCTCCTTAAAAAAAAATAAGTGGTAGAAAAAAATAAAAATAGTTTCTGGAGGTTTAGTACTCAACGATCTTGAAGCTCAGCCCTTCGGAAGAATGTAAGACAGAGATGGTGAGTGAAGAAATAGACCCACATTTCAGGCTTGACCAGCTTATTTATTGTGGCGCAAGGTTTCAGTTCACTGTTTACCCTGTTGTACAATAACATGGAGATAATTAATTATTTTGTAAACTTGTGGTTGCTCTCCATCCCTCAGGATGAAACGAGCTGAGTTGGCTTCCTTTGGACCCCATCAGTGGCGCAACCATAATTAGTGCCTGAGGCTAAAAAAAAATGTAGCCTTCATAAGATGTTCAGACTTCATAAAGAGTGTTTGTTTTTATTTTTCACAGAGAAAACATCAGAGAGTTTTTTCTGTCATAATTTAATTTTTATTCCTTTCACTGTTTATAACATTTGGAAGCCCAATTTTGGTCTATGTTGTTTTCACCCATGTTTCCTCTGTAAATGGGTTGCTGCTTTGGCGTATTATGTGATACTCTTTTTTTTTCTTTTTTTCTTTTTCTTTTTTTTTTTTTTGAGACGGAGTCTTGCTCTCACCCAGGCTGGAGTGCAGTGGCCCCATCTCCACTCACTGCAAGCTCCGCCGCCTCGCGGGTTCATGCCATTCTCCTGCCTCAGCCTCCCGAGAAGCTGGACTACAGGTGCCCACCACCTCGCCTGGCTAATTTTTTTGTATTTTTAGTAGAGACGGGGTTTCACTGTGTTCGCCAGGATGGTCTCGATCTCCTGACCTCGTGATCCGCCTGCCTCGGCCTCCCAAAGTGCTGGGATTACAGTTGTGAGCCACCACGCCCGGCCTATGTGATACTCTTAAATGCTGGGATGCCTTTCCCTTCAGAGGGTAAAGGAGCGGCTTTTTTTCTCTCTCTCTCTCCATCAAATAGGTGAAATTTACAAATTACAGAGAATTAACCTCTCAACTTTATCTTTCCCATTCACCCCTCCAGAAGGCACAGTGGAATAAAGTCAAACCTCTGCAAAGGAGACCAGTGTCTTCTGCAGTGAGTTACAGGCTCTTTTTAGCTATGGTCTAATTGTTTAATCATTTGTGCCCATCAAATGCCTCTTAAGAATTCTTTTGTCTGTACATACACTGCCTTACATAGATAACTTTTTTCATAAAATTTAAAGTTTTCGATAATGCAGAGGTTTTGCTCTTGGCTCATTTCTTCATGTGAACATTTTGGGAAGCCAGGTTTTCACAGTCTTTTGGAAATTTTCATATAATGGAGGAAAAGTTAGATTCTGGGGAAAGGACCAAGATTCTCAAAATATTTTGGTTCATGAACAACCTTGGAAGGTAACTATTCTGCTTCCATATAGATGTCATCATCATCACATCACATATAGAGAAAATTCCTCCACCTGCCCCCCCATAGCGCTCACTTCCCTCAGTATCTGACCTCAACCATATTCTTATCTCAACTGGCCTGGCTCAGTGTTTCAAGCTTCAGTTTGTGAATTGATGAGTCACCTGTAGTAAATTACTCTACACTGTCTTATTTCCCCCGTCCTTCCTCTCTGAAATAACTGGGGAGACTTCTCTGAGCACCAACAGTGTCTGTTTTTATTTTTTTCAACTTTTATATTCAGGGAGTATGTGTGCAGGTTTGTTATGAGGGTATATTGTGTGATGCTGAGATTTGGGGTACAATTAAACCTATCACCCGGGTAGTGAGCATAGTACCTAGTAAGCAGTTTTTCATCCCTTGCTGCGCTCCCTCCCCTATCTTATAGTCTCCAGTGTCCATTATTCCCATTTTTATGTCCATGTGTACCCCCCGCTTTTTTTTGAGACAAAGTCTTGCTCTGTTGCCTGGACTGGAGTGCTCACTGTAACCTCTGCTTCCCAGGGTCAAGCAATTCTCATGCCTCAGCCTCCTGAGTAGCTGGGACTACAGGTGTACACCACCATGCCAGGCTAATTTTTGTATTTTTAAGTAGAGACAGGGTTTATCCATGTTGGCCAGGCTGGTCTTGAGCTCCTGGCCTCAAGTGACCCACCCACCTCGGCCTCTCTAAGTGCTACGATTACAGGCATAAGCCACCATGCCCGGCGCTGTGTACTTAATGTTTATTTCCCACTTATAAGTGAGAACATGTAGTCTTTGATTTTCTGTTTCTGCATTAATTTGCTTAAGATAATGGCCTCCAGCTGCATCCATGTTGTGCAAAGGATATGATTTTGTTTTTTTTTAATAGCTGCATAGTATTCCATGCTGTGTATATATATCATATTTTCTTTATCCAATCCACCACTGATGGACATCTAGACTGATTTCATGTCTTTGTTATTGTGAATAGTGCTGGAGTGAACATACAAGTGCATGTGCCTTTTTGGTAGGACAATTTATTTCCCTTTGGGTATATACTCAGAATGGGATTGCTGGGTTGAATGGTAGTTCTATTTTTAGTTCTTTAAGAGATATCCAAACTGCTTTCTATAGTGGCTGAAGTAATTTAAATCCCCATAAACAGCGTATAGTTATTCCTTTGTTTTCTGCAACCTCACCAACATCTTTTATTTTTGGGCTTTATAATAATAGCCATTCTGACTGGTGTGATATGGTATCTCATTGTGGTTTTGAGTTGCATTCTCTGATGATTAGTTGTGATGAACATTTTTTCATATGTTTGTTGTCTGCTTATATGACTTATTTTGAGAAGTGTCTGTTCATGTCCTTTACCCACTTTTTAATGGGGTTGTTTTTGCTCATTGATTTAAGTTCCGTATAGATTATGGATATTATACCTTTGTCAGAAGCATAGTGTGCAGATATTTTCTCCCGTTCTGTCTATCATCTGTTTACTCCGTGGATAGTTTCTTTTGCTGTGCAGAAGCTCTTTAATTTAGTTATGTCCCATTTATCAATTTTTACTTTTGTTGCAACTGCTTTTGAGGACTTAGCCTTAAATTCTTTGCCAATTTGATATCTGGGTTTACTTCTAAAATTTTTACAGTTTGAGGCAGCAATATCTATTCTTGTGTTATTTTTCTGCCTGAAGACCAAAATGTATAAATCAGGCACCTGGAACCAAGCTGAGAACTCAGTGATACTCTCATATTGCTCATTGAATGAGTCCTAGGACTGTCACAAAATACTATGACTTAAATAACAGAAATTTATTGCTCACAATTCTGGAGGCAGGAAGTCTAAGATCAGGGTGCTAACTGATTCAGTTCTAGGTGAGCACTTTCTTCCTGCAGACAACCACCTTCTTGCTATGTTCTCATATGACCTTTCCTTGGTGGGTGCATGTGGAGAGATATACCCACCTCTCTCCCTGTCTTTATAATACCACTACTCCTGTTTAGATTAGGGCCTTAGCCTTATAACCTCATTAATTACCTCCTGAAAAAAGCCCCATCTCCAAATTTTTATTGGTGATTAGGGCTTTATTGGTGATTGCTTAAGATAATGGCCTCCAGCTGCATCCATATTGTGCAAAGGATATGATTTTGTTTTTGTTTTTATAACTGCATAGTATTTCATGGTGTGTATATATCATATTTTCTTTATCCAATCCACCGTTGATGGTGGGAACACCAACGTTGTGGGGGAACACAATTTAGATCATAGCATATTGCCCATGGCCCCCCAAATTTACTTCCTTCTCACGTGCAAAATATATATATTTTAACTTGATAGCCCACAAAAGTCCAACATGAACTGAAGTCCAAAGTCTCATCTAAATGTCATCCAAATCAGATATGGATAGGACTCCAGCTCTCATTCATCCTGAGGCAAAATTCCTCTCCAGCAAGTCAGATAAGTTATGTGCTTCCAAAATACAATGGTAATACAGGAATAGAGTAAACATTTCCATTTCAAAAAAGAGAAATAGAAAAGAAGGAAGAGGTCATACATCCCAAGCAAGTCCAAAAACTTAGTGAGGCAAATTCCATTAGTTCTAAAGGCTCAAGAACAATTCTCTTTGGTTTGATGCTCTGTCCTTCAGACCCAATGGGATGATGGCATCACCCCCATGGCTCTAGTTGGAGGTCTCACCTCCAAGACTTCAAGTGGAGACGATCTGACCTTTAGAAACCAAGGTGGTGGCCCTGATGACCTCTGGATTGCCTGCAGGGTCATTTTCCCCTCTTCTTTAAGAATAGGATATGTGTGCAGCCAAATAGCTCTGTTGTCTGGTCAAATCCGAGAAGTTCAATAGCTTTCCTTCATTTTGTTCAGTCTCTGTTCCCTTCAGTTGAGAAGGAAAATATTTTTACTCATATGATCTCATTAGCTCTTTATGAGGTGATAATCCAGCTACACTTTGATGTTCTCTTCAGAGCATGCTTTCTCATTTTTTGCAATATGGGTAGACTGAGAATTTTCCTAATATTCAAGTCCTGTTTTTTTTTTTTTTCTCAACAATCCCTTCTTCAATTAACCTCTCTCCTTTCACATATTCCTAAAAACAGCCAGGAGGAACAAACCCACTTCTTCAACACTCTGCTTAGAAATACTCTCAGTTAACTACCCAGTTTCATTGCTTTCAAGTTCTATGTTCCACAAAACAGTAGAATATGGTCACAATTCAGCCAAGTTCCTTGCCACTATCTAAGAAGCGTAACTTTTTCTTTAGTTTCCAATAGAATGTTCCTCATTTTCATTTGAGACCTCACCAGAATAGCTATTAACATCTATATTTCTGCCAACATTCTCTTTATGTGTATTTACCTTTTCACTGAGAAGATTGAAGCTTTCTTTCCAACTCTCTATTTCCATATGAAACCTCACCAGAAATTGCTTTTAATGTCTGTATTTCTAGCATGGACCTCAACACTTTTCTAGCCCCTATGCATTACTCAATTCCAAAGCTGCTTCAACATTTTTGAGTATTTGTTATAGCAGCATTCCATTTCCTGGCATCAAAACCTGTATTAGCCTGTTAGGGTTTCCGTAACAAAATATGATAGACTAGTGGTTAAAAGACAGAAATTTACTTCTCACAGTTCTGGAGGCTGGGAAGTCTAAGACCAAAGTGCCAGCTGGTTAGATGCCTAGGACGTGCCTTCTTCCTGGCTTGCAGATGGCCACCTTCTCACTATGGGCTCACGTGGGATTTCCTCAGTGTGTGCATGTAGAGAGAGAGATCTCTCTCTTCCTCCTCCTACGAGGGCACCAGTCCTATTGGATTAGAACACCGTCCTTCTGACATCATTTTAACCTTAATTCTAAAAGCCCTATCTCCAAATACAATCATATCGGGGGTTAGGGCTTCAACATGTGAATTATGTGAGGGGAGGCACAATTCAGTCCACAGCACTCACTGACTACAAAAATGGTGTTTGGCTTTCTTTTTGTATTCTTCTTTTTCATTGTTTTCAGTTTTTAAAAAGTATTTATAGGGGAAACGTACAGAGGTGGGGACCATCTTTGGAGCCCTCAGAATGGTATCCTCTGTACCTCTGGGCAATCACAGCCCTCATGGGTCCTTGGTCAGAAGCATCTCACCAGTCTCTGTTGGGGCCTCATCTGTGATTTCTACAGGGGTGTATGCTTTTTTTAAATAAATAAAATAATTTCAATTTTCTTTTTGCCAAGCTTTATTTTTAAATTATTCAACTATCCCAATGGCCTTTTAAATTCTTTTTCATCTCCAGGTCTGTTTTAAGAACAGCATTCTAATGTTCATTCTGTTGAATATAGTTTTAAACTTATCCCAGTGCTAGGTTTAGGGTGTGGGACAAAGTGAATCCAAGGGAATAGCATGAATAGGGGCAGTAAACTGTGGAAATGAGCTAGCCTTGAGCTTCAAGATTATCATTCGTGTAAACAGATACATGATAAAACTAATACAAACATACTCAAGAGGTCACTTGACATTATTCTATTTTACAGAAAACATATGCATCTAAATAAGTTCCAGGCTCAGTTATCTCTGAAATAACAAAATACTTTCAGGTGGATAAACACAAAAGAAATACCTCAGTTTCCCACATTTTCTTCAAGCCTCAAAGGAATGTGTAGTTAAAATTCTTTTTTTTTGTAGAAGTGACCAGTATCTTTGATATCATCAGACAACAAAACTTTAGTCATGCTGATTTCTATCCTGTATTTTGAACACAGCTCTTTGTTGGAGTTCTGTATGTTTATTCTTCTAAAAAAACCTTCCCTGATTTATCCAGCCTTCATAGTCTAAACTTTTTGTCCAAACTCTTATGGCACTGATGATCAGATTTCTCTATTATTATTTTAGAGACAGGATCTCTCTCTGTCACCCAGGATGAGTTCAGTGGCATAATCATAGCTCACTGAAACATCACATTCCTAGCCTTAAGTGATCCTCCCACCTCAGCCTCCCACGTAGCTAGGACTACAAGCATGTGCCACCATGCCCAACCAATTTTTAAAAAATTTTTATTCTTTGTAGAGACAGGGTTTTGTTATGCTGCCCAGGCTGGTCTTGAACTCCTGGCCTCAAGTGAGCTTTCCACCTCAGCCAGCTAAAGTACTGGAATTACAGGCATAAGCCACTGCATCTGGCCCAGATTTCTCTATTATTCACTGTTGCATTTCATACTTTATCATTTGATTTTCTTATTCAGCTGCATTATCAGTGTTTGTTTTTATCTTGCTAACATAAATGTAACATGTTCAAGAACTGAATTCATGTTTTATTTACTAAATTACTATTCCTCATAATACTTAGCATAGTATTTAGTGTTAGGTGCAAGATAGTTAATCAATAAGTTCTGAATTAGATTAACTTTGCTAGGAAACAGAAGACCAACAGAAGAATAGCAAGTGTATATATTCAAAGATGACCTAAACAGGGGTGCAGTTTTGACTCAACAAATTAAGGGTCTGTGAATGCTAATAAATACAGTGTTTGGTATATTTGGTATATGTTTATATAGTTTGGATGTAAGTCCCTGCCCAAATCTCATATTGAAATTATGAGATTATGGAGGTAGGGCCTAGTGGGAGGTGATTGGATCATGGAGTAGAGTTCTCATGAATGGTTTAGGACCATCCCCCTTGGTTCTGTCCTCATGACAGTGAGTAAATTCTTATGAAATCTGGTCATTTAAAAGTATATGGCACCTCCTGCCTCACTGTCTTGCTCCTGCTTTCACCATGTGACGTGCCTGCTCTGCCTTTCCCTTCCATTATGATTGGAGGTTCCTGAGGCCTCCCCAGAAGCAGATGCACCATGCTTTCTGGACAGCCTGCAGAACCATGAGCCAAGTAAACCTCTTTCCTTTGTAAATTACCCAGTCTCAGGTATTTCCTTAATAGCAGTGTGAGAATGGACTAATACAATGTTGATTAATAAAATTATATTGACTCATGAATGCCCCTACTTGAAGAATAATAGAAATTGATTTCCAGGGTGGCAGTTGGTAGAACTCTTGATTTATATGGTCAAATTTATTTCTCCATGATCTTGATCATCTCAGTAATTGGTGCCACCTTCTGCTTTATTGTTCGAGCACCTGTTATTTCTTACGTTCTGTCACTCCATCATATCCAGTTCATTAAGAATTCATAGACTCTACCTCTAAACCATAGCCTGACTCCACCTACATGTGTCCGTCTCTACTGCTACTACTCTAGTCCAAACCACCATCCTCTTTTGCTTAGACAATTGTCATGCTTTGTTCCCTTTTCCTCCCATAATGCGTACATAGCCAGGGTGGTCTTTTAAAAACCTAACTCTGCTGCCACATTCTTACCTGAAATTCTGCCATACTTGCCATAGCACTCAGGATAAATGTAAACTCCAACCTGATCTGCAGGTTTACAGCATCTGGATCCCACTTACCCTTCAGACTTTGTTTGTGCATTTTTCATTTTTACTGTATTTCAACCACAGTAGCTTTAGTTGTATTCCTGGAAATTAATGAGCCTGGCTCTGTCTTAAGAATTTACATGGTAATAACCACTGTGTTCATTCTGATTTTATATTCTCTAGGCAGTAAGAGGGCAGTTTCTGAGAAAATCAGCAAACAGAACTGTGGGGGGAATACTTTTGCTAACTCTAATTTTCTAGGGCAGTACAATTCTCTCTTGCCGGTAAAATTGAACTGCCCATAGTGGTGAAACCAGATGAGAAGTGTACCTTACGTGACTTCTCTCAAAAAGTAATGTGAGCTCTTTAGTGTCTCTTTACAAATAATTTCACCTCTTGTTGAGGAACTGGTGATCCAAAGGAGACCAAAGAATAAGTAATGAGAGAGATCTTAGGAATATAGCTTGATATAAATCAGAATCTTGTCCTACCACAGATACCTTCTTCCTCAAAGCACAGCAAGCAAATATCCATGATGCCGGATCATCAGGCCCTAGGGCTCGGGTCGCTGCTGTTGCTAGTATGGGTCCTCCACTCTAGGAATTAGCATGTATTACACAGTGGGAATGTAACTGGAACCCCACAGAGTCCTTTGATGTTCAGAGATGTAAATTATCTTTCTGTTGGGACAACCTCATTTACATGAAGTGATCATTTCCTCTAAGTTTGGTGCCTGAGTGTTCAGTTTCCTGAGTACCATCTCTTGGGTAGTGGCAAGATAATAGATGTATTACTAGCCTTCTCTCAATGCCAATTTAAGGGATTTGGGTACAAACCCCAGATGTTTCTTCTCACTTTCTAATTTAAATGCAGGTTCCCAACGTGATAATGGGAGAGCCTCCTAAGTGTGTGATATAGTTTGGATATTTGTCCCCGCCCAAATCTCATGTTGAATTGTAATCCCTTTTGTTGGAGGTGGGGCCTAGTTGGAGATGTTTGGATTGTGGGGGTGGATCCCTCATGAATGGCATGGGCCATCCCCTTGGTGATAAGTGAGCTCTCGCTCTGAGTTCACATGAGAACTGGTTGTGTAAAAGTGTGTGACACGTCCCCTGACAACTGTCTCTCTCTCTTGCGCTCTACCATGGGATATGCCTGCTCCCCATTTGCCTTCTGCCATGATGGAAGCTTCCTGAGGCCTCCCCAGAAGCACATGCTGGTGCTGTGCTTTCTGTACAGCCTGCAGAACCGTAAGTCAATTAAACCTCTTTTTTTTTTTTTCTAAATTACTCAGTCCCAGGTATTTTTTTATAGCAATACAAAAATGGTGAATACGGTGTGTGCTCACATGGAGGGTTACAAATTATTCTGGTAGGGAAGATCTTTGGTGTTTCCCACACCATACACCAATACCACACTGCTAGAATGTCTTTAGAAGGCAATGTCACACACACAGAAGTTCTAATTGAGGTACATCCTCAGCAGGGTGGCTAACTGGATAGGCACTGCCTCACGGAAGTTTCTTATCCCTGGAATGCCATACTAGGCTGTGGTGATGCCACATTGTGATGGCAGTTTTATAGCAGGATGCTTATTTTATATCTATCCATCTATCTGTCTGTCTGTCTGTCTGCCTGTCTGTCTATCTGGATATATAAAAGGCCATATCTGTATAGGTCATCTATAGTAGGATGCTTATTTTATATCTATCTGGATATATAAAAGGCCATATTTGGATAGGTCATCTATCTGGATATATATTAAAGGCCATTTGTACACAAATGTTCAGGTAAATAACATTAAGCTTGGAAAAATATATCTCAGATCCCAATTAAAAGATAAAGATGGTCTAGACAGGCTCCCACTTTATTTTCTCTGAAAAAGAGGCCTAGGTGTGAAGGCCTGGCCTTGGCGCTTTGTCACTTGGATGCTTTGTCCTATCCCTGAGGTGTCTAGCGTTCTTCAAGGACCAAAACGTGAGGTTTACAGTTAAAAACAAATCCGAAGATCCTGTAGCCATGCTCAGGAGCCAGGAGTTTTTTCTTGGAGAAAAGGAATGGTCAGAGCCTTGGTCTGGTGAGAGTGAGAAGCAGGGTCATTAGGACAAGCCCAGGCTGTCCAGTCCTACCCTGCTCCTAGTTCCTTGCTCTAATGTATAGTTGCTTTTAATTTTATGATTTATTTTATTTTATTTTGAGACAGGATCTTGCTCTGTCACCCAGGCTTAAGTGCAGTGGTACAAACACAGCTCACTGTAGCCTCAACCTCCTGGGCTCAAGCAGTTGTCCTGCCTCAGCCTTCCTAGTAGCTGATACTCTAAGCGTGTGCCACTATGCTGGCTAATGTTTTGATTTTTTGTAGAGATGGGGCCTTCACTTTGTTGCCCAGGCTGATTTCAAACTATAGGCTTAAGTGATTCTCCCACCTTGGCCTCCCAAAGTGCTGGGATTATAGGTGTGAGCCATAGCACCTGGCCAACATATTTTAAAACTAAAGTTTATTGCCTGAAAAGTTCTAATGTAACATTGTTCTGTATAGACACATAGACACACACAGAAAAACTGCTTTATTGATAATAAATAAAATAGCTTAACTATAATAGAAAAGAATCACAACTAAAAATGGTCTTAGCCTGAGCTCCACATGAAGAATAAAGAATTATTCTTTTATCTTTTATATATCCTACTCAGATAGCAGTTTCATTTTGCCTCACCTTATGAATCTTTGATTCTTCAGCACCTGTTAACTTAGTGCATTTATGCACCTCTTATGATCCTGACTTGTTTTAAGTTAAATAACTAGAACTGTATCAGGAAGTACTAAAATTTCTAATGATTATAATTTATTGTCTTCTTTGTTCATTTAAAAATATTGCATTGCCACTGTGATGGTTAATTTGATGTGTCACTTTGACTGTGCCACAGGGGCCCAGATATTTTATGAAACATTATTTCTAGGTGTGCTTGTGAGGATGTTCCTGGGTAAAATTCGCATTTGAATTGGTCGATTGAGTAAAGCAATTTGCCCTTCTCCATGTAGGTGGGCATCAGCCAGTCCTTTCAAAGCCCAAATAGAACAAAAAGTGGAGGAAGGAAGAATTTGTTCTCTGCCTGACAGTTTGAGCTGGGACATACATCTACTGCCCACAGATTAAGACTTACACCCTTAACTCTCTTGGTTCTCTGTAGTCTGAATTCTGACAGTCTTAAATCCTGAAGGGCTTTGTTCTTTCTTCTTGTATCTCTAACCATTAAATGAACCACTGTTACTACATGTACATGCCGCTTTACCATCATACTTTAACATCGAATCCACAAATTATTCTAATTGAGAAATGACATGAAAGAATTCAAGGCGTTCTATCCCCATTGGGTCAATTTGTGGAAAATAGAAGATTCAACCTCATATGGAGAAAAGATGCATAAGAGTCTGTAAGCAACTTCGGCCTCCTGTGAAGAATAAAATGTGTGCAAATACAAACATATTCTTGTAGGGAGTTAAATATCCTGAGACCATGTAAGTGCCCAAGGATGAACAAGGAAATCCAGGATAGACTGCATATTATTAAATTTAAAGAATCTGTTATACAACATGCAAACATGGTTCTAGAAACAGCTACCTGTGTAACTAATTCTGGGTTATAGGAAGCCCAGGTACCATGAGGGTAGTAAGATAATTTTTTGTTTCATCCCAATGGGAGCAGCTAGATGTAACCCATTTTTGCTGCAGCCGATTGCAAAATCAGCCTTATTGCTTCTGTCTCTCTGGGTTCTGTGAAATGGGTTCTGGATGCAGTGTGGGTTTTTTTTGTTGTTGTTTATTTGTTTGTTTTCTGTTGTTGCTGTTGTTGTTCTCTTTGCCATCACAGCATTACTGTCTTTTGTAACAAAACTTTTAATTTATTTTTTCAGAGTGTTAAGCACCTTCTTACCCTCACCAAAGTTATCTAATAGAGCAGGGTCTAAGCATTGTGTTTGACCATGATTGGTTGCTTGAAGCACTAACCTGTAGTTGGTTTCCATGGAGCAAATAATAGCACCACACTTGCTGGATTAACGTGTATCAGAGAAAATTGATGTGCTCAAGGACAGCAGCAGGAATTAAGTCTTGCTGTTACCATTCACCTTCTGAGGCAGGTCGCAGCAACCTGATAGGGCGAGGTGTTAGATTTTGGGATAGTGACTTCACCTCTGGACTTTGAGGCTTTTAAGGATCATGATTAGGGAAGTATTTGCTATTCTCCTGAAGTGATCAGGGCCAGGTTCCCAGCTTTATGGTTGCAGCCATATGACATGACAAACTATAGTTGGGGAAGAACACACCTCTTTCCTGGCGTGTTCTGGGTGGGTAGTTTGGTGGACAGAGCAGTGGACTCTTCGAAGATGTCTAACTCCTACTTCCTGGAACCTGCGAATAGGTTATGTTACATGGCAAGTGGGAATGAGGGTGCTAGATAGAATTATGTTTGCTAATCAGCGGACCTTAACATTAAGAGATTATCTTATTTGGGTGAGCCCAATGTGATCACAAGGGTCATTAAATGTGGTAGAGGAAAGCAAGAGTTTATGTCAGAGTAATGTGATGTGAGAAAGACTTGCCTGGTTATTGCTTTAAGGATGGAAGGGGCCCACAAGCCAAGGAAGTGGGCAGCCTCTAGAAGATGGAAAAGGCAAGAGACAGATTCTCCACTAGAGCCTCCAGAAGGAGCACAGCTCTGTTGACCCATTTTAGAATTCTTACTTTCAGACTGTAAGAAATAAATTTGTCTTGTTCTAAGCCATAAAGTTTGTGGTAATTTGTTTTACAGTAGCAATAGGATACTGAGGTCCAAGTCTTGAACAGTATTGATTGTTTCAAGTGACTGGGTTATAATCTGTTTTCATAGATCTCTGCAGAGACCAGCTTCTTCCTCCTGCAGGTAGCCATTCTTGGACAAGTTGATATAGTTTAGATGCTGTGCTCTCCAAATCTCATGTGGAATGTAACCCCCAATGTTACAAGTGTATGCCTCATGGGGGTAGATCCCTCATGAATTGCTTAGTACCATCTCCTTGGTGATGAGTGAGTTCTTACTCTGGTAGTTTATGTGAGATCTGGTTGTTTGAAAGAGCATTGCACCTCCCCACCTCCACCTCTTGCTCACTGTCTTGCCATGTGACATTGTCTGCTCTCCCTACACTTTCTGCCATGATTATAAGCTTCCTGAGGCCCTCACCAGGAGCAGATGCTGGAGCCATGCTTGTACAGCCTGCAGAACCTTGAGTCAATTAAACATTTTTAATAAAAATAAACTACTCAGCTTCAAGTATTTCTTTATAGCAATGCAAAAATTTTCTGATACAGAAAATTGGTACCAAAGAGTGGGGCATTGCTATAAAGATACCTCAAGATGTGGAAGCAGCTTTGGAACTGGATAACAGGCAGAAGATTGAAGAAGACAGATTCAGGCAGATTCACAAGATAGAAAGATGAGGGAAAGTTTGAAATTTCTTGGAGACTAGTTAAATGGTTTTGACCAAAATGCTGATGGATATATGGACAGTGAAGTCTAGGCAGACAAGGTCTCAGATGGAAATGAGGACGTTATTGGGAACTGGAGGAAAAGTTACCCATGTTATGCTCTGGCAAAGAGCTCGGTTACATTTTGTCCATGTCCTAGGGATCTGTGGAAGGTTGAACTTAAAACTGATGACTTAGGGTATCTGGTTGAAGAAATTTCTAAGCAGCAAAGCATTCAGGAATAAAGTAGTGCCGGGCATGGTGGCTCATGCCTGTAATCCCAACATTTGGGAGGCTAAGGTAGGCAGATCCCTTGAGGTCAGGAGTTTGAGATCAGTCTGGCCAACATGGAGAAATCCCCATCTCTACTAAAAATACAAAAATTAGCTGGGTGTGGTGGTGCACACCTTTAGTCCCAGCTACTTGGGAGGCTGAGGCAGGTGAATTGCTTGAACCTAGGAGGCAGAGGTTGTAGTGAGCCAAGATCGCGCCACTGCACTCCAGCCTGGGTGACAAAGAAAGAATCCATCTTAAAAAACCAAACCAAACCAAAACAAACAAACAAACAAATAATGGAGTGGCTGCTTCTAACAGCAATCAGATAAGGAAACAAATAAATGACTTAAAGTTAGAATTTATATTTGAAAGGGAAGCAGAACATAAACATTTGGAAAGTTTGTAGCCTAGCCACGTGACAGAGGAGGAAAAAAGTATTTTCTGGAGAGGGATCCTGTAGAGCAACCACTTGCTAGAGAGGCTTGCATGACTAAAGCCAAGTGCTAATATCCAAACCAATTGGAAAAAGGCTTTGAAGGCATTCCAGAAGTCTTCAGGACAGCCGCTCCCATTGCAGACCCAGAGTTTTAGGAGGAAAGAATGGTTTCAGGGGCCAGGCCTAGGGTATAGGTGCCCTGCTCAGCCTCAGGATGCTGTTCTCTGCCTTCAGGCAACTCTGGCTCCAGCCTCAGCTCAAAGGTCCACAGGTACAACTCAGAATGCTGCTTTGGAGAGTGCAAGCCATAAGCCTTGATGGCTTCAATGTGGTGTTAAATCTACAGGTTCATAAAATGCAAGAGTGAAAGAGGCTTGGCAACTTTCACCTAGATTTTAGAGGATGTATGGGAAAGGCTAGGTGCCCAGGCAGAAGCCTGCTACAGGGGTGAAGCCCCCACAGGGAACTTCTACTAGGTCAGTGCCAAGGGAAATGCGAGGTTGGAGCCTGCACATGGAGTCCCCACTGGGGCACTGCCTGGTGGATCTGTGGGAACAGGGCTGCCACCCTCCAGACCTGAGACTGGTAGAGCCACCAGCAGCTTGTATCTTGAGCCTTGAAAAGCTGCAGAGACTCAGCTCCAACCCATGAGAGCAGCCATGCATGTTGGACCTTGCAAAGCCACAGGGTTGGAGCTGCCCAAGACCTTGGGAGTTCACCCATTGCACCAAATGTGCTCTGGCTGTGGAATATGAAGTCAAAGGAGATTATTTTGGAGCTTTAAGATTTGATGACTACCTTGCTGGGTTTAGGACTTGTGTGGGGTCTGTTGTCCTTTTCTTTTGGCCTATTTCTTCAATTTGGAATGGGAATATTTACTCAATGCCTATACCATCATTGTATCTTGGAAATAAATAACTTGTATTTGACTTCACAGGCTCATAGGTGGAAGGAACTCATCTCTAGATGAGAATTTTGACTTGGAATTTTTGATTGAGTTGATGCTGGAATAAGTTAAGACTTTGGAAGAACTATTGAGAAAGGATGATTATGTTTTGCAATGTGAGAAGGACGTGAGATTTGGGGGCTCAGGGGTACAATGATAGTTTGGATGTTTGTCCTCTCCAAATCTCATGCTGAAATGTAATCCCCAATGTTGGAGGTGGGGCCTAATGAGAGGTGTTTGGATCGTGGGGGCAGATCCCTCATGAATGGTTTAGTCCATCCCCTTGGTGATGAGTGAGTTCTTGCTCTGGCAGTTCATAAGAGATCTGGTTGTTTAAAAAAGGGTGGCACCTCCCCCACACCCACTCTCTCTGTTGCTAGGTGACGTTGCCTGCTCTCCCTTCATCTTCTGCTATGATTGGGAGCTTCCTGAGGCCCTCACCAGAAGCAGATGCTGGAGCAATGCTTGTATAGTCTGCAGAACCATGAGCCAATTAAACCTCTTTTTAAACATGAATTATGTCACCTCAGGTATTTCTTTATAGTGATGCAAAAATGGACTGGATGCAATTAATCCTTATTAACTCACCTCTCATGAATATTTCTAACTCAGATTTAGAACCACATGATATTAGCCTTTTCTTTTTAAAATCATTTTCTTTTTTATTTAAAAATATTTAATTGACAAAGATTATATATATTCAAGGTGTACCACGTGATGATTTAATTTTATGTATACATTGTGTAATGATTATCATAATAACATTAATTAACACATCCATCACCACCCATGCTATACATTAGATCCCCAGAACTTGTTCATTTTATAATTGAATGTTTGTACCCTTTGGCCAACATCTCCTCATTTTCCCTACCCCCACCAGACCCTGGCAGTTATTGTTCTACTCTCCATCTCTATGAGTTTAACTTTTTTAGATTCTACCTGTAAATGAGATCATATAGTATTTGATACTAAACTAGCATTTCTTCTCTCTGATGCCAAATATCCTGGCCCTCAACAGGATCGATATAACTATGTGTTTGCTTCATCCAAACCACACACACATGCACACACACACCAGAATGTATAGCACCAATATTATTGCTGTACTATTATTACTGAAAACAGCTTAATACTTTGCAGTCCAATTACTTTGTCTTCACGTCACTTGAAGTTATTTCTTCCTGTTTGCTGCTAATTTGATGCAAAATTAAGTTTACTTGTTTAATTTACTTTCAATTTTTAGGTATTGCTTTTTTATTTGAGTTATTTCTGTTTTATATTTTCATAATTCATTTATCTGGTTTCAAAGTTAAATTTATTAAATAAGGTATTTTTACCTTCTTTCCCTGTCTTCTCCTCTCTGTTTCTTCTTTCTTTTCCTTAAAATATTTTTACACTATATCCCTCAATTAAAAAATATGTGCATATATGTGTATATGTGTGCATATAAATATGTATATATCTATGTCTCTCTCTATATATTTGCTTCTTTCTGTTACATAAATGGCAGTGTGCTATCTACACTTTTCTCCATCTTTGTTTCTTACTTTACAATATATCTTGGATATCATCCCCTAGCAGAAGATATAGTCATAATTTTTCAATAAAGTTGCATACTCTCCCATCATAGACCCCAAATTGATGAACATCTGTGTGGTTTTAAAATTTTTTATAATTACAAGTAGTGCTATAATGAGTACTTTTGTTTATTAGGTTGGCACAAAAGTAATTGTGGTTTTTGCCATTACTTTCAATGTGCCAACCTTTTGTACCAACCTAATACGTCTTTTGTATTTTTACCAATTGTATCAGTCAGAGTTCCTCCCTAGAAGAAGCAGCAGCAGGCTATTTACTGTAAGAAATGGGCTTGTGTGATTGTTAGGGATGGCTAGACAGGTCTGAAACATGTAGGGCAGGCTATGGGAAAGGGTAGGCTAGAACTCCCAGGCACAAGCCGAAGCTGTAGTCTACAGGTAGAATTTTTTCTTCTTCAGGGAAACCTCAGTTCTGCTCTTAGGGCCTTTGAACTGAATAAATCAGATCCACTCAGATTATCTAGGATTATCTTTCTTACTAAAAGTAAGCTGATGATAGACATCACACTACAAAATACCTTCAAAGCAACACCAAGATTGACATTTGATTGAATAACTGGGAACTATAGCCTAGCCAATTTGATACCTAAAACTGACTATCACACTGGTGCATCTTTTGGATAGATATTTAGATACGGAATTGCTGGGTTAAAGGATAAATGCACATATAACTTTTCATGGGATTACTAAATTCCTTTCCAGAGGATTGTATCAGTTTGCATTCCAACTATCAGTGTATGAGAATGGCTGTTTCCTGACAGCCTCAAAAAGAAAATATATTTAGAATTTTTTTCAGTTGGATGAATAAGATGTTACCTCAATGTGGTCTTATTTTGCATATCTTTAATTATGTGTAAAGCTGGATTTTGTTGCAGGTTGGATTGTTTTCCATCTATCACTGCTTCTTTCTGCCATATGACTGTGCAGTGCCCTAGAGTGGGTATAGCATATTTTCCTGCCCCAGTGTCTTCCTTTGCACAATGGAATGTTAGTGGATGAAGGCATTTAAAGTACAAGTCGTATGCTTGCATGGTTTGACTTGGCCTCTTTTGCTTCTGTGGTCTGCCATGAGAAGAGCGTGCAATGAGTAGTCTCTGATCCAAGGCGAACATGGAGCTACATGAACTGGAGCTGAACCTAGCCTTTAGTGTGTATCCTGGGGCTTAGAGCCCAAAACCCAGAGTCAGGGAACTCTGAGGTGCTGAACTGAATTTGGTCATGGGGTGGCCAAACATAGTACAGTTTATTTGTAGCCAACCTGCAGACCTACAAGTATGAAACATATGGTTATTATTTTAAAGAACTGGGGCTATTTGTTACAGAGAACTATTGCAGCCACGACTGATTAGTATAAACCTGCTTTTATTTAAGTCTGCTTTTGAGTCTCTGAGGAGTTTATTACTTTATAAGATTTATAGTATTGTATACAGTATTTAAAGGATTTGCTTACATATTTGTTTTCATAGCCTTAACATTTTAAAAAATGTTTGTTCATTCATTCTTTCACTTAAAAAATATTTATAGAGTACTCATGTGTGCCAGACAATTTTCTTGGTGCTAGGAATACATTGGCAAACAAAGCAACATCTCTGCACTGATAGAGCTTAAATTTTAGTGAGGTTTTCATTCATTGGACTTGTTTGATGTTTGGGTGTTTCATTGGTCTTTTCTAAATAAATAGTTCTTGGATTTATTTACTAAGATTCATTCTCTCTTCCATATTTCATTACTTCCCTTTTTTAGCTCTATGCTTTGCTTACTTCTATTTTATTTTAGTTTATTTTATTGTCTTTTTTCTAATTTCTTGAGTTTCTAATTTCTTTCTCTATTTCTTTTTTTTTTTTTTTGAGATGGAGTCTCGCTCTGTCGCCTATGCTGGAGTGCAGTGGCTGGATCTCAGCTCACTGCAAGCTCTGCCTCCCGGGTTCACGCCATTCTCCTGCCTCAGCCTCCCGAGTACCTGGGACTACAGGTGCCCGCCACTGTGCCCGGCTAGTTTTTTGTATTTTTTAGTAGAGACGGGGTTTCACCGTGTTAGCCAGGATGGTCTCGATCTCCTGACCTCAGGATCCGCCCGTCTCGGCCTCCCAAAGTGCTGGGATTACAGGCTTGAGCCACCGCGCCCGGCTATTTCTTATAAATAAACTTAAAGCTGAAATACTTCTTTGAGTACTATTTTGTCTCAATTTCATTAGTTTCTATGTGTGTTGTCCTGGTTTTATTAATTTCTAATTAGCTCATAATTAAAGCTTACATTTCTTCTTATTTAAGCACTTAAAAATAACTTTTAATACTTCTAGGTGGCTGACTTTTGTGCATGGTTTGTTTTACAATAGTCTGTTCTTACATTTTTAGGTATAGTTTTTTTCTCAAATCTCTCTGGGGTAAAGAACTTCCAGTTATGGAGCTGTGAAGAGTTTGGGCACTGGAAATCAACTAAAGGCAAATAACAAATTGAGAAACACTTATTCTTTAAAAACCGCTAGAACTTCAAAGAGAACATTAGGGGTGTGGTTTTTAAAAAATTTTATTATTATTATTAGTTTTTGAGTGGTACTGTGCCTACTCCCTCTTCCCCAAGTTAGTTGGCAAGAATAAGAGTTTTACCAGCATTAGAATGATGTTGAAAACCAACAGCTTGCTGCCAGAGGGAGTGAATTTAATTTGGTCATAAGGTGAAAGTAACACAGGATTTTCTGGCTGGTGACACCTCTGCCCAGGCCTTTCTTGGGCCTGGACTTACCTCAGGAGACACCCCATCTACTCAGCCCACTGGGCCACACCTGGATTGCACTCTGGTGCAGATCCCATGGCTGCCGTGACTGTGCCCTCAGCCCCTAGTGGGAGGGTGTGTGTGAGTGAGTGAGTGAGTGAGTGAGTGAGTGTGGGATCCGGCTGGCCATTCCAAGTACCAGCACAGGAGCAGACTCCATGTGGGGCTTGCGGCTGGACCAGGCATGTCACAAGTGACTTCCACAGTGGACTCTGGTGTCCAGATGGGGGGAATGCAGTGGCACCCAGGCAGGGGTGCTCATGACCCCAAAGCCCCAGAGGGGGTGTTACAGCATGCTAACTAACTGTTTTAGTCCTGCTGTCCGTAGCCTGATGGATGGCTGCAGCATGTTAACAGCTCTGTCAGTCTGTCACCGTGCTCTGGCCCAGGGTTCCAGGGCTGGCTTGGCCCCACCACTGCTTCCCATCGTGCCCCACCACTGCTTGTGGAGGGCAGAGGGCCACAGCATAACTGCCTTCTTTGTGCCTGTGTTTGAGGGGTCCCAAGTTCTTTTCCTGCATCCAATAAGAATGAGGTTATGCTGACAGTCAAAGGGTGAAGAGGGCAGAGAATAATTTTGTTGAGTGATGAAACAGCCCTCAGTGGAGGGGGGATGTGAGGGTGGTCCCCCAGCCAAAGTAGGGCGGTCTCTCTCTGTATGGCTGGGTCGAGGGCTTTTATGGACTCAGAATTGGGAGTGCATGCTGAGTGGTTTGTGAGTATACAAAAAAAGTTAAAGATATCACTCAAAGGTGGGCAAGACAGTGTAAAAAACCAATTAGGGAAGAGTAGTTATATGCAAACAGGTGAAGGGTAGGGAGCAATCAGAGGAAAGCATGCCGAACAGGAAGACAAGTTCTCAATCCAGTCCATGGATTTATCCAGGACTTGTAGCTAGAATTTAAACTGTCTTTGGTTTGAAGGCTGGGTTTCACTGGGGACCTGCCCCTGTCTGCATAGGGATTTGTCTGCCTCCTGCCTCCATCAAAAATGCTTTGCTTTGTTTAAAAGGGGTAGACATGGTTTGTACCAAATGGTGAAAAGCTATATCTTTGTAAGCCTGACAGTGATGGTGGTGGGTGGTGAATGGTGGACCAGTCAGAAAATTTAATGGGGAGATCCTGGAAATGAGAAATTCATAGAAAAGCTGAGATAATCTCTTCATACAGTCTCAGCTGACTAGAAATCTATACATACTTGGAAGAGGCCTGAGAGAGCCTGGTGAAATGTGAAAGCCAAGAGAGACTTGAGAATATTGAATACATTTTGCAACAACAGAAAAATCAATGGACAGAGGTGAGAGCCTTATAGACATGAGGTATTTGAGTTCAACCTGTGCCCACAGCATTGGCTTACCACTAAGTTATGTACATAAGGGAAGAAACCTTTAGGAAAATAGCCTAAAAGCAAAAATAATTAAAAAACAGCAGAGATATTAGTGGTTTCACAGTTTAAGTTTAGGTAAGTTATTATTAAAAAGTTATTAAAAATACAATCCTAAGAAAAATAAAACGGAATCCAGAGTTGCTACAGTATAATATTTAAAAATGTTTACCTTTTAAAACAAAATTTTCAAGATATGCAGAGAAGCAGGAAAATATGTTCTATACTCAGTTAATTAAAAAGCAAGCAGTCAACAATAGAAACTGCTCTGAGTGAACCCAGATGATTTGGGTTATAGATGAAGACTTCCAAGCAAGTTATATACAAATCTTCCAAGTTTTATATATATGTCCAAATACTTAAAAGGAAATTATGTTCAAATAATGAAAGGAAAATATGATGACGATGAATTAACATATAGGAAATATAGAAAGGGAACCAGAAAGTATAAAAAAAGTAAATTCCAGAGTTGAAAAATAAAATAACTGAAATAAAAATTTACTCGACAGCTTCAACAGCCAATTTAAGATGGCAGAGGAAAAATTAAGAGAATTTGAAGAAAGATCAGCAGAAATAATTCAATCTGAAAAATGTGGAGAAAAAAACATTAAGGAAAAAGGAAACCTTAGGGCAATGTAAAATGTACCGATAATGGGAGTTCCAGAAGGAAAGAGGAGAGAAAGAACAGAAAAAAAATTTGAAAAAATAATGACCCTAAAATGTCCCAAATTTGATGAAAAGCATTTTCTAAGAATCTAAGAATCTCAATAAATCCTAAGTAGTATAAACGTAAAGAGCATCACAGATAGCTGGGCATGGTGACTCACACCTGTAATCCCAGCACTTTGGGAGGCTGAGGCAGGCAGATCACTTGAGGCCAGGAGTTTGAGACTAGCCTGGCCAACATGTTGAAACCCCATTTCTACTAAAAATATAAAAAATTAGCTGGGCATGGTGGCGCCTGCCTGTAATCCCAACTACTCAGGAGACTGTGGTAGCACAATTGCTTGAACCTGGGAGGCGGAGGTTGCAGTGAGCGGAGATTGTGCAACTGTACTCCAGCTTGGGTGACAGAGTGAGACTCCATCTCAAAAGAAAAAAAACAAAAAACCCACCACAGATAAACGTATCATAACCATAAAAAAGAAAGAAATCTTGAAAGCAGTGAAAGAAAAGCATCTCATCACATACAGAGGATTAGCCATATATAGTAGACAGCTGATTTCTCATCAGAAGCAATGGAGGCTGAAATACAGTGAAATGTGGTGGGTGAGGCAGGGAGCTTACCTGCCCACTAAATTCTACAGCCAACCAAACTACTCCTCAAAAGTGAAGGTGAAATAGAGACATTCCCAGATAAACAAAAGCTGAGCAAATTCATTGCTAACTGCCTTTCACTACAAGAAATGTTAAAGGAAGGCCTTCAGAAAGAAAGAAAATGACATCAGGTGGTAACTCAGATTCACAGGAAAGATGAAGACCACGGGAAATGTTAACTATATAGGTACATATAAAAGACTGTGTATGTATTTTTTCCTCTTTTCTTAATTTACTTAAAAAACAGTCATTTAAAACACATTAAACTTTTTCCAGGTCATTTCAATCATATTTATAAGTAACATGTTTATGTCACTGTCATGTTTTCAGATTTAGACCTTTTAGCTCACTTGCACCCCACACTTCCTCTTTTCCCTCTGCTCAGTATGGTTCTATCATCTCTTTTGATTTCTGTATTGGTTACCATTGTATCTCTTTATGACTTTTGACCTTGAAGTCATACCCACTTTGTAAGATGAATATATTACAAAGACAAAAAGAACTTTCCTTTAGGTCTCCTCCCCTCTTCACCTTTTGATATGTTTTATCTGCATGGGTTTACTTTTACACTATAATGATTGATCACATTTACTTTCTGTTTTTCAACTATATTAAATCTTTCATGTTTGCTTATAGAATGAGTTGAAACTCAATAGTAAGTATTTACATTATTAGTGTACATTATTAGGGATAACAGAGTTCTGTCTTTGAATAGTGTTGCCTTTACCATAGCCGTGTTTCTTCCCTGCCCCGAGCTCTTCATCATAATGTCTATTCTGTCAAGTTTTATGTTTAATGGAAACCTCTCCTTTATCTTTCCAATCTGCTACGGACCAGTTGCCCCTATTTGGTTGCCACCCCGTCACTTTTCCCACTTTTTAAGGTTAGAGCCATTGTTTGGTGGATTACATGTCCTTTCCTTTCCAGTTTTATGCCTTCACTTTGTGCAGTCTATTCTCTAATAACTTTCTAAGAGTACATGATAGGTTAATTTTTCAGTTCTTAAAAACTTATAAATATATCTTACTCTCATGGTTTCAGGATGATTTGAAAGGTTGGGAATAATTTTCCTTCAGGGCAAGGATCAAGAGACTTCTATAGAGAGCCAGATAGTAAATGTTACAGGCTTTGCCTGTCATATGATCTCTGCCACAACTCCTCAACTGTGTAGCCTTTGTAGCATAAAAGAAGCTACAAACAATAGGTAAATGAGTGAATGTGGCTGTATTCTAGTAAATCTTCATTTCCCAAAGAGATCACAGGCTGGATTTGGTCCATGGGTTATAATTTGCCAATTCCTGCTTTAGAACTTTGAAGACATGATTTATTGTAGTCTAGTGTCTAGTGTTGCCAATGAAAAGTCTGATGCTAGACTGATCCTTGTTCCATTGCATGTGACCTTGTATTTTGTTTTCTAACTGGGAATATTTAGAATTTTCTTTTTAACTTTTTTATTCTAAAATCATGCAACACAGGTGTGGGTCTTTACTCATCAATCTATTTGGCTCATAGAGGGATATTTTAGTCTGAAAATTTGAGTCCTTCTGCTCAGGGAAAGCCTCCTCTTTTAATTTGTAATTATTTCCATTTAATTTGTAATTATTTCCACTCTGTTGTCTCTAACCCTTTTCTAACCTTGATTGGTCTGACAATGGCTACTGGAATTAATTCTGTTTGTATCTAATCTTCTCTCTCATTTTCGGGGGACAGATATCTTTGTCTTTTAATTTTTGAGATGTTTCCCGAGTTTTATCTTTTGAAACTTTTATTGATCGATGGTTTTTGGCAGTTACATATTTAAAGACCTCATTCGTGCTTTCTAAATACCCTCTTCCTTTTTTTTGGCTTAGTGGATTTACCGTGAGGCAAGTGGCCCATACTCTAGTACCAAAAGTTGCTGGAAATTGTAGAACTTTTAAGTAGGAAGGTAAATAATAGCTTAAAATCAAAAAGCATTTCTATGAAAGCTTTTCTGGCTAAATAAATCTCAGAAAAAAGGGACTGGAATCCCTAAGATTCCAGTAAATTAAATTGTGACTTTTTAATGTATTATTTTTGCACCTAATTTTATGTTTTTCAAAGGGCCCTAGTACTGACTAAGCCTTGAACCATACAAAATGTAAATTGTCATTTTATTTTCTCTGACAGGACTAATTAGCATTTTTCTAAGTTCTTTTTTTGTTTTTTTGAGTTTTATCTGTTTCCTTGAGGTTTTTTGTTTCAGATTAGCATATCATTTCCCCCCCACAAATATCTGGTGATCCTTGGTATTCCCTTCATATTTAAAAGTGAGAAAATAGAAAAGCTGGCTATCAGGTCTGTGAACATGGGTGGTGCATTAGTCAAAGTTCCTCAAAAAACCAGAACCAATAGGATTATATATATGTGTGTATATATAGAATTATATATATATTCATGTATATGATTATATATGATCATATATAGTATTCTATATACATATATAGGATTATATATAGGATTCTATATGTATATAGAATCTATATGTATATAGAATCCTATATATGTGTGTGTATATATATTCATTCACTCACTCATTCATTCATATATTAGAAGAATTGGCTCAGGTGATTATAAAGCCAAAGAAATCCCACCGTCTGCTGTCTGCAAGCAGGAGAGGCAGAAATGTCAGTACTGTAATTCAGTTTGGGTCTGAAGGCGTGAGAAACTGGGGGGCTGCTGGTGAAAGTCCCAGAGTCTGAAAACCTGAGACCCTGGAGCTCCAATGTCTGAGGGCAGGAGAAAATGAATGTCTCAGCTCTAGAAGAGAAAGAGCAAATTTGCCTTTTCTCTGGCATTTTTGTTCCATCTGCACTCTTAATGGATTGGATAATGCCTGCTCACATTGGTGAGGGTGGATCTTCTTTACAGTAGTCTACCAATTCAAACACTAATCTCTTCTGGAAACATCCCCAAAGGAACACCCAGAAATAGTATTTTGCTGGTTATCTGGTCATGCCTTAGCCCAGTCACCTCAATGCACAAAAGGACCATCAAGGTGGGACTTGTCAACAGACATGCTTTGATTTAGTGGATCTGGAGAGGGAGTCTGTAAGGTGCTGCTTCAGTTCTCAAAAACTGACAGTTCACTCAATTGTTTTTCATTCACCACTGATCAGAATCACTCAATTTTTTTTTTTAAGAAAAGAACTCCCTCATTCTTTCTTCTTTAGGAAGAAAACCTGGCTGTTGGAAGAAGTTTGACTGTTTCTTCTTTAATGTCTTGTTTTTTGGCCCTGTATTTCACTTCTGCCATCTGTCATACCAAGTCTAATATTTCTAAATTTTACCAGCAGGCAGGAGGCTCTTTCCATTAGAACAGCCCCTCTGTGTGTATTTTAGTCTGCTCCTTCCTCTGTTTTGCATCACCAGTATCTATTTCTCCTTGTGCTTTGTGTCTTCCAGAAATTCACTGAAATCCCGTATTTACTGATAGCTACCTCCTATTCTCTCAGTTATGGGTTTACTGGGCTATAACAAAGCCTCAAAAAATAGAAGAGATAAAAGTGTACTCAGCTGCATCTTAAACTCAGAGCCCTGTGGTGCTTTAACTTCCTCAGCAGCCAATTCATAGTCTAATAGATGGCTCCGATTTTGATGCCTATGCTTTTAGGGGTTGTCCGGGATTTCTTCTGGAAAAACTCACTTTTTTTGCTTATACATTTGTTATGTTGAGGACATTCAGTTCTCAAGTTCAGCATCCATCTTACCCCCTTTATATCTTCAAAAAATTCTTTAATGTTTCTGTCCAAGCCTTCCTGGTTTTCCTGCATTGCCACATTCGTGTTTTTATATTCTGTCATTTCAAAGGGAGTTTTGGTGGGGAGAAAAGGAAGTGCATATGCTTAGTCAGTCAGTCATCTTCAACCAGAAGCCAGAATTTTCAAATTCTTTTTTTTTTTTTTTTGAGACAGAGTTTTGCTCTTATTGCCCAGGTTGGAGTGCAGTGGTGCAATGTCGGCTCACTGCAACCTCCGCCGCCCGGGTTCAAGTGATTCTCCTGCCTCAGCCTCCTGAGTAGCTGGGATGACAGGCATGTGCCACATCACCCAGCTAATTTTTGTATTTTTAGTAAAGACAGGGTTTCTCCATGTTGGTCAGGCTGGTCTCGAACTCCCGACCTCAGGTGATCCACCCACCTCAGCCTCCCAAAGTGCTGGGATTACAGGTGTGAGCCACCACGCCCAGCCTCAGATTCTTTAATGATATAATTTAATGGTTTTTTCTCTTTTAATAAAAACATCATAGCCTGCAAATCAGAAAACTTTCAGAAGAAAGAAGCCCACAAATAAAATTATGCACACACATTTGTAGAAGCTTTGAATTAACTTATGTTTTGATATATTTGATCCTGAAGGCATAATCTAAAACTTTTCAATTACATCCTAGTTTTGACATTTTCTTTTCAGAAGACATTCAGCACTTTGGGAGGTCGAGATGGGCAGATCAAGAGGTCAGGAGTTCAAGCCAGCCTGACCAACATAGTGAAACCCTATCTCCACTAAAAATACAAAAATTAGCCGGGTGTGGTGGCGGGCGCCTATAGTCTCAACTACGAGGGAGGCTGAGGCAAGAGAATGGTGTGAACCTGGGAGGCAGAGGTTGCAGTGAGCCAAGTTGCACCACTGTACTCCACTCCAGCTGGCAGCCTGGGCCACAGAACGAGACTCCATCTCAAAAAAAAAAAAAAAAAAAAAAAAAAAGACATTCTTATCTGTCCTTTTATCTTTTTCATTGGATGTTTAACTCCTTGATATCTACATGATTCAGAACTTTACCCTGTTTCTTTGACATTTTACTGTACTTTGAATTTGTTTTCATGCAAGACTCTTCTGCCAAAGACTGTTGATATCTTAGGTGAACCAGGATCCACTGGAAATAAGAAATAGTATGTTTACTCTGTTATTTAAATTGGAAGGAAAATATAGTGTTTTGTTGAGTACACCTCCATGAACTAATCCAACAAGAGATTTTCTGAGTACATCCCATGTATTCAGAAAACATAGTTTTAGGCAGTATGGATACACTAGTGACCAAGATAGACAAAAGTTTCCTGTCCTTTTCAGGACATAGGCATGGGCAAAGACTTTATGACTAAAACATCAAAAGCAATGGCAACAAAAGCCAAAATTGACAAGTGGATCTAATTAAACAAAAGAGCTTCTGCACAGCAAAAGAGACTATCATCAGAGTTGTGGGCAAAAGATTACCTAAGTGCCAAGGCAAGAGACTGAAGGCACAAACTGTTTTAGAATAATAAAAAAAATAGTTAGAATAAGAATAGTCATAATACAAATTAAATATAGAGATGATCATAGACAATTATCAATCATTATAAACATTATTAATCATTAGCTTTTAATATTACTCTTTGTTGAATTACTAATATAACCTAGGAATAACTTGACGGGTATAGGGTCAGTGCTGAAGGGACATTGTGAGAAGTGACCTAAAAGGCAAGAGGTGAGCCTTCTGTCACGCCCGCATAAGGGCCGCTTGAGGGCTCCTTGGTCAAGTGGTAATGCCAGTGTCTGAAAAAACACCCATTACTTAGCAGACCGTGAAAGGAAGTCTTTCCTTGGAGGAGTCAGGGAACACTCTGCTCCACCAGCTTCTTGTGAAAGGCTGGATATTATCCAGGCCTGCCCACAGTCATCTGAAGGCCTAAACCCCTCCCTGTGGTGCTGTGCTTCAGTGGTCATGCTCCTTGTCCACTTTCATGCTCCTCCTGTACTCTTGGTTCCTCTTTGAAGTTCGTAGTAGATAGCGTAGAAGAAATAGTGAAAGTCGTCAAGTCTTTGATCTTTCTTATAAGTGCAGAGAAGAAAATGCTGACGTATGCTGCCTTCTCTCTCTCTGCTTCGGCTACCTAAGAGGGAAGGGCCCCCTGTCCTGTGATCACGTGACTTGCTTCTCCTTGTCAATCACTGAGAAGACTCACCCTCCTTACCCGGCTCCCTTGTCTCGTATGCAATAAATATCAGTGCGCCCAGCCGTTCAGGGCCACTACTGGTCTCCGCATCTTGATGGTAGTGGTCCCCGGGGCCCAGCTGTTTTCTCTTTATCTCTTTGTCTTGTGTCTTTATTTGTTACAATCTCTCGTCTCTGCATATGGAGAGAACACCGCTAAGCCCCGTAGGGCTGGACCCTACAAGAGTGAACAGGCAACCTACAGAATGAGAGAGAATTTTTGCAATCTATCCATCTGACAAAGGGCTAATATCCAGAATC
This sequence comes from Macaca thibetana thibetana, assembly GCF_024542745.1. Classification (NCBI taxonomy): domain Eukaryota; kingdom Metazoa; phylum Chordata; class Mammalia; order Primates; family Cercopithecidae; genus Macaca; species Macaca thibetana. The sequence goes on from NC_065580.1 coordinate 171,534,102, forward strand.
TACAAGGAGCTTAAACAAACTTACAAGAAAAAACAAACAACCCCATCAAAAAGTGGGCAAAGGATATGGACAGACACTTCTCAAAAGAAGACATTTATGTGGCCAACAAACATATGAAAAAAGCTCATCATCACTGGTCATTAGAGAAATGCAAATCAAAACCACAATGAGATACCATCTCACACCAGTTAGAATGGCAATCATTAAAAAGTCAGGAAACAACAGATGCTGGAAAGGATGTGGAGAAATAGGAACGCTTTTACGCTTTTGGTGGAAGTGTAAATTAGTTCAACCATTGTGGAAGACAATGTGGCGATTCCTCAAGGATCTAGAACCAGAAGTTCCATTTGACCCAGCAATCCCATTACTGGGTATATACCCAAAGATTATAAATCATTCTACTATAAAGACACATGCACATGTATGTTTATTGCAGCACTATTCACAATAGCAAAGACTTGGAACCAACCCAACTGCCCATCAATGATAGGCTGGATAAAGAAAATGTGGCACATATACACCGTGGAATACTATGCAGCCATAAAAAAGGATGAGTTCATGTCCTTTGCTGGGACATGGATGAAGCTGGAAACCATCATTCTCAGCAAACTAACACAGGAACAGAAAACCAAACACGGCGTGTTCTCACTCATAAGTGGGAGTTGAACAATGAGAACACATGGACACAGGGAGGGGAACATCACACACCAGGGCCTGTTGGGGGGTGGGGGGTTAGGAGATGGATAGCATTAGGGGAAATACCCAGTCGAGATGATGGGTTGATAGGTGCAGCAAACCACCATGGCACATGTATACCTATGTAACAAACCTGCACGTTCTGCATGTGTATCCCAGAACTTAAAGTATAATTAAAACAAAAAAAAGTTCCCTGTCTTCATGAAGTTTACATTCTAGTGGGATACAGACAATAAATAAGATAAATAGATAAAAGATACATGTGTTAGGATTCTCCAGAGAAACAAAACCAATAGGATGTTCATATATAAGATTTATTATAAGAAATTGGCTCATGTAATTATGGAGGCTAAGAACTCCTAAGATCTGCAGGGTGAGTGGGCATATTAAAGACCCAGGAGAGCTCATGGTTTAGTTCCAGTGTGAGTCCAAAGGCCTGAGAACCAGAACAGCCAAAGATGTAGTTCCAGTCTAAAGGTTGACAGGCTTTAGACCCAGGAAGAGCCTATGTTTCATTTTGAGTCCAAAAACACAGTAACAAGCTGAGGTCCCAGTTTGAAGGTCACTGGGCAGGAAGAATTCTCTGTTACCCAGGAGAGGGTCAACCTTTTGTGCTAATCAGCCCTTCCACTGATTGGATGATGCCCACTTGCATTAGGGAGGGGCAATCTACTTTACTCAGTCTACTGATTTAAATGTCAGTTTCACTCCCAAACCCCCTCATAAACACACCAGCAAAATATTTGGTTAAATGTCTGGGCACCTTGTAGCTCAGTCAAGTTGACATAAAATTAACCATTTCAATGTGGTAAATTAGATGGAGTGTCATGTTAAGGAGGTTGGTGGGGCAGAAGTGGAGTGAACGTGGGGGAGGGAAGGAGGTGATGATGCCAGAGAGGTAACTAGGGGCCACATATGCTCAAACTTGGTAAACCATTTAGTTGTTAATTGGAGTGGGTGCTAATAGGATGTTTTGAACAGAGAAGCAACTTGATCTTAATCATGAAGAGATGTTTAATTTTATCAAATGTTTTTTCAGCATCAATTGAAATGGTCATATGGGTTTTGTCCTTTATTCTGTTGATATGATGTATCACATTGATTGATTTGCATATGTTGAACCATCCTTTTATTCCAGGGATAAATCCCACTTGGTCATGATGAATGACCTTTTTAATGTATTGTTAAATTTGGTTTGCTAATATTTTGTTGAGGAGTTTTGCATCTATGTTCATCTGCGATATTAGCCTGTAGTTTTCTTTTTCTGATGTGATTTTGTCTGGCTTTGGTATCAGTGTAATACTGGTCTCATATTAGGTTGGTGCAGAGGCAATTGCGGTTTTTGCCATTGAAAGTAATGGCATTGAAAGTAATGGCAAAAACCGCAATTGCATTTGCACCAGCCTAATAGAATGAGTTTGGAAATATTCTCTCCTCCTCTATTTTTTGGAATAGTTTGAGTTGGATTGGTATTAGTTTTTCTTTAAATATTTGGTAGAATTCAACAGGGAAGCCACTGGGTCCAGGGCTTTTCTTTGTTGGGAGGCTTTTTATTATGGCTCAATCTTGTCTATTTTTTGGGTCTATTCAGGTATTGGATTTCTTCATGGCTCAATTTTGATTGGTTATATGTGTCTAGAACTTTATCCGTTTATTCTAGGTTTTCCAATTTATTGACATACAGTTTCTCATAGTAGCCTCTGGTGATCTGTTGAATATCTGTGACATCAGTTGTAATGTCTCTTTTTTCATCTCTGATTTTATTTATTTGGGTTTTTTTCTCTTCTTTTTTTAGTCTTGGTAAAGGTTTTTCAATTTTATTTATCTTTTCAAGAAAGAAAACTAACTTTTCATTTTGTTGATCTTTTGTATTGTTTTCTTCATTTCAATTTCATTATCTTCTCTGGTCTTTATTATATTTTTCTTCTACTAATTTTGGGTTTGGCGTACTCCAGATTTTTTAAGTTCTTAAAGACACATTTTTGGGTTTTCTATTTCAAGTTTTTATGCCTTTTTGATGTAGGCACTTATAGCTATAAACTTTCCTCTTATGACTGCTTTTACTGGATCCTGTAGGTTTTGGTGTGTTGTCTTTCCATTATCATTTATTTCAATAAATTTTAAATTTTCTTTTTAATTTCTTCATTAGCTCACTGCCATTCAGGAGCATATTGTTTAATTTTCATGTGTTTTGTGTAGTTTCCAAAATTCCTTTTGTTACTGATTTCTAGATTTATTCCATTGTGGTCAGAAATAATATTTGATGTAATTTCTTTTTTTAAAAAAATATATTTAAAGACTTGTTTTGTATCCTAACATAGTCCATAATTGAGAATAATCCATGCCCTGAGGAGAAGAATGTGCATTGTACAGCTGTTGAATGAAATGTTCTGTAAATATCAATTAGGTCCATTTGGTCTATAGTGCAGATTAAGTCTGATATTTCTTTCTTCATTTTCTGTCTGGATGATCTGTCCAATACTGAAAGTGAGATGTTGAAGTATCTAGCTATTATTGTATTGGGGTCTATCTCTCTCGAGGTCTAATAATATTTGCTTTATACATTTGGGTGCTTCAGTATTGGGTGCATATATGCTTAGAATAGTTACATCCTCTTGATGATTGACACCTTTATCATATTATAAGGACCTTGTCTCTTTTTATAGCTTTTGTCCTTAAATCTATTGTTTATGTTTTAAGTATAGCTACTTTTGCACTGTTTTGGTTTTCATTTGCATGGAATATTTTTTTCCATGCAAATAAAAAATAAAAATTTTTTTATTTTCAGTCTATGTCTGTCTTTATAGCTGAAGTATGTTTCTTGAAGGCAACAGATTGTTGGATCTTGTTTTTTTATCCATTCAGCCACTCTGTGTCTTTTGCATAGAGAGTTTAGTCCGTTTAGGCTCAGTGTTATTATTGTTAAGTAAGGACTTACTTCTACCATTTTGTTATTTGTTTTCCAGTTGTTTGGATGTCTTCCCCTGCTTCTTTTCTTCCTTAAAATAAAGGTGATTTTTTCTGGAGATTTTTTTTTTTTTTTTTGAGATGGAGTCTCGCTCTGTCGCCCAGGCTGGAGTGCAGTGGCGCGATCTCGGCTCACTGCAAGTTCCGCCTCCCGGGTTCACGCCATTCTCCTGCCTCAGCCTCCTGAGTAGCTGGGACTACAGGCACCCACCACCGCGCCTGGCTAATTTTTTGTATTTTTAGTAGAGACGGGGTTTCACCGTGGTCTCGATCTCCTGACCTTGTGATCCGCCTCCCAAAGTGCTGGGATTACAGGTGTGAGCCACCGCGCCTGGCTTCTGGAGATATTTTTTAATTTATTGCTTTATATTTTTTGCCTACCTGTTGTATGTTTTTTGATTCTGAGGTTACCATGAGACTTGCAAATAAAATTTTATTACCTATTTGACAACTGAACACTGATTCTATAAACAAACTAAAAAGCAAGCAAAGAGAAAACTAGTAACAACTGCGCACTTTAAATTTGTCTTCCACTTCTTAACTTTGTGTTGTTTTTATATATATCTACATATTACCATCTATGTTTTGAAACTTATAGTTATTATTTTTTATTGGCTTACCTTTTAGTTTTTCTACTCAAGATATGAGTGGTTTGCACATCACAATTACAGTGTTATTCTGTTTTGGATTTTTTCTGTGTACTTACTATTACCCATGAGATTTGTACCTTCAGATGATTTCTTATTGCTCATTAATGTTCTTTTCCTTCAGCTTGAATAACTCTCTTTAGCATTTCTTGTAGGACAGGTCTGGTGTTGATAAATTCCCTCAACTTTTGTTTGTCTTGGAAAGTCTTCATTTCTCCTTCATGTTTGAAGGCTATTTCCTCCAGATATACTATTCTAGGATAAAAGTGTTTTTCCTTCAGCGCTTTAGATATGTCATACATCTCTTTCCTGGGCTGTACAGCGTCCCCTGAATAGTTTGCTCCCATATGTATTGGAGCTCCATTGTGTATTATTTGTTTCTTTTCTCCTGCTGTTTTTAGAATTCTTTATCCTAACCTTTAGTGGTTTGATTATTAAATGTCTTTAGGTGGTCTTATTTGGGTTAAATCTGCTTGGTGTTCTACACTTTCTTGTACTTGAATACTGATATTTTCCTCTAGGTTTGTGAAGTTCTCTGTTATCATTTTGAATAAACTTTCTACCCCTATTTCTCCTCCTCTCCTTCCCCTTTAAGGCCAATAACTCTTAGATTTTCCCTTTTGAGGCTATTTTCTAGATCTTTTTGGCATGCTTTCTTCTTTTACATTCATTTTTCTTTTGTCTCCTCTGTGTATTTTCAAATAGCCTGTCTTCAAGCTCACTAATTCTTTCTCCTCCTTGATCAGTTCTGGTAAGGGACTCAAATTTATTTGATAGGATTATAAATTCCTTCTCTGTGTTATCTTGAATTTTGTTGAGTTTCCTCAAAACAGCTACTTTAAATTCTCTGTCTAAAAGATCATATATCTCTGTTTCTTCAGAATTGTTCCCTGGTGCCTTATTTAGTTAATTTGGTGAGGTTATATTTTCCTGGATAGTCTTGATGTTTGTGGATGTTCATCAGTGTCTGGGCATTGAAGAGTTAGGTATTCATTGTAGTCTTCACAGTCTGAGCTTGTTTGTACCCATCTTTCTTAGGAAGACTTTCCAGGTATTCTAAGGGACTTAGGTGTTGTATTCTAAGTTTCGGTCATGATAGTTGTGTCTGCCTTAGGAGATGCCTCAAGCCTAGTAACACTGTGGCTCTTGCAGACTTTTAGAGGTACTACCTTGGTGGTAGTCTTGGATAAGATCTGAAAGAATTCTCTGGATTTTCAGGCAGAGATTCTTGTTCTCTTCCTTTACTTTCTCCCAAATAAATGGAATCTCTCTCTCTATGCTGAGCTGCCTGGAGCTGGGGGAGGGATTATGCAAGCACTCCTGTGGCCACCACCACTGGGACCCTGCTGGGTCTGACCTGAAGTCAGCATGGTACTGGGTCTTGCCCAATGCCCATGGTGACCACTGTCTCACGTGTCCATGTGAAGAGACCTCCAAACAGGCTTTGTGTGAACAACATGGCTGTTTATTTCACCTGTATGCAGGCAGACTGAGTCTGAAAAAGGAGTCAGCTAAGGGTGGTGGGATTATTATTAGCTCTTAAAGGTTTTGGGATAGGCAGTGGAGTTAAGAGCAATGTTTTGGGGATAGGGGTGGATCTCACAAAGTACATTCTCAAGGGTAGGGAGAATTACAAAGAACCTTCTTAAGGGTGGGGGAGATTATGAAGAACCTTCTTAAGGGTGGGGGAGATTACAAAGTACATTGATCAGGTAGGGTGGGGCAGAAACAAATCACAATGATGGAATGTCATCAGTTAAGGCTATTTTCACTTCTTTTGTGGATCTTCAGTTGCTTCAGGCCATCTGGATGTATACGTGCAGGTCACTGGGGATATGATGCCTTAGCTTGGGCTCAGAGGCCTGACAGCCACTGCCTGGCCACTGCCTATATTTGCTCAAAGTCCTAGGGGTCTACAATCATCAGGCAGCAAAGCAAGCCAGGCTTGTGTTCTTCCTTTCAGGATGGTGAGTTTCCCAAGTGCCAGTGGGTCCAGAGATGCTTCCAGGAGACAGGGCCTGGAAAACCTTAAGAGTCTCCCCAGTGCTCTATTCTACTGTGACTGAGCTGGTCCCCAAGCCACAGGATGAAGTCCTTCTCACTATTCCCTTCCCTTTCCACAAGCAGAGGAGTTTTCCTTATGTCCACCACCACCGAAGGCTCAGGGGGAGTACTGCCTGCTCACTGTTCACTCAAGGCTGAAGTGCTCTTCAGTCAGCTTGAGGTGAGTGCTGCCAGGCCTGAGACTCTCCCTTCATGGCAGTGGGTTTCTCTCTGGCCCAGGGCAGATTTGGAAATGCTGTCCAAGAGCCAAGGCCTGGAATTAGGAATTAGGAACCCTAAGGGCCCACTTGGTGTTTTACTCCACTGTGGTGGAACTGGTACCTAAGCTGCAACACAAAGTCCCTTTTATTCTTCTCTCTCCCTTTCTCAAGAAGGAGGCTTTCCCCATATCTCCCACAACTTGGAATGTGCTGGATCATACCTGAATCCAGCATGTCTCTGGGTCTCACCCAAAGCCCATGGTGAGTGCTATCTGGGTACCTCTGCTGACTGTTCAGGGCCCAGAGGTCTTTTAGTCAGCTGTTGATAATTCTTGCCAGGACCAGATCCTTCCCTTCAAAACAGCAGGTTCCAAGCTAGGTCTTGGATTGGAGGCCTCATGACCCTGCCCAGTGCCCTATCCTCCTGTGGTGGAACTGGTATCCAAGTTGTAAGACAAAGTTCTTTTTACTCTTCCCTCTCCTCTCATTAAGCGGAAAGAAGTCTCTCCTGGAGCTGCAAGCTGCACTGCCGGGGGTTGGGGAGGGGTGATGCAAGCATTCCCTTGGCCACCCCGGCTGGTGTCTCACAAGGTTGCATGCCACCAACATCCACTGGCTTTGAATCCAACACAACACCAGGACTTGCCCAGGAATTGCAGTCCCTGTTGCCTTACTGCCTTTGAAGTTTATTTAGGACTTCAGAGTACTTTAACCCACAGTGGTGAGGCTTGCTGGAACTCAGGTTCCAAGCACTGGGTTGGGCAATTCCCCTCTGGCTAGGGCTGGTCTAAATTCTCCCTCTATGGGTGCTGGCTGAGTTCTGCCCAGTATTACTTTCTGCTGTGACAGGCAGCACTGAGTTCCAATGCAAAATTCCACAGTCACTGTGCTCCCCCTCCCCCAACACGCAGATTCTTTCTCCACCACATGGCTGCTGCTGGGGGATGGGGCAGGAGTGGTGTGGGCAATTCAAGACTGTCTTTTCTATCCTCTTCAGCACCTCTTTTAGTGATACGAAGTTAAAACCAAGTGCTGTGATCACTCCTCTGATTTTTGGTTCTTATGAAGGGCTTCTTTTGTGTGGATAATTGTTCTATTTGGTGTTCCTGCAGGGAGGATGATTGTTGAAGGCTTCTGTTTGGTCATCTTGCTCTGTCTTTATAGCCAATTTATATTGATAAGGGGTAAAATTCATATTTTGCCATCCTTTAAAAACCTATCTATACCAGTTTATGTATGTGTGTATTTAGTGGGTTATTGCTGCTATGTTTTGAAACATATTCCAGACTATTCTTTTACTAATAAACACTTAATAATATCAATACCACTATTAATTTTTATATACAGAATATGTTCACATAATATTAAAACATGATCACATATTGGAATACAAACTCTACATGTTATGTAAAAAGCACAAGATTTACAGGACAAAACTCTGAACAGTGTAGGAAAGATAGAAATTAACAATGTAAGTTTGATTTAAAAACCAGTCACTTGGAAATTAAAAAATCAATTATACTAAGTATCTTTAACATGTACGCAAAGAGCAAAATTGCAATTATGGAATATTTTGAATAGTATGACAACCAGAATAGTAAGATTGTAACTCAAGAGTATAATTTAGAATTTTAAATATGTTATTTGTTAAATAAAAAATAAATATGAAACAGGCTGAATGTTAATATAAGTAGTTAAAAAAAGGCAATATAAGTAATTTAAGAATACCAGTTGGATAGAGCAAATAAAGACTAATGCAGAAATTATAGGTTTAAAAACAAATTCTAGTGTATACATCCAAAATACAGCTTATTGAAAAAAAACTGCCAGACAAACCTCAAATAACAACAAAAAGAACAGCAATGAAGAGAGATACAAATTATAAGTGAGAATGGTCATGACCACTAATACATGAAAATTCATAATTTTGGAGATAATAATTCTTCCCCAAGTCACAATATAATGCATCTCAATTAAAGTTGTAAAATTTTGTTGGGGAGCAGATTTGACAAAAATGATTCTGAAGTCATTTATAAAACTAATGGTTTATAAAGATAAAAACAAGTAAAATAAACATTTGATTAAACATGCTGATATGTAAAAAATTATTTTAAAAAGGAAGGATATGATAAACACAAAATTGAAGACAGTGGTTCCTTCTGGGGGGTATGTGTGTGTGTGTGTGTGTGTGTGTGTGTGTGTGTATGTGCGGAGAGACAGGAGAATAAAAATGGGGAGGATATGTAAATTTGTGTTTGTATTTTCAGTCTTGGGTTGGTGGCATATTAATGGGTATTTGTTCAATATCATTATTTTTAAATTATTATTTTAAAATAAATACTATAAAGTATATATTTAAGGTGTATACCATATTTTGATATACATATATGTAGTAAAATGATTACTATAGTCAAACAAATTTACATATCCATCACCTTCCATGGTTATTTTTTAAATAGTTTTAGTTTTATTTATTCATTAACACTAAATAAATAAGGTAAAATAGTTCTGTTCCAATAATTATTGACTGAAGATTATGATTAATTCAATTGATTATGATTAATTCAATTATGACTAATTCAATTAATAAAGAGTAATGTGTGTATTTGTGTGTGTGGAATGAAGGGTGTTTAGAAATAGGACTTACATTTGTTGGTGTTAAAATATATTGCAAAGTAATAGTAATAAAAACAATGCATTTCTGATCTAGTAATATGCAGTCAGCCTAAAAAAAACAGAGCAGGAGGTATAGAAATAGATGTGTGTGTGTGTGTGGTTTTGTTTGTTAATTATGATAAATGATATACTGAAGAGAATTTAGCAGTCAATCTGGCCCATCTGGTTCTCAATAAATATTTTTATTATCTTTACTGTTATTAAATTGTTATTTTAGGCTGGGCGCGGTGGCTCAAGCCTGTAATCGCAGCACTTTGGGAGGCCGAGACGGGCGGATCACAAGGTCAGGAGATCGAGACCATCCCGGCTAACCCCGTGAAACCCCGTCTCTACTAAAAAATACACACAAAAAAAACCTAGCCAGGCGAGGTGGCGGGCACCTGTAGTCCCAGCTACTCGGGAGGCTGAGGCAGGAGAATGGCGTGAACCCGGGAGGTGGAGCTTGCAGTGAGCTGAGATCCGGCCACTGCACTCCAGCCTGGGCGACAGAGCGAGACTCTGTCTCAAAAAAAAAAAAAAAAATTGTTATTTTAAATTATAAGCTAGAATAAATGATTTAAAAATTATCTTGAGACAGTTTCTAAGTATTTTCAAAAAGATTGAGTTCCATCCTTAATTTCCAATTTTTTACCAGTTTCTCTCTAGATATCATTTGCAGTATTCCTGAGTCATAAGAGAGGAAAGATGATACTGCCACCCCGTGTATGTATTTCCTTTTAGATGTGGGATGCAGCAGGCAGCATGTTCCCTCCCCAGACTTCTTCCCCAGAGCTGTCTATGCCCTAATCCCTGCAACCTGTGAATATGTTATGTTAGATGGCAAAGGGGACTTTGCAGATGTAATTAAAGTTACTGACCATACAATAGGGAGATTATTCTGGATTATCCAAGTAGGCCCAATCTAATTACATAAAGCCTTCAAAGCAGAGAGCCTTCTCCAACTGGAGGCAGAAGAGATGCAGCAGCAGCAGTGAGAGAAATTCACACAAGGACTCAATGGGAAATTTCTGATTTGATGGTGGAGGGAGCAGCATGATGAGGAATTTGGGCAGCCTTGAGAGGCTGAGGGAGGCTCCTGGCTGACAGCTAGCCAGGAAATATGATTGTTAGCCTTGCAGTCATGAAAACTGAATTCTTCCAACAACTTGAATGAGTTATCCCTCAGAGCCTTCAGATAAGAGTCCAGTTTGCCAGTAGTTTGATTTCAGTCTGTGAAACCTGGACCAGAGGAACCAGCTGAATTCACCAGACTTCTGACCCACAGAACTGTGAGATAATACATTGATGTTGTTTTAAGGAGCTAGATTTGTAGTAATTTGTTATGGCAACAATAAAAAACTGACACATGGAGTTATTGATATCGTCATGATTTTGATGACTAACTAGTCTGTGATCTGGATATTAGGTGTCACCATGCCACACTGCCTGATTCTGCTTCAGATTCTTCTTCTTTGCCATCTTTATTGGGTAAATAAGTATATGAAATAAGTACAGTCTATGCCCTTTTTGAGTAACACTAGTTAATTAATTTTGTTATTTTCAAACGTATGTGCTTTAATTCACATGGCATTAAGAGAATCGGTAGTATAGTTTCACTTAGCCAGATGAATCCAGAAATCTCTTGCTCATTGAATCTTCAGAAATGAGAGTGACAGCATTCCATGGATCTAGAATCAAAACATATTAGTACAAATAAAGATCATTAAAAATAAATATGTATGTGTGTGATGATTATGTTTATGTGTCAACTTGACTAGACCACAGGGTGCCCAGATATTTGGTTAAACATTATTTCTGTGTGTGTCTATGAGGGTGTCTCTGGAAGAGATTAGCATTTGAATAGGTAGACTGAGTAAAGAAGATTGCTTTCTCCGATATGGGTGGACTCATTCAATCGGTTGAGGGTCTATGCATAGAACAAAAAGTGGAGGAAGGGAAGATTCATCCCTTTCCTGCCTGCCTGTTTGTGTTGGGACATCTGTCTTCTCACGCTTGAACTGGGACATACATCTTTGGTGCTCCTGGTTCCCAAATAGTGTAAGTTACAGTTTTGGACTTGAACTGTAACTTACACTATTGTCTCTCTGGTTTTCAGACTTTTGAGCTTTGATGAGAACTTACACCATTGGTGCTCCCTGTTCTCAGGCCTTCAGACTCAGACTGGAACGACACTATTGGTTTTCCTGAGTGTTTGTCTGATAGATGGCAAATTGTGGGACTTCTCAGCTTCCATAGTCATGTAAACCAATTCGTGGTATTTTATCTGTCTCCATACATCCATCCGTCCGTCCATCCATCCATCCATCCATCCATCCATCCATCCATCCATCCATCCTATTGGTTCTGTTTCTTTGGAGAACCTTGACTGATATAGTGTGTGTGTATATTTATTTATATGTACATGCATATATGACATAATGTATAGTGTATCTATGTTTTAAGCTAAAAACATAGGTCAGAAAATATTTTTAATCTTTTTGCTGGGAAAAAAAGTATAAGAGCCAGTATAACTTAATTTTTAAGGAGAATATACATGGTAGCCCAAAACACTCATTTGTGACAAAAATGAAAATTGGAATACAATAATGAATTTTTGAAAAGACCTAGATTTTATTGTTTTGGCCTTTCAATGTTTTCATGCCACAAAAATTTGTCAGAACACTTATCTTGTGTCAGACAAAGCACTAGAATTGAGAAGTTCATGTTGAGTACGGTAGACATTATTCCTGCCTTTTGTATTTGTGACAGCTCAGCAGAGCAGGTTTGGTCCAATTAAACCAGCAAGAGTGGGTTTGTATTGATATGAACAGAAAATGGTCTTGATGCTTCTCTGTACTGTTGGGCTATGCCAGCATTCCCACTTTAGGGTTTACTGGCAAGTCCCAGTTGTGAAACAAATGTCCTAAGGTGGAGTATACAAGCATCAATAGGAATATGCAATAGGGGATTGATATGATTTTGATCTGTGTCACCAGCCAAATCTCATGTCGACTTATAACCTCCAGTGTTGGAGGTGGGCCTGGTGGGAGGTGATTGGATCATGGGGGTGGTTTCTGATGGTTTAACACTATCCCCCAGGTGCTGTTTTCGTGATAGTGGGTGAGTTCTCATGAAAGTGGATTGTTTAAAAGTGTGTAACACCTCCTCCCTCTCTCTGTTTCTCCTGCTCTGGCCATATGAAGATGCCTGCTCTGGCTTTGCCTTCTGCCATGAGTAAAAGCTCCTTGAGGCCTCCTCAGCCATGCTTCCCGTACAGCCTGTGGAATCAGGAGCCTATTAGATTTCTTTTCTTTATAAATTATCTGGTCTCAGGTATTTCTTTATAGCAGGGTGAGAACAGACTGATAAAGGGACTGAACTCAATCAGTAGTCAAATGAAGGTTTCTTTGAGGAAAGCTGTAAAGTAAATGATACTTAGGAGCTAACCAGGAGACAAGGGAGGCAGTAGTAGGCTTGAAGACCTAGGAGACGTGAAGAGCATGGTGCAGTCGAGTGACTGATGTTTTGTGTGGTGGGAGAAGCAGAGTGGAATGAGATTGCATTAATTGCTGGGTGAAAGGTCAGCAGCTTTAAGGTATAACCATTTTCTCAGTCTTGACTAACTGCCATAACTTGGGGGATTGGGAAATAGGCTTGATTTTTATTCATTATTTTAAAATTAATATTTAAATATTACAATTTTTTCTTATTAATTATTGCTCATACTTCACTAGATGTGGTTTGTCAACATTCAATAGAATGGAATAGTTCAGGGCAGATGGCTGCTAAGATGGGTCTCTAGATCACTTGTCATCATTATGTTGTGTGGCTGATAAAGATTTTATCTTTAACACATCTCAAAATGTAGTTGCTGACTTCCCTGTATTTCTTTATTCACTATTTTCTCATTATTTCCATGTTTATCAAATGCCCTGTTTGTTCCTCTCTATTTGTTCTCAGTTCCTGAGCCCAGATCTATGCTTTCTACTGCTGCCAAGTCAAATTGCCACACACTTAGTAGCTTAAAACAACAAGAATTTATTGTTATTTTGCACTTCTGTAGGTCAGAAGGTCAATACGGGTCTCATTGAGCTGAAGTCAGGGTGTTGACAGGCTGCATATTTTTCTTGAGGTTCTGGGAGATAAACCATTTCCTTGACTTTTCCAGCTTCTAGAGGCTGCCCACATGCTTTTTGGCTCATGATCCCCTTCCTCATCTTCAAGGCCAACAACATAGACTCTCCCTGGCACTGGTCCCTTTTCACTTCTCTTTCTTCGGCTCCCCTCTTGTGTTTCCCTCTTCCACTTTTAAGAACCTTTGTGATGACACTGGGTCCACCCAGATAATCCAGGAAATCTCCCTATAAAAAGGCCAGCTTAATTCCACCTGCAACTCTAATTCCCTTTGTTACATAGCATAACATATTGACAGGTTCTCAGGATGTCTTGCAGGGGCCATTATTCTGCCCATCACTTGATTGCTATGAATCTCCTTCTTTTTTTTTTTTTTTTTTTAATTGGGTGACATCAAACTCTGATTTCTTTTTTTTTTTTTTTCTCTAGGCAGTTGTCTGTCAAGAGGACTTGATCTCTTGCCTGTGACCTACCCCACATGTTTCTTCTGCACATCCTGACCCCCACGCCTGCACAGGGGACTTCTGCACAGGCCTGACTCCCAGGGCCTGTTATTTTCTGAGTCTGTCTTCTCCATGGTCTGTTGTCAACTGCAGTTTTGAATTCTAGGCTCTCTTATTCTTTATCTCTAGGCAAGTCAATATGTTAGCTTCTTCCTAATGTTGAGAATTATGTGGTGAAAATGTAGAGAGTTAATCATAGTGAGTGATTGTATTAAGCCCTTCTATGGTTTCCAGCAGTCAGAAAGGATAGATGTTGTTCTTCTGCTTGGTGTTATGCAGTAATAGCCACTGCCTTTACAATTTCAATGCTAGCTCACTCAGTGCTTTGTTTTTCAATGAACTGTACCACAGTCAGAAGAATTTAGAGATGGATAATGAGGAAAGAGTCATAGAGTAGGGAGTGTGAGAAGCTGTGCTCATTATCACTTTAAATGTTTACGAAGTGTGCAAAGTAACTAGAATCAAGGAGGCCATTCCTGTTTGCAAGTTTTCTCTCTCTCTCTCTCTCTCTCTCTATATATATATATATATATATATAAATTTTTTTTTTTTTTTTGACAAGACAGGATCTCACTCTGTCACCCAGGCTGGAGTGCAGTGGCATGATCATGCCTCACTGCAACCTTGACCTCCCAGGCTCAGGTGATTCTCCCACCTCATCCTCCCGAGTAGCTGGGACTACAGATATGCACCACCACACCTGGCTAATTTTTAAATGATTTGTAGAGACAAAGTCTCCCTATGTTGCCCAGGCTGGTCTTGAACTCCTGGGCTCAAGGAATCCACCCACCTTGGTCTCCCAAAGCACTGGGATTACAGGTGTGAGCCACTGCACCAGCCTAGGGGAATTTTATTTTTATTTTTTTTAAAGAGAAAATGTCTGTCAAATAAGCCATTGATCATGTGAAAACAGTGAAGAAACTTTCAGCTTACACTTACATACATAAAATATTAGGTAAAACATTTCACAAAAGTTACAAAAAACTATTGAATTCATAGCTAAGGAGTTTCAGTGGCATGGGAATATTTTATTGTGCAATTTAAGTACTTTATTTAATATCATTAGCAATCATGAATTTATAATAAATGGAAAAAATGGCCCAAGAGCACACTGATGATACAACCTTTCTGAAGTGCTAAAATGAGCCATTTGATTCTATTCTACTTTACTCTTTAATTCAATAGTCAAAGCAATGCTCATTCCTATTAGTTACATTTTTAAACTTTAAATTTGTTGTAGACAAAAATTAAACATCTAGAAATATGTAAATTGTCTTACTGCAACAAATCAGCTTCTAAATATGACTATCTACCTCTAAGACTCCAAGGCCAGATTTCGTGGCCAGGAAGTAGAAAGGTATAAAATCTTTAACGGACTTTCAGTTAGTTTTGCCAGTGAAACAGTATTCAGGAAAGAGGTAAACTTTGAAAATGAAAATAAGTGTTGAAACATGATCTCTTCGAAACCCACCCACTTGGCCGTGTTCCTTCAATAAACAGATTCTGTTTGGTGGTGGTGAGGTGGCATTTGATAGTAGTGAAAATTTGAAATCTTGAGATTTAGGGAATAGAGAATAGTTGGAACAATCTGTGTTATTTTTGTTTTTTCTGCTAAGAATCAAAACTGTAACTACAGATTTATGATCAGCTCTCTTAGGCATTCAGGTGAATTTGATTTTCTTGTTCAGTTTCGTGGATTGAACTGCACTGTGATAATACAACGCAGTTTACGAATATTTGAATCAGTAAGTTACTTCAGCTCCTGAAATTCCAGATCAGCCATTTGTAAAGTAATTCGCTTATAACATTGACAGCAAATTTAATTAGTAAATATTTATTTAACAGATCTAATGTGCTTCTTTACAAGTGCATTATATTAGAAAGAGAAAGACTTTTATTTAGAGTCTTCTCTACCCAATTAAAAACATGCTGTAAAGATGAGTCCAGGTGACACATTCAGTGGCTGCAAATGCTTAGATTAGTTACGGAATGTATTACTTGGACTCATCTCATGGATTGTAGAATTATCAGAAATCTGGGAGCAGAGAAAAAATAAGACACGATGTGAAATATAAAGAAATGTGAATGGAAAAGGCAATCCATTATTTTATAAAATATTAACAGGATCTCTAAGGAGTTGATATTTAAGAGGGAACATGAGCAGTAGAGACAGGGGATTTTTAATTTTTTTTTTTTTTTTTGCTATGTTGCAGTAACCAGAAGAATCTAAATCACTTTCCTGTAATGTCTGAAGATTCAGTGTCATATATTTGACTTTAAAGAAAGCACATGTTGCAAAAAAGAAACCAACATGTATTATTTGCTAAGGAATGGAAGGGTTGGTTGGGGCTTTAAGATATGCTTCAGAGAACATTGTGGGTGGGGAGTTTTTAAATGAAGTATCCAACTTGCAAGGCATTCAGAAAATTTTTATCATGACAGTCCCTTGATTTTAGTAACACATGGGATTTTACACTTTCTCGGAGCAATTCAAGTTTCCTTCTCAGAATCTTTTAACTGTTCAACCTAAATTGTATCGTGTCATAAACTGACAATTTTATGGGCTTAAATATAAAATGCTTCCTAAAATACAGTAGAAATATTATTTTAGGAATGAAAATTTTTAGTAAGATTTGAAAATTATTATTTAATGTTATACTTTAGCAAAAGACTTTCTAGGTAGGTAAGACAGATTCCAGTGTGGAATGCTTAACTTTTTCCTCTGTATTTGATAGTGTGTATTAAAGCCTTTCTATAGTAGAAAGTAGATAATCAGAGATTGAATTTTGAAATTAATTAATCAAAATACCTTCTTTTTATGTAATTAAAAATTCAAGTATAGTAAATTATATTTACTTTTGTAGGTATTTAGAGAAAAACATAGGACACAAAAATAATTGTTTAAAAACGAATTTTAAAAATCTATACAAAAGTAAAAATTACAGAATTTAAGGGATCTCTTCTGGGAAACCTATCATAGCTGGCCATATTAAAGGATAAGATTATGTACTGATTCTCTTCTAAGTAAAATTTTAAAACATACTTAGTATAAACCAGAGTTTTGTTGGCTAAAAACCCAGGTTAGTTTAAGAACCTTATAGTGTAACTGAGGTAATTGGACATTTTGGATAATTTTGTTTCCACAGACCTTTATCTTCCTAAAATTTCACTGAAATGAAAATGCTCTTTTCACTTTTTCAATTTTTTTCAAATGTAAATACATTCTTAAATATTAACTTTAGAAAAGACTATCTGAATTTTATTCATAAATGGAGTTTTGAAAGAACATGATCTTACAACCATTGGGCGTGAGTCAACACGAATTTTTGATAGAAAAATTCCATTAAATGAATTGACTTTTTAAAAGCTGAAATAATCAGTATCATAAATGCACCCCTCTTCCCACTTTGAGAAAATTGAAAAAAAAACCCCTGTCTAGACACAGTTGCTTATATAGTTACGGTTTGATTTTATAATTCCTGGAATATAGTACAAACACCTACTATTCGCTGGGCAGCTATTTTATGTCAGACTTTTTCAGAAACTTTTCATGGTTTCTCATTTATTTCTCCGTCAAAGTAATGGGGCAATTATATTTCAGATAGCGAAAATGAGATCTCAGAGAGGGTAAGTGACTTGTCCCAGATTGTATTGTGAGTGGCAGAGGCAGAATTGGGATATAAATCTGTCTTTCTGAGGCCTCTGTTCTTTGCCTCAACCCCCAGCTGCTTCGCCCACAGCCAAAACAGCACTAGCTCTAGGATGACGAACTGTTCCAGTTTTCCCAGGAAAGAGAGGTTTCTGGAATGTGGGACTTTCAAAGTTAAGAGAAAGTCTCCAGCAAACCCAGAAGAGTTCGTCGTTTTATGTGGAGGCATTTATCTCATGGCTACTGCATAGTCAGCAAGACCACGCAGCTCTTTCAGAAGCTTCTTATTCCTGTGACATTATCTGCACAGCGAGACAATTGCTCAGATCCGCTGGGTCAAACTCAGAGAGCTGCCTCCTGGAATAGCTGAATAGCTGTGCTGGTCAGCGCATCGCATGGGAAGAATTGAGCCTGTTATTTATCAATCAATCCCAGTCTTTCATGCAACTTCAGAACTCTCAGATACAATGTTTGAAACATTTTATCACAGCCCAGAACTCCTATTAATTAAAGAGAATATTAATCAAAGGCATTAATTGCATCCTTTGTCTCTAATGCAAACAGAATTGGGGTGTTCTGTGATCACAATGCTTTTCTTATTAATATAGTGTGTCACTTAGCATTTCTTTACTTTTCCTTAATCTAATCTATTACCTTGCTAATATTCCCACATCTCTTTCATCTGAAAGGTTTTTTTCAGTGGAATTTTTAAGTTTCTTGATAGTTGAGCATATTCCTTAGGTCAGCGTATTATATAATATCACAGATTCTGAGGACATACTGCTAATTTCTAGCTGTTGACCCTGAGCAGAGTTACTTAACTTCTCTTTACCCGGCTTCCTCATCATAAAATAGGGACAATAGTAGTTCTTACCATACAGGGTTATTTGTGGGGATTAGGTGAGTCAGTTTATGTAAAGCATTTATAATAACACCTGGCACAAAGAAAGTGCTATATAAGTGCTAGCCACATTAACAATGTATGCTTTTACTGGTCTTGGATGATACCATGTTGTTCTTTGCATGGGGGGCGCTCAATGTTGCACTTGATGACTTGGCCATTGGATGATACCATGTTGTTCTTTGCACGGGGGGCACTCAATGTTGCAATTGATGACTTGGCCATAGTTGGGAGTATTTGGCATCTGGTATGTGTGCTGAAGGTTTTACAGCTACCTTTTCAAAGAGTTAGAAACTTGTTAGTGCTCTGTTTTCAATGTTCTAATCAATCTTATGGTGGAACTAAGAGTATAGTCAATAGTCCTACAGTAGGACTATAGTTCCTACTGGAATTCAGAAAGGTAGTAGTCTTGAATTTGAGGCTAAGAATAGTCTTGCCTTTATATAATCTTAGAGAAAGCTCTCTGGTAATACTTTTTCCTGTAAATTAAAAATGATTTTTCAATGTTGAAACTAGTTCTAAAGAGAAAATACTTCCCCATCATTTAAAATATACTATGTGATGTTCCCCTTCCCGAGTCCAAGTGATCTCATTGTTCAGTTCCCACCTATGACTGAGAACATGCGGTGTTTGGTTTTCTGTTCTTGCGATAGTTTGCTGAGAATGGTGGTTTCCAGCTGCATCCATGTCCCTACAAAGGACACAAACTCATCCTTTTTTTATGGCTGCATAGTATTCCATGGTGTATATGTGCCACATTTTCTTTTTTTTTTTTTTTGAGACGGAGTCTCGCTCTGTCGCCCAGGCTGGAGTGCAGTGGCGCGATCTCGGCTCACTGCAAGCTCCGCCTCCCAGGTTCACGCCATTCTCCTGCCTCAGCCTCCCGAGTAGCTGGGACCACAGGCGCCCACAACCGCGCCCGGCTAATTTTTTGTATTTTTAGTAGAGACGGGGTTTCACCGTGGTCTCGATCTCCTGACCTTGTGATCCGCCCGCCTCGGCCTCCCAAAGCGCTGGGATTACAGGCGTGAGCCACCGCGCCCGGCCATGTGCCACATTTTCTTAATCCAGTCTGTCACTGATGGACATTTGGGTTGATTCCAAGTCTTTGCTATTGTGAATAGTGCCGCAATAAACATACGTGTGCATGTGTCTATCACGGGGACAGGGGAGGGGGGAGGGATTGCACTGGGAGTTATACCTGATGTAAATGACGAGTTGGTGAGTGCTGACGAGTTGAGGGGTGCAGCCCGCCAACATGGCACAAGTATACATTTGTAACAAACCTGCACGTTATCCACATGTACCCTAGAACTTAAAGTATAATAAAAAAAAAAAAAAAATAAATAAATAAATAAATAAAATAAAATATACTATGGAGGCTTAACATTTATGAGCACAGTTTTAATGTAGTGGACTAGGATCTCTAAAACAGTATGCGATTGCAAAGCAATGAGTCTTGGCAGTGGCCTGAAAAGATTTGCCTATTAATACATGAAAGTGCTTTCATTAAAATGTCTATTTCAAGTGAGGAAAACGAAATCATTGTAATTTTGTTATCCCGAGACTGACATGCACTTTAGGATACGTGCCTTTTTAAACTGCCATATGAGGTTTAAATATGTTCAGTAGCTGTCTGCCACATCCACTATATTGTTCTGGGATTCAGAATATTTATTGACATAGTGAATCATTCTACCATTGGTTAATCAAGAGAAGCTGCAATTGATTTAAGGAGGAGCGGCATGGTATATATACAGAAAGCAGCTAGTTTTTAGTAACAATTGAAGTGTGTAGGCATAAAAACAATAAACTGAGGTACAGATTTGAAGGAATATGTATGGATTCCAATAGCATGGCTTCTTTCCTGTTTATAAAGTGAAGTTATCTGGCTTACAACATTAACAATTGTTTATTAAATTTAATAAGCATTAAGCATTATGTTAAATTGATTCATAACTCAAAGGTTGTGATTAGGCATATGAAATATGACTGAAAATGTAAAATACTGACAGAAATGATCCAAAAGTATTTATTTAGGTTGAATGCTTATTTGATATGTTCTGGTATTCAGTAGAACAACCATTCTAAGAAACACTAAGACAATGTGATATAAAGATTTATGATGGGAAGATCAACATATATTTACTTACAAAATAGAGCATCACCTTTTCTAAAGGGCTTCTGGTCCTCTAATTTCCAAACATCTTTTAGGTCATTATATTAAAAGTAATGCAATGATCTTTGAAAACAGAGGAAGTCTTTTTGCAGTGCTGACCTCGGAATATTTCAGGTCAGTGCCACTGAACTGTCCAGCTTAGTATCTAAGTATTGAGGCTGCTCCTAGGAGGGAAATACTGAAGGAAGGCTGAGATGTCTGGGAAGTGTATCACAAGTTAGAGATGATTCAACAGCGAAGGTCTATCTTTCTCCCCTGGTTGTCTTACATTTCTCTCTGAATACTGATTTTGTTGTTGTTGTTGTTGTTGTTGTTCTTGGATAGTCTTTTACTCCTTGAGGGACAGGAAGCAACTACCTAGAGAGCTGATTATAGGGTCACCGAATTGCCATTGGAATTTTGGTGCCAGTTAACTCAAACGTCTGCAGACCACACCCCAAGTAGTTAGTAGTATGTAATAATTGGTAATGTATAAATTTGAATATCTTCCCAGGAACTGGGGGAGAGCTTCCTCTATTCAACAACACCTGTCTGGAACATGGATATGATGCTTAGGGGGGCAAGGCAGCCGTTTGTGACCATATGATGTTAGAAATTTTGAGATAAAAAATTATACAAATGTACATATATTATGTATTTTTTTTTATTTCTGTTTAGAATTTTGGTGATGTGTAAGTGCAGATTATACAAGGTAACTACAGGTGGTGTCAGCAGCTCTAAGACCAGCCACTTGATAGTTGTCTGGAGCTGGCGGTTGTCAGCAGCTGAAATTCTGAAACCAGATAAAATGGCGTGCAAAATATTAATGTCTGTGTGTTCCTAGACTTTCATTTCCTTCTATCTGCTAAGAAGATTCTGGTTTCTCTGGTCCATCATATTCTCTCTGCATCCTTCGAAGGGGGCTGCTGTCATAGAAGAATTTGCGTTTTGGTTTTTGTGATGCAGAATCAGAAGTCAAGGATGATTGCAGAAAGGAAAATAATTTTGCAATTGGGTCGGGGAAAAGGTTTTTTTCTCCCTTTTTAGAAAATGTGTTAAAAGACATAGGAGAGCAGTGGTGGCATAGGAGGAAAATGGATATGAGGTTCAAGAAAAGCAAATGAGGAAAATGGATATGAGGTTCAAGAAAAGCAAATGTGGCAGGCGTTGAGGGTGAGCCATCTGACACCCCGACTAGCTCCTTCATTCCTTGCCTTTCTCTGTCTTAAGACTGGAAAACAAAATGCTCAATATCTTCAGCTCCCTTGCCGGTAGGAGTGACCATGGGCATGATTTTGGACAGTAAAGTATGGGCTAAAGTATATTGGGGGGAAGGCAGCAGTGGTTAAAATTACATTTTTTTGTTGTTGCTGTTTTTAGAGACAGGGTCTCACTCTGTTGCCCAGGCTGGAGTGCAGTGGTGCTGTTATAAGTCACTGCAGCCTCAATCTCCTGGACTCAAATGATCTTCCTGCCTTAGCTTCCTGAGTACCTGGGACTGCAGGCGCATGCCACCACACTCAGCTGATTTTTTTATTTTTATTTTTAGTAGAGAAGTGTCTTACTGTTTTGCCCAGGCTGGTCTTGAACTCCTGAGCTCAAGTGATCCTCCCACCTCAGCCACCCAAGGTGGTGGCATAAAATTACATTTCTGAGTAACACCTTGTAGGAGAAAGCTCTCAGTCTCTTTCCATTTTATTCTTCCAGAACATGGAGTATCCTGGAAGTATGATAATGAAAGTCACTTGCCAAGGATGGCAAAATAGGGAGACAGAAGGAGCAACACTATGGACTTCTGTGCTGAACCTGCTTGCCTACTTTTGAACATTGTGAAGACAAAAGAAAAACCTTATGTATCACGTAGTGTTCTGGCAGACACAGGTGAAGGACCAAAATACTTTAAAAAATAATTCAATGAAGAGACTATTTACAGAGATGGTAACAAGAATAAGGGAACTATATTTCAGGGTTCTCCAGAGAAATGGAACCAATAGAAGATTTTTAAAAAGAGGTTTATTATAAGGAATTGCTCACACAATTATGGAAGCTGGCAAGTCCAAAGTTTGCAGAGCCAGTGTCCCAGTTCCAGTCCAAAGGCTGGATGGCTACTGTAGAGCCACAAAAGGCTGATGTTTCAGCTTGAAGGCTGTCAGGAAGGAGAATTCTCTGTTCCTTGGGAAGGGTCAGTCTTTTGTTCTATGCAGGGCTTCAAATGATTGGATGAGAGCCACCCACATTATGGAGGATAATCTACTTTACACAGTTTACTGATTTAAATATTAATTTCATCCAGAAACACCTTCACAGAAAACCTGGAATAAACTTTGACCAAATACCTGGGCATCCCATGGCCCAGCCAAATTGATACATAAAATTAACCATTGTAGGAACTAACAAGAGATAATACAACACCCAGGGACCAGAAATGCCGGTAAGTGAGAAGGATTAAGGAGGGAAACAGTATTCACTGGAGCCAGCAAGAACTTGAGTCAGAGAAGACGAGCTGCCTCATGTAACTTGTGGCTATAAAAGAAAGTAATCGCCAGAATTATAGCTGTGCCAACAAGAGCAGGAGGCATGGGAGTGGTGGGGAAGACACTATGGGAGATCAATATGTGATCATTTCTCTTCCTACCTCTATTAGCCCATTCTCACACTGCTATAAAGATACTACCTGAGACTGGGTAATTTATAAAGGAAAAAGGTTTAATTGAGTCGCAGTTCCACATGGCTGAGGAGGCCTCAGGAAACTTACAATTATGGCTGAAGTTAAAGGGAAAGCAAGGACCTTCTTCACGTGGTGGCAGGAGAGAGAAGAGTGAGCGAAGGAGGAACTTGCCAAACACTATAGCCATCGATATGTCGTGAGAATTCGCTCACTATTATGAGAACAGCATGAAGGAAACCACTCGCATAATCCCATCATTTCTCACCAGGTCACTTCCTGAATATCTGGGGATTACAATTCATGATGAGATTTGGGTAGGGACACAAAGCCTAACCATTTCACCACCTAAGCCAGAGGGCAGAAGGTCTTGAGTAAAGCTACCATGAAGGTCAGCCTCGGGACACAGAGCAGGGCAGCGATTTAGTACAAGTCAATGGGAGATCAGGATTAATCATAATACTTTAATAATTTAAGCCACTCTGTACATAGTCTCTTTGTAATTTTAAAAAAGCCACCAAAGTATAATTAAGCCATTCAATCAAATGCAATCCTAACTGATATAGCAGATGACAAACGAGTTATATCAGTTGTTGGACTTAACTCCTTGATTGAAACTGTACTATGAATGATGGCTTTATACATGTTGCCCAATTAAGGCATGCTGTAGTGCAATTTACCAGGAACATGTGGTTTACTTTATTTACATAGCAAATGGTTTCATATATTTTATAAATAAATTTTCTCACTTGAATAAAACATACTATATATATGTTTTACATAATTTTTGAGAATGGAAATTTAGTATCTCCATATTCCTGCTAAGGGAATGTTGAACAAATATTTAAATAAAATTGATTTGAAGAGGAACCAAATTAGGAGCCTTATTCTGGTACCGTGTCTAAGGTTCTAGTTAAAGCCTACATTATTCATTGAGGTGTTTCTACCATTCAAAGAGATAGTTCAGTTTGTGGTTGGAGTACATATGATCCAGCTATCGATGGTGCTTTCCTGGAGGTGAATGAGGAAATGATTAGTTCATTTTTGCAGAAATCAGTACATGAGGCAGTGTCTGGATCTTCTAAACTCCAGATGATTCCTGTGGACCATGAAGTTTGGGTCAGGATCTAGAAACTCTGCAGCTGGGGACACAGCCATTCTGCTCATGGAGAAGAGAGACTATATTTTCTGTAATACCACCAAGTAGTTCATCTGATGGGTGGACAAATACATTGATTCAGCCGTAAACCCACAATTTCTGCTTGAAAGAAGATGTGTGATATGGTTTGGCTGTGTCCCCTACCAAATCCCACCTTGAACTGTAATAATTCCCATGTGTCAAGGGGGGGCCAGATGGAGATCATTGAATCATGGGGCTGTTTCCCATATACTGTTCTCATGGTAGTGAACAAGTCTCATGAGATCTGATGGTTTTATAAATGGGAGTTCCCCTGCACAAGCTGTGTTGCCTGCTGCCATGTAAGATGTGGCTTTGCTTACTCATTAGCCTTCCACCATGATTTTGAGGCCTCCCCAGTGATGAGGAACTCTGCGAGTCAATTAAACCTCTTTCCTTTATAAGTTACCCAGTCTTACCCAGTCTCTGGTATGTCTTTTTTGTTTGTTTGTTTGTTTGTTTTGTTTTTTTTTGTTTTTTGTTTTTTTTTTTTGTTTTGATGCAGTCTCGCTCTTTCATCCTGGCTTGGCTAATATTTTAATATTTTTAGGCTGATCTTGGACTCCTGACCTCTGTTGGTCCACCCACCTTGGCCTTCCAAAGTCCTGGGATTACAGGTGTAAGCCACCATGCCCAGCCTCTGGTATGTCTTTATTAACAGCATGAGAACAGACTAATCCAGTAAATTGGTACCAGGAGTGGGGTGCTACAGTAAAGATAAGGGAAAATGTGAAAGGGCCTTGGGAAGTGGGTAACAGACAGAGGTTGGAAGAGTTTGGAGTGCTCAGAAAAAGAAAAATGTAGGAAAGTTGGGAACTTCTAGAGACTTAGAGGGCTCAGAACAGGAAGATGTGGAAAAGTTTGGAACCTCCTAGAGACTTGTTGAATGGCTTTGAGCAAAATGCTGATGATGCTATGAAAGATAAAGTCCAAGCTGAGATGGTTTCAGATGGAGATGAGGAACTTGTTGGGAACTGGACTGTAGTTATGCTTTAGCAAAGGGGCTGGTGACAGTTTGTCCCTACCCTAGAGATCTGTGGAACTTTGAACTTGAGAGAGGCGTTTTAGGGAAATCATCTCTAGATAAATTTCTTCCATCTGGCAGATAGTCTGACAATGCAATAGAAAAGAAAAACCCATTTTCTGGGGAGAAATTCAAGCCCACTGCATAAATTTGCATAAGTAACAAGGAGCCAAATGTTAATCATCTAGACAATGGGAGAAAATATCTCCAGTACATGTCAGACACCTTTATGGCAGCCCCTCCCATCATAGGCCTGGAGGCCTAGGAGGAAAAAATGGTTTTGTGGGCTGGGCCCCCCAGCTGTATGCAGCCTAGGGCCTTGGTGCCCTGCATCCCGGCTGCTCCAGTCATGGCTAAAAGGGGCAAAGGAATAGCTCAGGCCATGGCTTCACAGAGTGCAAGCCCCAAGCCTTGGCAACTTCCATGTGGTGTTGAGCCTGCAGGCATACAGAAGTCAAGAATTGATGTTTGGGAACCTTCACCTCGATTTCAGAGGATGTGTGGAAATCTGGATGTCCAGGCAGAAGTTTGCTGCATGGGTGGGGCCATCATGAAGAACCTCTGCTAGGGCAGTGTGGAAGGGAAATGTGGGGTGAGAGCCCCTATACAGAATCCCCACTAGGGCACTGCCTAATGGAGCTGTGAGAAGAGGGTGATGTGGTTTGGCTGTGTCCCCACCCAAATCTCATAAGTAATTCCCACATGTTGTGGGAGAAATCTGGTGGGAGGTAATTGAATCATGGGGGCGGGTCTTTCCCATGCTGTTCTCATGGTAGTGAATGAGGCTCATAAGAGCTGATGGTTTTAAAAATGGGAATTTCCCTGCACAAATCCTCTTCTCTTGTCTACCGCCATGTGAGATGTGCCTTTCACCTTCCACAATGATTGTGAGGCCTCCCCAGCCACATGGAACTATAAGTCCACTAAACCTCTTTCTTTTGTAAATTGCCCAGTCTCAGATATGTCTTTATCAGCAGTGTGAAAATGGACTAATAGAGTAAATTGGTACCAATAGAGTAGGGTGCTGCTGAAAAGATACCCAAAAATGTGAAAGCGACTTTCGAACTGGGTAACAGGCAAAGGTTGGAGGGCTCAGAAGAAGACAGGAAAATGTGGGAGAGTTTGGAACTTCTTAGAGTCTTGTTGAATGGCTTTGCCCCAAATGCTGATAGTGACATGGGCAGTAAAGTCCAGGCTGAGGTGCTTTCAGATTGAGTTGAGGAAATTGTTGGGAACTGGAGCAAAGGTGACTCTTTTTATGTTTTAGCAAAGAGACTAGAGGCATTTTGCCCCTGCCCTAAAGATTTGTGGAACTTTGAATTTGAGAGAGATGATTTAGGGTATTTGGTGGAAGAAATTTCTAGCAGCAAAGCATTCAGGAGGTGACTTAAGAGCTGTTAAAGGTATTCAGTTTTAAAAGGGAAACAAAAAGTTTGGAAAATTTGCAGCGTGACAATGTGATAGAAGAGAAAATCTCATTTTCTCAGGAGAAATTTAAGCCAGTTGCAGAAATTTGCATAAGTAATGAGGAGCTGAATGTTAATAACCGAGACAATGGGGAAAATGTCTCCAAGGCATGTCAGAGACCTTTGTGGCAGACCCTCCTATTACAGGCCTGGAAGAGTAATAGGAAAAAACGCTTTCATGTGCTGGGCCCAGGGTCCCTCTGCTGTATGCAGTGTAGGAACTTGGTCCGCTGTGTCCCAGCCACTCCAGCTATGACTAAAAGGGGCCAAGGTACAGCTCAAGATGTTGCTTCAGAGGGTGGAAGCCCCAAGCTTTGGCAACTTTCACGTGGTGTTGAGCCTGCAGGTGCACAGAAGTCAAGAAGTGAGGTTTTGGAACTTCTGCCTAGATTTCAGAGGATGTATGGAAATGCCTGGATGCCCAGGCAGAAGTTTGCTGCAGGGGCAGGGCCCTCATGGAGAACCTCTGCTAGAACAGTGCAAAAGGGAAACATGGGGTTAGAGCCCCCACATAGAGTCTATACTGGGGCACTGCCTAGTGGAGCTGTGAGAAGAGGGTCACCATCCTCCAGACCCCAGAATGGTAGATCCACTGACAGCTTTCACCATGCACCTGGAAAAACTGAAGGCACTCAATGCCAGGCTGTGAAAGATGCCAGGAAGGAGGCATACCCTGCAAAGTCATGGGGGCAGAACTGCTCAAGGCTGTGGGAGTCCACCTCTTAAGACATGGAGTCAAAGGAGATCATAGTGGAGCTCTAAGATTTGACTTCCTCATTGGATTTTGGATGTGCATGGGGCCTGTAGCCACTTTGTTTTGGCCAATTTGCCCTATTTGGAATGGGTGTATTTACCCAACACCTGTATCCCCATTATATCTAGGAAGTAACTAACTTGCTTTTGATTTTACAGGCTCATAGACAGAAGGGACTTGCCTTGTCTCAGATGAGACATTGGACTGTGGTCTTTTGAGTTAATGCTGAAATGAGTTAAGACCTTGGGGACTCTTGGGAAGGTATGATTGGTTTTGAAATGTGAGGTAATGAGATTTGGGATGGGCCAGGGGTGGAAGGATGTGGTTTGGCTGTGTCCCCACCCAAATCTCCATGCTGTTCTCATGATAGTGAGTTCTCACAAGATCTGATGGTTTTAGAAAGGGCTTTCCCAGCTTCACTCTGCACTTCTCCTTTCTGTTACCATGTAAAGAAGGACATGTTTGCTTCCCTTTCTGCCATGATATAAGTTTCCTGAGGACTCTCCGGCTATGAGGAACTGTGAATCAATTAAACCTCTTTCCTTTATAAATTACCCAGTCTTGGGTATGTCTTTATTAGCAGCATGAAAATGGACTAATACAGTGTGGCTAAGTGCTTATCTGGCTCTGCTATGACTAAAGTTAAATATCTTTAAACTGTGCAGGTGGGATAGTCTAGGATGCAAATATACTGAAGATCTAAATTGCATATAGAAAGTAACAACCCCACTCATCCAAACTTGGTAGCATTGCACATTGTTGTTAAAGAGAACTGACTCACAGCAGCTGTGGGTATTTCCAAGCCAAAATGATTGGTTAGAGAGGAAGGAATCCCACAGTGTACGATGGTCACCTGAACTAAAATGGGATGGCTCTGAGTGCTTTAAACCTCTCTCAAACATGTTAACTTGTGGTTCTTTGAGTAGGAGCCCAGGTTTTGTTAACAGATCTTTATAGTAGGTCTAGATGCTGAATCTGGGTGTTCTGTTAAGGATAGTATACCATTTGGAGATCCTTAGTTTCCACATGGTTTACAGTTAAAGGGTTGGTGGGTAGTGGTCTTTGGAGAGAAATACGGAGCTAGCCATGGAATTTTGACAATTTTTAGTTATTTCAAATTTTATGAGTCATTGCAGATTTTTCCCCAAGGTATATTTTCTTTTTAACTTTGCTGTATTTTTTTAAAAAAATTATTTTGAATGTTAGCATGAAAATCTAGATTTTATTGCATGAGAATGAAAAGCATGATTTCGGTGCAAATTATTTCAGAACTTCCGGTTGGCATTACATGTATATTCTATAAGAAACCTATGTGTCTTTATCCACTTCATCTCAATGCTAAGCTGATGTGCAGAAATAATTGAAAAGAAAATTAATTTTCTTATAATCTCTTGAGAACACACAATAAAGAGAATATATCCATAATGCGCAGTGAAATGTCTTAAAATCCTTTTTCCCCATCTTTTCATCTTATCTATTGCTGTGTAGCAAACCACCCTTGAATCAGTGACTGAAAATATCAATCACTGGCTATTATCTGTTGCAATTCTGTGGGTTGATGAGATCAATTGGGTGGTTTCAGTTCTTGTGCTGTTGGCTGGGGCTGTAGTCTTTTGGAGGCTCATTTGGGCTGGAACACCCAAGATGGCTCATTCCCATGGTTGGCAGTTGGCAGCACAACTGAGATGGTCCATCAGAATGTCTCAGTTTTCCTTACTATGGCTACTCAACGAGGCTTGAGCTTCTCACAGCATGGGAGCTCAGTTCTAAGAGGGAGCCCTCCAAGTACATGAAAAAGGCACTTTCAGATCTCTTTAGGCCCACTTTCAGAAGTTACATAGCATCACTTCCCTCACGTTCTATTGGCCAAAGCAAGTCTCCAAGCTATCTCAGAGTTAAAGGAGTTGAAGGATACCCTTTGCTATGGTCTGAATGTGTCCCTCCAAAATTCAGGTGGGAATCTGAGACCCAATGTGACAGTATTAAGAGGTAGGCCCTTCTGGAAAATGATTGTTATGAAGGTGGCACTTTGTGGATTAGTTCTCTTATAAAAGAGGTTGAAGGGAAAGCCATGGTCCCTTTTTTCCACCTTTCCTCATGTGAGGACACAGCATTTGTCCTTTCCTTCCCATGAAAAGAAGACACTGTCTATAAGGAATGGGCCGTTGCCAAACATTAAATCTGCCAGCATCTTGATCTTGGACTTTCCAGTTTTTAGAACTGTGAGAAATAAATTTCTGTTGTGTATAAACTACTCAACAACTCAGTCTAAAGTACTTGGTTATAGCAGCAGGAGTGGACTGACACTCTTCCTCTTGGTAGATGTAGTAGCAATCTTTATGGCCATCTTTAATCCACTACAGCATATCTTTCTCAGTAGTTCATACATGTTGCAGCTGCTCCCAAATCTCCCTCCTCTCTCACTCCCAACTCTGCCCAGACCCCATCACCAAATTCTGGCTCTGAAGTTGTTTTTCTCATATTCCCCTGCTTCCTTTCCAATTCATCATTTCATGTCTCTACTCTTTCTAGTGTAAATCCACTCAGCTAACCTTTTTAGTATTTCTTTCTTACTTGTTACCTTGAGTTTCATATAAACTGGGAGTTTATTAGGATTTTAAATAGCATATTGCTCCTCCATGGGAGTGAGCAGGAGTGGAAAGTGGACATGATTATTCATTTTATTCCTGTCAATCTATGTTTGTGTGGTGCACAGAACAATGGGAATTTATTTTATTCAATTGCATTTGATATCAGTGGAGTCTTAGAATGTGACACAAGGGTTGGGATATCAGAGAATGTGGCTGATTCAGAATTGAGTACTGGAGATTGCCTGAGGCACATCACGTATAAGGATTGATGGAAATGGTGCTTATTGGGCATCATGGTATTTTTTTTAATCCTGTTACTTTTATATTTTTATTTTATTTTTTAAAAATTGAAGTTCAGGGGTACATGTGCAGGATGTGCAGGTTTGTTACATAAGTAAACGTGTGCCATGGTGGTTTCCATCACCTAGGTATTAAGCCCAGCACCCATTAGCTATTCTCTTTGATGCCCTCCCTTGTCCCACTCCCTACCTTCTGACAAGCCCCAGTGTGTGGTGTTCCCTTCCATGTGTCCATTTATTCTCATTATTTAGCTCCCACTTATAAGTGAGAACATGCAGTATTTGGTTTTCTATTCCTGCATTAATTTGCTAAGGATAATGGCCTCCAGCTCGATCCATGTTCCTGCAAAGGACATGATGTCATTCCTTTTTAGGGCTGCATAGTATTCCATGGCATATACATACCACATTTTCTTAATCCCATTCCTTTTTTCTCCACAACCTCGCCAGCATCTGTTGTTTTTTGACTTTTAATGATAGCCATTCTGATTGGTGTGAGATGGTATCTCATTGTGGTTTTGATTTGCATTTCTCTAATGATCAGTGATATTGAGCTTTTTTTCATATGTTTGTTGGCTGCATGTATGTGTTCATTTGCGAAGTGTCCATTATGTTGTTTTGAAGAGCAATGTTGTTGGCCCTAGGTTTAAAGAGTTTTATTGCGAACTTGAGACTTCTTTGAAATAGATCCCCTGCAGAAGTTGGTTTCTGAAGAAAAAATAACGTTAAACAAATATACATTTCAGCAGTTCTGGCCCAATATTGTCTTCAGAACAAGAGTACATGTTGAGGCCTACAAGTCATATATTTAAATATTTTAAAATTATAACTCAAACTAGTAATCTGTTAAATAGAATCTGTTCTGTTCTCTTATCTTGACAAATATACCTTTATATTGACCTAGGAGGCTATGTGCAAATTTATGACTCTCAAGCTTCTCAGAGTTCTCTGATAAAATGTGGCAGCTTGGGGAAAACTGAGCCCGGACCCTGCCTTTTCCCCTTTCTCCCCACCACTAGGCTCCTCTTGTACTGAGAGAGGTCTGCCTCTATGTGTATGGACACTCCAGGTCATACTCCAGAGCTGTGTCCATAGTCCTTAAATACAGCAGTTCCTTAGCCACTCCTCTGGCCCGGGATGGGCAGATGGCCAGTGTCATCCACTTTTAGGAAGCACACCTGGTGAAACATTCCATTCCAGCCTTGGAAGCGGGTTCAACGATGCCTGGGCAGGAAAATCCAGGGTCCAGATTCCCAGAGCAGGGTCTACAAGAGGAGGCACAGCTTCCACATGAGCAAGTTTGACTCCATAGGCTTCTTGCTTTCTGGTGAGGAGTGTGGCAGGAAGGGTGCTAGAGTGAGCACAGGGCACAGAACAGGGGGACCTCTTGTCCAGGTCATGGGCAGTACTGCCTTGAGCCATGGGTGTGCAGGAATTCAACTCGATTTTTTCTTTTCTGCACAGGTTCAGCAGCCAGAGTCCTATCCTGTACTTCTCTTCACGTTGCAGACATCCACAAAAGAGTGAGACTCTTTTGGGCTGGATGGAAGAGCAAATGTGTGGGAGGCACTGAGGTTTGTGTATAAATGTGTTGAGTGGGGCCAAGGAGTACTTGTGGACTTCTGCTGGGAGGAATTAGGAGACTGAGCAAGACAGATTGCCTGGTCAGTGTGGAGGCATTAACTGTGCTATGTGAGATTGATAACATTTGGCTCTTGTCTAATGAGCCCACCTGGCCACACTGGGAATTGAATCTAGTCTAATCTAGTGATTAGCGGGTACCCATGTGTAGGTTATCCATAAGAATTCTCAAATATTGAAGAAGCTTAAAAAGTATGTTAAACAATCCTTTCTGCCCCGAGATCAAAGGAAGGAGAAAGATCTATATTGGATGTGCTGATCTATCCTTCAGTCTCAATGGATTCAGTTCCCTTGGAAATGCTTTTTTGTGCATGAGCAATCACTTGTATGTGAGACTTTCTGAGTCATTGATTAGTGTGGGTTTGCATCATCAGATACAGCTTGAAACCAATCCCCAGTCATCTTTTTGTGATTTTGTGACGGCAAGAATTTACATTCCTTCCCTGCCCCATGACTGCTATGTGCGTTCTAGGAAAAGTTGGCATTGGTTCTATCTGGATGTATTGATGTTGCCATTTTGGGGGAATATCCAGTGCCAGAAAATGCCTGGAACACCCTGATCCAGTGGGAGGGTGTTAAACCCTAATGGGTCTATGCCATTGTCAGTGTTCAGCAGGCCAGATGCCTTTGGAGGAAGAAGGTCAGGGGTTTGGACCCTTGGGGTTAACCACCACTCAATAATTTCCTACAGTCAGAGACTCACTTCTGTCTACTGATTACACTCCCACTGCCACTTTGCACTAAAGTACAAGTGCAGATTAAGTGAGTCATTCAGATGGTTGCAATAGCATACTACTGGGGGTAGCTGCTCTTCTGAACTGAGCTTGGGATATTACTTTACTTACTTTTTTTTTTTTTTTTGAAACAGAGTCTCACTCTATCACCTAGGCTGCAGTGCAGTGGTACAATCACAATTCACTGCAGCCTTGACCTCTTGGGCTCAAGCAGTCCTCCTACCTCAGCCTCCTGAGTAGCTGGGACTACAGGTGCGAGCCACCAGCCTGGCTACTTTTTAATTTTTTGTAGAGACAGGATCTCACTATGTTTCCCAAGCTGGTCTTGAACTTCTGGCCTCAAGCAATTCTCTTGCCTTGGCCTCCCCAAATTCTGGAATTACAGGCATCAGCCATCAGAACCGACCCACTTTATTTACTTCTGTGATGCCTATACATTGTGTTATCAATGAAACTTGGCATTCTATAACTGAGACTGGTCTCTGTTTTTAATTAATTTCTTTTTTTTGTAATTCCAGGGCTGCCACTAAGATTCAGATTCTGCATTTTGGGCATCAGAACTAGTTTTTTTTTTTGTTTGTTTGTTTTGAGGAAATATGCTATATGCTGGCATAGGGATGGCAATACAGCCTATGCATATGTGTTCATGGGAGTGTGCACACTTGTGTACATATTTGCATGTGTACCATGTGGTTGCCCCTGGAATCAATAAGGGAAATTCAAGGTGGGGGTTGGGGAAGGAACTATCTCAATGGCTTACAGAGTATTGGGAAATATAGAGTTTTTCAAAATAGAGGAGGATGGCTTGCACATAGCAGCTTCCTGGCCATTCCCAGGGGAAATTAAAATCCAACAGAAGAATCATAACATATTCCTTCTTTTAGTTCTCCATTTTTTCCCTTTATTTGGACATGAAAGAGTAGAAAAGAGAATTATTTTCTATTTTGCAATTTACAGCTCCTAAATATTCAGAGTAGAGTGGGCAGTCATATAATTGTTGTGACTGAGAATGACAATATTTTTCTGATTGAAAACATCTCTCAGTTGGCAAATATAGTGCTGGAAATTTATACCACTGTGTCACTTCACTAGGCTTAAAGCAGAATTCAGAAGGCTCTGTTAAAATCAGAAAGGTTATCTGAAAATATTCACTCATTATTACCTATTAGAAAGGATTACACTTTTTTTTTCACATTAAGTGAAATGAAACATAGCACAAGTAAATTTTGTAAAGATTCAAAGGAGAGGATCTATGATGGGGAGAAGCCTGGATGGAGTACTCTTCAGGGAGGGCTTTGAATTACCAGGGGCTAAGTTGTGTGCATTCGAGTCCTGGAGAGAAAGAGGTGGATGCACTTTGAAGAAAACTGAGGAAAAATTGAACAAAATTTTGAATTTATAATTTTGTTCAGAGTAAACCTTGGATATTTAACTTATTATATTTTATTGCTAGCTATTAATGCTTTCTATATGCTAAGCATTCAAAGTCCTTTACAAATATTAACTGCTTAAAACCTTCAATTATAAGGTGGGTACTATTAAAATCATCCTTATTATGCCAGTGAGAAAGCAGGAAGGAAGAAGTGATTTTCCCAGGTGCTATAGGTAGCTGTGATTTGAATCTAGGCATTCTGCCTCTAAGTCAGCAGTCAAAACTACACTGACATCTGTGATGCATGTGAAAATACACAGGTGTTGGCCGGGCGCGGTGGCTCACGCCTGTAATCCCAGCACTTTGGGAGGCCGAGGCCGGCAGATCACAAGGTCAGGAGATCGAAACCATCCTGGCTAACACAGTGAAACCTCGTCTCTACTAAAAATACAAAAAAATTAGCCGGGCTTGGTGGCGAGCACCTGTAATCCCAGCTACTTGGGAGGTTGAGGCAGGAGAATGGCGGGAACCCTGGAGGCAGAGCTTGCAGTGAGCTGAGATCCCGCCACTGCACTCCAGCCTGGGCGACAGAGTGAGACTCCATTTCAAAACAACAACAACAACAGAAATACACAGGTGTCACAAATGTCAGGATTCAGAGAGGAGCATAATTGCACTTATTCCTTTATCTTGATCTTTTTTTTTCCAGAAAACCTTATGCTGATGACCAAGATGTGTATTTTGGTTGTTTTAAATTTGTCTGCATGCATTCTTACCATTATCTAATCACCATCTTCCACTTGCTAGGATGACATTCTTCTCTAGCGTAAAATTCATTCATTCATTCCTGTGGGAAACATGATATGCTGCTCTCTTTTATTTAGTTTCTAATATATGAACATGAAAGAGGTTGTGGACTATTTTGCAATGCTTCTGTTTACAAATGATGCCTATTTCTAGGCAAGATAAGACAGAAACTATAATTTAGTAAAGATTTATTGAGCATCTACTATGTTTTAGGCATTATAGTAAGCACTTTGTAAGTATTTTCGTGTTTAATCCTTGCCACTAACCTATGAAGTAGCTACTATTATCGCCTTCATTTTATAAAAAGTAAACTGAGAAATAACAAAGTGAAAACAAAAGAACAAAACCCAGAAAAAACAAAAACAAAAACAAAATACCTAGAAATGAACTGAGCCAGCATTTAAACCAATAGTCTGCTCCAGAGAACAGCATCAGATTGTCTGTACTAGAATTTTGGGTTCCATTACTATAGATTAAATGAGTTAGCACGTACAAATTACATGGATAAATATCACCTGGTAAAAAGCAAGTACTTAATAAAGGTTAACTATTAGTTTGTTACCTGAGTATATTGCATGATGCTGATTCATCTCATCACTGAGGTACTGAGAATAGTACTCAACAGATTTTCAACCTTTTCTTCCCTCCCTCCCACATCATGTAATTCCTGGTGTCTATTGTTGCCATCTTTATGTCCATGAGTGCCCAAAGTTCGGCTCCCACTTACAAGTGAGAACATGTGGTATTTGGTTTTCTGTTCCTGTGTTAGTTTGCTTAGAATAATGGCCTCTAGATGCATTTGTGTTGCTGCAAAGGACATGATATTTCTTTTTTATGGGTGCGTAGTATTCCATGGTGTATATGTACCACGTTTTCTTCATCCAAGCCACCGTTGGTGGGCACCTAGGTTGACTCCATGTCTTTGTTATTGTGAATTGTGCTGTGATGAACATATGAGTGCATGTGTCTTTTTGGTAGAATTATGTTTTCCATTGGATATATACCCAGTAATAGAATTGTTGGCTTGAGTGGTGGTTCTGTTTTAAGTTATTTGAAAAATCTCCAAATAGCTTTCCACAGTGGCCGAACTAACTTACATTCCCACAAACAGTATATAAGCATTCCCTTTTTTCCACAACTTCACCAACATCTGTTGTTTTTTGACTTTTCTTTTTTGAGATAGAGTTGCACTCTTGTTGCCCAGTCTGGAGTGCAATGACACACGATCTCGGCTCATGGCAACCTCTGCCTCCTGGGTTCAAGCAATTCTCCTGCCTCAGCCTCCCAAGTAGCTGGTATTACAGGCATGCACCACCATGCCCGGCTAATTTTGTAGTTTTAGTAGAGATGGGGGTTTCTCCATGTTGGTGAGGCTGGTCTCAAACGCCCGACCTCAGGTGATCTGCCTGCCGCGGCCTCCCAAAGTGCTGGGATTATAGGCATGAGCCACTGTGCCTGGCCCTTGACTTTTTAATAATAGCCATTCTGTCTGGTATGAGATGATATCTCATTGTGGTTTTCTCATTTGCATTTCTCTGATGATTAGTGATGATGGGAACTTTTGTCTTATTTTGTTTTTGTTTAGTTTATTAAATTTTTAAAATTAAAGCCTAAAATGTATACAGAAAATGTATATTTCCTAAAGTGTAGAATTCACTGAGTTTTTGCAAACTGATTACTCTCATGTAATCAGCATTCAGATGAAGAACAGAATGTGTCCAGTACCTAGAGACCACTTTTGTTCCTTCTGGGCACTATCCCCAAACCTCAGGAGTAACCACCATCCTGACTCCCAACAGCATTGATTTGCCTTCACTTTTTTGGAGGGGGGGCGGGCGGGACACAGAGTTTCACTCTTTTTTCCCAGACTGGAGTGCAATGGCACAATCTTGGCTCACTGCAGTCTCTGCCTACTGGGTTCAAGTGATTCTCCTGCCTCAGCCTCCTGAGTAGCTGGGATCACAGGCATGTGTCACCATGCCCGACTAATTTTGTATTTTTAGTAGAGACGGGGTTTCTCCATGTTGGTCAGGCTGGTCTTGAACTCCTGACCTCAGGTGATCTGCCCACCTTGGCCTCCCAAAGTGCTGGGATTACAGGTGTGAGCCACCGCACCCAGCCTCTTGTTTTATCTTTTATAGAAATGGAAGCAGGGAGTTTTATTCTTTTGTGTCAGGCCTCTTTCACTCCAATTATGTCTGTGAGATTCATCCTTATTGTTGCATGTACTTAAGCTTGTTCATTCTTATTATATTACATTGTATGAATATACCACAATCTATTTATCCTATTGCATTGTTGACAGGCATTTGAGTAGTTTCCAGTTTGGAGCACTTATGAGTAGTGCTATGTTAAATGTTCTAGTGCATGTCTTTGGTAAACATGTATTAGCTATTTTTACTGACCATTATGTACATTAGAGAAAATTTGGCATGATGATTTAGTCAGAAGGAAATAAAAAACAAGAAGATCCTGTTATTAGTGTATTAAATATTAATGTCGATTGAGAAAATATTGCAAAACAAAAGAAAACATGATTTTGAAATTTGTGGCACACCAAGGTGTCCATAAATCAATAAGAATGTCTTACATATTACAAAATGAGAGAGCAAGTTTCAAATATCTCATCATGAAGAATGATAGGTGGTGAAATGATGGATATGGTAATTAGCTTGATTTAATTATTCCACATGCTATACACATATAGAAACATCACATTATACCCCATAAATGTATACAACTATGATTTGTCAATTAAAGACAGTTATTATTAGATTAAAAAACCTATCAGAACTTGGTAGAGCTATCCATCAGTTCCCTGGTTCATCTAATGTATGTGAATCTGTACCTTCAAAAAATAAGATACACTTTCTAGCTCACAAATGAAAAGAAAGACCAATGGATATTGCACTGGAGGAGGAGTATGCTACAGTTTCCAGGAGGTCAAGAATTGTGATGGCAGCTCTGAAGGTGAGGGTTGTGGATGGCCCATAGCAGACTCAAGGTGGCCATTCATGAGATGTGCTGATTTTTCATGGTCATGTCTAAATTGGGATGGAGAGTCTGCTAAAACTCATCAGCCCACTTCGTTATATAACAAAAAGTTGAGCGAAGAACTTAAATAATATTGAAAAAAACAATTGTTTAGGAGTATGTGACTAGGGTTCCAAATAATTATAGTTGGACAAAGTCAGCATGTATCTCACATGAAAACAAATAACAGTAACAGGAAGTAAAGTGCAATGTGCCTCTGGTGACTTTGAAGTCTGGGGTGGGAAACTAAATGTAGGGTGTTAATAGATTCTTCTAATTGAAGGTTGTACTTGGAAGAGAAAGAGGAGCTAGAGAGAGAATAGTTGAAGCTTCAGTATTTCAAAAATATAGGATTTGATTTAAGAGTCATCAGTTTCTGACAAGAGACAAATTTGAAGTGATGAATATTGAGGAAAATATTGTATCTTAGACTTGTGGATTAAATTAACTTTACATTCATTTTAAGAGGGTGGCAAACACTCAACGATAATCATCAAGCTAAACAGTGTGCTGTCCGTGAATGACTCACAAAAGTAAATAGCGTAGAGGAGGTGCTTCATCTTCCACAGAGGAATAACAGAGAAATGGAGATAATTTTGTCAAAATCAGAGCCCTGAAGATGAGCATTTCATCTCTGAAAAGACAGAAAAGGTAATGGCAGTAAATGTCAGGGACATTCAGGGTGGGAAGATGTCTGTCCAACCTGTGTATTTTATAGATGAGTAAAATAGAAAACTGGTGAAGGATGAGTCAGGTTCTTGAGTCAGGCTCTCTGGGTTTAAATCCTGGTGCTCAGACTGACTCTCTTTGCCCTGTTTTTCTTTTGTAAAATGAGGTAGTAATTGTATCTAAATCAGAATTGTTTTGAAGGCTAAGTGAAATAATGTAGATAGTGCTGAACAAGTGCCTGATATGGAACACATGTTAGTTATTGATTTTGAGTGACTGCCCTAAAGTTTTACAGCTAGTTAACAGTAGAGTTGCAACTAGATCTCAAGTTTACCAGGCCCTCAAACTTCCAATTTAGTGTCTTCCAAACATATCACATTGTGTCTTACAGGGATTTTGGAAACCCCTTTTCTTTGCTCTGAATTCAGAACCAGTTTTGGTGTAGACATGAGAGTCAGGGAGATGGGACCAAAATATATTTTTTTCACTCATAAAAGCTGGATTAAAGGTTATGACTTAGATCGAGGACAGCTAGATAAACTTTCCTTTGGTATAGATTGGGGCAAGGATTCCCCTACTGGGAATCCCAGTTCACCTGCCCGCTCCCTTGCCACAGTCTATACCAAAGGAAAGTTTATCTGCAGCTGAGACTGCTGTCTTGCCTTAGCGGGTAAAGGGAGGAAGGGGTATGAGAGAGGAGAGGAAAGGGCAGAAAGATCCCAAATCTCTCTTGTGTAGAAATTGTGAGCTATATTAGCTCTACTCAGTAGATAAATATGCACTAATGACTGTCATCCACCAACTAGGTGATGTAGTCTACCATATCAGATCCCAAGTCCCTCTTGTGTAGAAGATGTGAAATATTAGCTTTACTCAGTCGATAAATAGGCACTAGTGGCTATCGCCCACCAGCTAGGTGATGCAGTTTACTTTCCAAGGTAGATTACTTAGTAGACCTCTTTGGGGGATGACCAAAATTGGGCAGAAAAAGGAGAGAAAGGAACCTCTGTGCAGAGGGAATAGTGTATGAATAGGCTATACCAGAATATCAAAACCATGAAGTGAGTGCAGACTCCTGGAGGAGGAATGCCAGCAAATCAGGACTAGGGAATCAGCTTTCCTCCTCCAGCTTGTCTCAATGCTGACACAGCAATTCCAGATTTTAAAATTAAAACAAAGAACTTGCTGATGATATAGAAATAAAGAGAACACAATTTATTAACTCATTTAACAAATGTGGAACAATATTTTTCCATTTTCAACCCTATTAACTGAAGAACAAGTTTGTTTTTAAATATCAGCTAGATTGCCTTGCTATTTTTAAGGCCCTCTAGTGATGTACAATTGCAGTAGAATACAATCCAAGCTCCTTACTACGACATTCAAGACTTTACCTGTCAGTTCCAACTCTTTGTTCCTTACTTGCCAAGATCCATCCGCATAGCCTCTTTCTATTCCTTGGTCATGCCAAGCTTGCTCCAACTGCTATAGGGCCTATGGACTCAAGGTCCAGATCTTAATGCTGGTTTTTCATGTTATTCAGTTGCAGCTCAAATATTGCCATGTAGAGAGGCTTTGTCTCACCACCCTATCTCTAGTGCCCTTCCCATCACACTAATACATGACCTGTCTTATATGTTGTATTGGTTGCAATTTACATCTGAAACAACCTTGCTCATTTATTTGTTTATTTGCTCTTTGTCAGGTCTTATTCTACTACAATTAAAAGCTTCAAAAGAGCAGGGATCTTGCTCTGTCATTCACTGATGATCTTTGCAGGCCGAAAGAGTGCTGGTATATAGTGGGCTCTTGAAAAATATTGTTAAAAGAATGATTAAATAAGTAAA
This sequence comes from Macaca thibetana thibetana, assembly GCF_024542745.1. Taxonomy (NCBI): domain Eukaryota; kingdom Metazoa; phylum Chordata; class Mammalia; order Primates; family Cercopithecidae; genus Macaca; species Macaca thibetana. The sequence continues at coordinate 171,574,755 of NC_065580.1, forward strand.
CAAATGGATGAATGAATACAGCTTATAAGACTCTGGGGACTTCAAGGCCAATAGAGATTCTTTCCAGAACTCACAGTCTAGTTAATTAACTTTAGTGAAACGTATTAAGTGCTGTAGTAAAGGCACATATAAAATGTGTTGCAAGAGCGGAGATGGAGAACTGGAAGGAAGCCTCCAGTGTAATCACTTTTTCTATGAGAAAGTAATTCCATGAGAAAAAGTGATTACACAGTAGGTCTCCTTGGGGTATGATGGAGAGTTGGCTAGAAAAAGAAGAGGAGGAAGGACATTCTAGGTAGAGGTAACAGTATATGAATAGCTTGTTTTTGGACATCAAAACAATGAAGAGAGAGCAGACTCCAGGTACTCAGAAATGTCATTCTGGTCTTTCATGAAGCAAATTTTATAAATAACATAAAAAAGCATAGTATGATTCCATGTCAGGGATCCTAGCTCATAGATGACATGGTTCACGAGGAATTAGAAGAATCCTCCTTAACAATAACTACGAATTACCAACAAGAAAGGAGGAGGATCTAAGAGGCTGTTGGATATATTTAGATTTTAGGTAGAAAAATAAACAGAATATACATAGAGGAGACCATGCTTTTGGAGAAGCAGAATAAGGGAGATGAACGTTAAGAATTATGTGAGACCAGAAGAAACGGTGGCTTAGAAAAATTCTAATAGCTAAAAATGACTTTCAGACCCTCAGTTGGAAAAAGCAATATAATCCCTCATGGAAGAGACAACCCCTTTACTTACAGAAGTTAGCATAATACAGTGGTTGAGAGAAAGAAGGCAAACCTTATTCTCTATCATTTTATTTCTAGCTTTTCCAGTCAGTGAAATAATTTCCGATTGGAAAGGTTACAGGCAGCAGCAAGTGCAGGGAATGAAGATCTAGGTAGATGAATTTCATTTTATATGAATTTATGTTTCCAGACTAAAAATACATTAAAATTAATAAAACAATTGAATGATTTGCTAGTGGAGAGACTTGTTCATGTGTTTGAAGTATGAAAAATGAGAGAAGGGAGTATCAGAAGAAGTAAGGGCAAGTATAGAAGAAAAAGGTTGTTGTCCATTTAGGTATGACCTGTAGGCTATTGTAAGCTAATTTTGGTTTAAGCACACATAGAAATTACCTATACTCTCCAATAAATACCCTTTTAAATTATAATAACTGTGTCTAAATCCAGATATTTCTGGCTTAGCTTAGTTGTGAAGATTTGGGTTTAGTTATTTTTCAGTATCTATCTATCTATCTATCTATCTATCTATCTATCTATCTATCTATCTATCTATCTATCTTTTTTCCCTAAAACTTTTCTGGATCTCAGACATTGCTCCCAAAGGTGCCCTTTGGCTGACCAGTGCAATGGAGAAAATCTCTCAGAACCATCATACTTTGGTTTGGGACACCGATTCCTTAATTAATATTTAGGAATTATTGTGAAATAATATTGTGTTTTAAGAGAATTGTTAACTATATGAGAAAACTATTATTCAGCTCACAAAGACATGCTCTTCCACTCTTAATTATTTAGCAGGAAATGTATGTTCTGAATGTATCTGGCACATACGTGTATTCATGACACATAACTGGATTTTTTGAGGTCTTTAAAGGGTAAAAGGGAGAAATGATTAAAGCATCCTTGGGGAAATGTGGCAAACTCTTTGAGTCACAAAATTACCCCCAAATAGAGCATGTTCAAAGGGACTTTTTGTCTGCATAGTGATTAAATTATTATTTTTTTTCATTCGAACTACATACACTTTTGCAACTTAGGATTTAGCAACTCATCTAAACCACTGAACGTTAGGAAGTATTCCTGCCCAGTTTCTTAGAACTTTCACTGTTCCCTTTTCTTCTGAAGGCTGTTGTTATGAACATATGTGTCAAAAATGATTTATGTGCTTCAAGATAAGTCTTGATCCATGTTGTTAGTCAAAATCTTACTGGGCTGATTCAGGACTGTAGCGAAAACAAATTTATGAATTGACATAGTCAAACCGTGAAACATAGACATTAAAGTTTTAGATTGTTGCAGTTAGATTGTCTCGCTGAGTTCCACACCTTTTTGTTAAAATGGTTTTAACTTTGAATTGTACATTGCATTAAGTCAATACATTTAAAGGTGTTTATTCTTGGTATTTACTAAATTTAAAATTACAAACAGAGGCCGGGCGCGGTGGCTCACACCGGTAATCTCAGCACTTTGGGAGGCCGAGGCGGGCAGATCATGAGGTCAGGAGATCCAGACCATCCTGGCTAACATGGTGAAACCCCGTCTCTACTAAAACTACAAAAAATTAGCCGGGCGTGATGGTGGGCGCCTGTAGTCCCAGCTACTCGGGAGGCTGAGGCAGGAGAATGGTGTGAAAAAAAAAATTACAAACAGAACAGGTTTTTTTTTTTTGCTCTAATGAGAGTAGATAGTAATAACAATTTTAGCAGTAATAATTATATTTCAGATGATTGATGTAATTTTTTGTCTCAAAGAAGAATTTTAAAATTTAGCAGGCTTTTAAGTTGCAAATTCTAAGATGCACATTCCCCAGACATAATAGCAGACATTCAAGAGATATTGAAAATTGAGTTTTTCTGTTAAGTCCAAGAGCCTCCAGATAAGAGTCTACACATCTTGGAAGAATTTGTGAACATTCTTTAACCTTTTCCTTCCAATGCTCCAGTGAGAAGAGAAAACTTTACAATATATTAAAGCAATCTTAGAAATAAATATGAAGAATTTCCTTAGAAATGTTCAAGGAAATAAAGATTATCTGAGGGAAAATATGAAATGTAAAGAGAAGGAAACTGTATTGAAGTTGGTTAAAATCAATGTAAGATTTATGGTATGAAAAAGATACTTACGCACCTCTAAAGTGGTTCTCTAAAACCAGTCTTTTGCTGTAGGGTAGATCGGGGTTGTTACTCAAAAGGAACAGATTGCTTTCAATATAGAATGAGGGCAAAATAATTATGTACATTCACTTCCTCCCTCCCTCCTCTCTCCTTTCTTCCCTACTGTCTCTCTCTCCTTTGAACACTTACTATGTGCTCCCACTGCAGTTAAGTTATATTGGTCATACTGTGATAGGAAGAGAGACTCCCAGCTCTTATAAAGCTTGGAGGCTAGTGGGAAACTGTCATATACAGACATTAAAACGAGGGCATTGAGGGGATGTCCCTGAATTCTGTACCGTTGTAGATTCTCCATGTGCATGTGGTTGATATGTTCTCCTGCTTGTCTCACTTCCTTCTCCTTCTCCTTCTCCTCCTCTCCTCCTCCTCCTCTTCCTCCTCCTCCTCCTCCTCCTCCTCCTCCTCCTCATCCTTCTTCTTCTTCTTTTTTGGCTATTTAATCAAATTGTTTTTTTTTTTTTAAATAAAGCTATTCTAGTTATTTGTAATTTTTTGTCTTTTTGGTAATAGCCATCCTATAACTCATTATGGTTTTGGTTTGCATTTCCCTGATGTTTAGAGCATTTTTTTCATGTGTTTTTTTTTTTTTGATCGTTTGATGCATGTCTTCTTCTGAGTACTGTCTGCTCAGATCATTTGCCCATTAAAAAAATTTTTTTTTGTCATGGTTAAGATGTTTGAGTTTCCCGTTTGTGTATCCTGAATATGAATTCCTTGCCAGTGAATGGTTTGCGAATATTTTCTCCCATTCGTTGGTTTGTCTTTTCACTCTGTTGTTTGTTTCCTTTGCTCTGCAGAAGCTTTTTAGTTTGATATGATCCCATTTATTTTTGCTTTTGTTGCATGTGCTTTGGAGGTCTTATTCATAAAATATTTTCCCTGTGTTTTCTTCTAACAGTTTTATAGTTTTAGATAGTACATTTATGTCTTTGATCCATTTTGAGTTGATTTTTGTATAGGGTGAGATATTGGGGTCTAGTTAAATTCTTCTGTATATGGATATCCATTTTCCCCAGAACCATGTATTGAAGAGACTGCCCTTCCACCAATGAGTGTTTTTGGCACCTTTGTGAAAAATCAGTTGGCTATAGATACATGGATGAATTTCTGGGTTCTGTATCCTGTTCTGTTGGTCTAGGTGTCTGTTTTTATTCCAATGCCATTTCTATTTTGGTTACTACAGCTTTGTAGTATATTTTGAAGTCAGTCAGTGTGATGCCTCCAGCCTTGTTCTTTTTGCTCAGGATTGCTTTGGCTATTAGGAATCTTTTGTGGTTCCATACAGATTTTAAGACTTTTTTCCTATTTCTGTGAAGACTGTCATTAATATTTTAATAAGGATTGCATTGTATATGTAGATTGCTCAGTGTGGACATCTTAATACTATTAATTCTTCTGATCTATGAGCATGAGGTGTCTTTCTATTTGTATACTATTCACTTACTTTCATCAGTGTTTTGTTTTCCTTGTAGAGTTCTTTCACATCCTTGGTTAAATTTATTCCTAGGTATTTTTTTTGTGTGTGTTGCTATTGTAAAGGAGATTGCCTTCTTGGTTGCTTTTTCAGCTAATTTGTTGTTTGTGCATAGAAATGATACTGATTTTTGCATATGAATTTTGCATCTTGCAACTTTACTGAATTTATTAGTTCTAAGAGTTTTTAGGTAGAGTTTTTAGGTTTTTCTATATATAAGATCATGTCATCTGAAAACAGACTATTTGATTTCCCCCTTTTCAATTTAGTGCACTTTAGTTCATTCTCTTGTTTAATTGTTCTGGCAAGGACTTCTAGTACTATGTTAGATAGGAATGGTGAGACTGGGCATCCTTGTCTTATTCTAGTTCTTAGTAAAAACGTTTTCAGCCCTTTCCCATGTTAGCTGTAGGTTTGTAATATATTGCCTTTATTGTGTTGAAGTACTCTCCTTCCATCCCTAATTTATTAAGAGTTTTTATAATGAAGGGATGTTGAATTTTATCAAATGCTTTTTCTGCATCTATTGAGATGATCATATGGTTTTTATTCTTCATTCTGTTAATGTGGTATATCATGTTTGTTGATGTATCATGTTTATTGATTTGCATATGTTCAACCATCCTTGCATTCCTGGGATAAATCCCAGTTGACAATGACTTCTTCTTTTTCTTCTTCTTTTGGCTATTATCTTCTTGGTGTATTGTTGGATTTGGTTTGCTAGTATTTTGTTGAGGTTTTTTTGTGTCTGCGTTGATCAGGAATATTGGCCTGTAGTTTTCTTTTTATGTTGTGTCCTTGTCTGGTTTTGGTATCAGGGTTATGCTGGCTTCATCAAATGAGTTACGAAGAGTTTCTTCCACTTCAAATTTTTTGAAATAATTTGAGAAGAATTGATATTAATTCTTTAAAATTTTGGTAGAATTTGGCAGAAAAGTCATTCTGTGCTGGAAGACTTTTTATTATGGATTCAATCTCATTGCTTGTTGTTGGTCTATTCAGGTTTTCCATTTATTCTTTAATTTTGGTATGTTGTATGTGTTGAGGAACTTGTTCATTTTGTCTCGATTTTTAAATTTATAGGTGTATAGTTGTTCATAATAGCTTTAATAATCCATTGTATTTCTATGGTATCTGTTGTGACATCTTTTCTGTTTCTGATTTTTTTTTAAATTTATTTAGATCTTCTTTCTTTTTTCTTAGGTCTAGCTAATGGTTTGTCACTTTTGTTTATCTTTTCACAAAGCCAATTGTTTGTTTTGTTGATCTTTTGTATTTTTTATCTCAATTTTATTTCTGCTCTGATCTTTATTTTTTTTTCCTTCTACTAATTGTGGGTTCGGTTTATTCTTGCTTTTATAGTTCTTCGAGATACAACATTAAGTTGTTTATTTGAAATCTTTCTAGTTTTTTCAGTGTAGACATTTATCACTATTACTGCCTCTTTTTTCTCTTTTTCTTTTTCTTTCTTTTTTTTGAGACAGAGTCTCGCTCTGTCACCCAGGCTCGAGTGTAGTGGCATGATTGTGGCTCATTACTACCTCTGCCTCCTGGGTTCAAGCAATTCTCATTTCTCAGACTCCCAAGTAGCTGAGATTACAGGCACATGCCACCATGTCTGGCTAATTTTCATATATTTAGTAGAAATGAGGTTTTACCATATTGGCCAGGCCACCATGTAAGATGTGACTTTGCTCCTCATTCGCTTTCTGCCATGATTATGAGGCCTCCCCAGATGTGTGGAACTGTGAGTCAACTAAACCTCTTTCCTTTATAGATTACCCAGTCTCTGGTATTTTATTTTATTTTACTTTTTGGACAGAGTCTTGCTTTGTCATCTAGGCTGGGCTAATATTTGTATTTTTTTTTTTTTTTTTTTGGTAGACATGGGGTTTCACCATGTTGGCCAGGCTGGTCTTGAACTCCCAACCTCATGTGATCCACCGGCTTTGGCCTCCCAAAGTGCTGGGGTTACAGGCATGAGCCACCATGCCCAGCCTAAGCTTGCCTTTTAATAATACTTTTGCTATCTCCTATAGGTGTTGGTATGTTTGGGTTCTATTTGCATTTGTTTCAAGGAATTTTATAATTTCATCCTTAATTTCCTCATTCACCTGTTGTTCATGCAGAAGCCTGTTGTTTAATTGCCATGTATTTGTATAGTTTTGAATGAGCCTCATTATTGATTTCTAGTTTTATTCTGTTGTGGTTAGATAAGATAGTTGATATGATTTCAATAAAAAAAAAAATTGAGACTTGTATCATGTCCTAACATGTGGTCAATCCTGGAGAATGTTCCTTGCACTGATAAGAAGAATATGTGTTCTGCAGCTGTTGGGTAAAATGATCTGTAAATGACTATTAGGTCCATTTGCTCTATGGTACATTTTAAATGCAATATTTCTTTTTTTGATTATCTGTCTAGATGATCTGTCCAGTGCTGACAGTGGAGTATTGAAGTCCTCAACTATTAATATTATTGTATTGGGGTCTATCTGTCTGTTTCAATCTAATAATATTTGCTTTATATGTCTGAGTGCTCCAGTGTTGGGTGCATATATATTTACAATTTGTTGTATTTTCTTGCTGAATTGGTCCTTTTATTAGTATATATTGCCGCTCTTTGCTTCTTTTTCACAATTTTTGACTTGAATTGTTTTGTCTGATATATGCATAGCTATTCCTGCTCTCCTTTGGTTTTTATTTGTGTGGAATATCTTTTTCCATCCCTTCACTCTCAATCTTTGTGTGTCTTTACAGCTGAGATGAATTTCTTATAGGCAGCATGTAGTTGGGTATTTTTTAAAAGAAATCTGTTCAGCTCATCTATATTTTTTAAATGAGAAATTTAATTCATTTACATTCAAGGTTATTATTGATAGGTAGGTAAGAACTTATTTGTGTCATTTTACTGTTTCTTTTTCTGGTTGTTTAGTATATTCTTTGTTTCTTCCTCTATTATTGTTTATTTTTGTGGTTGGGTGGTATTTTGATAGTGATAAGTTTTGATTCCTTTCTCTTTCTCTTTTGTATATTGGCCTTCCTGGTGAGTTTTATAGTTTGCATGTTTCATGATGGTGGTTATTGTCTTTTTACTTCCAGATGTAAGACTCCTTTGAGCATTTCTTATAAGGCCAGTCTAGTGGTAAAAAATTCCCTTAGTTTTTACTCATCTGGGAAAGATTTGATTTCTCTTTCAGTTTTGAAAGATAGCTTTGCTGGGTATCTAATTTTTAGCTATCTGTTTTTTCTTTCAGTACTTGGACTATAGCATCCCATTCTCTCCCAGCCTGTAATTTCTGCTAAGAAATCTATTGTTAGCCTAATGCATATTCTCTTATATGTGACTTGATGCTTTTTTTCTTGCTGTTTTTAGAATTCTTTCTTTGTGTTTGTCTTTTGACAGTTTGACTCTAATGTGCCTTGGAGGGGCCCTGTTTAACGTGAATCTATTTGGGGTTCTTCGAGCTTCCTTGATCTAGATGTCCTTTTCTCTCCCACAACTTGGGAAGACTTCAGCTGTTACACTAATTTAGTAAATAAAATTTTACACCTTCTCCATACTCTTCTCCTTCTGTAACATCCATAATGTGAATATTTGTTTACTTACTGATATCTCATAAATCCTGTACATTTTCTTTTTTCTGTTTTAACTTTTTTTTTTTTTGTCTGCCTGTGTTATTTCAAAAGACTGTCCCCAAGTTCAGAAATTCTTTCCTTTGTTTAGTTTAGTCTGTTGTTGAAACTCTTGATTGTATTTAGGCATTTTATTTATTGAATTCTTCAGCTCTAGGATTTCTATTTTTTTTAAAATATCTATCCCATTGTTGAATTTCTCATTCAAAGTATGAATTGTTTTCCTGATTTTGTTGAATTGTCTATATTCTCTTATATTTCAATGAGTTTCCTTAAGATTACTATCTTGAATTCCTTTTCTGACATTTTGTTTATTTTCTTATGATTGGGGTCTGTTACTGAAAAATTATTGTGTTCATTTGGAGGTGTCTTTTTTTTCTTTTTAATGTTTGATATGTTTCTATGTTGATTTCTTTACATCCGGTGGAATAGTCAGTCACCTCTTCCAATTTTACAGGGTTTTCATAGGGAAAAATGTATTTGTATACGTGAGTCTTGGGGTGTCAGTTCAGTGGGGGTGAATTGACTTTAGTTTAAGGTGGATACAGTAGTGTAGTCTCCATTAAGGTTTTTCAGCTGTAATCTAGGCTAGTGATGTTTTTAAGTGTCCCAGTAGCCTAGAGTAAGAGAATTTATGGTAGTGGTGGTGCAGCTTTGCTGGGGGTGAATTTACTGAACTGTTTCTCAGGCCAGTGAAGCATTAATGCACACAGTGGTTGGCCAACTTGGGGTTGGCTCACTTGGGTTGGGGTCATGGGATTGTCACTTTGGCCAGGAAGGGCATGGTTGTGTAGTGGCTTGGCTGGCCTGGGAGCATGCCTGCCTGGGGTGGCCTATGGATTGGGGCCCGGATGCTTTACATAGCTGTTTGACTATCCTGGGTGGCCCTTGGGCATGTTTCTCAGGCCTGGGACACAGGTGCATGTCAGCTTGGCTAACCTGGGAGTGTGTCTGCTAGAGGCAGACTGTAGGACTACAGGCCTGGGAGGTATGTACAAGCCTGCTGGGTTAGCCTGGGGGCATGCTAGTCAAGAACAAGGATGCCCACTCTCATCACTTCTATTCAACGTAGTACTGGAAGTCCTAGTCAGAGCAATTAGGAATGAAAAAGAAATAAAAGGCATCCAAATAAGCAAGAATGGAGTGAAATTGTCTGTTTGCTGATGACATGATCTTTTATATAGAGGCAATAAAGACTCCACTAAAAAACTGTTAGACCTGAAAAACAAATCCTGTAATGTTGCAGAATAAAAATTCAACATACAAAATTTAGTAGCATTTCCATACTCTAATAACAAATTATCTGAAAAAGAAATTAAGAAAGCAATTTCATTTACAATAGCATAAAAATACTTAGGAGTAAATTTAATTAACAAGGTAAAAGATCTCTATAAGGAAAACTATAAAACATTGAAATAAATTGAAGACAACACAAAAACAAATGGAGAGCTAGACTGTGTTCATGAATTGAAAGAATGAATATTGTTAAAATGTCCACATTACTTAAGGTGATCTATAGATTCAATTCAATCTATCAAACTTTCAATATCACTTTTTACAGAAATAGAAAAAGCAATCCTAAATTTTTTATAGAGCCACAAAAGACCCCAAATAATGAAAGCAATTTTCAGCAAAAAGAAAAAAGTCAAAAGGCATGATATTATCTTATTGAAAAATACATTGCAAAGCTATGGTAATCAAAACAACATGGTGCTGGCATAAAACAAACACAGTGACCAATGGAACAGGGTAGAGAGCCCCAAAAGAAATCCAGGCATTTGTGATCAATTGATGTTTGACAAAGGTGCCAAGAATACACTGGGGAAGGGACAGTGTCTTCAAGAAATGGTAAAGAGAAAACTGGATGTCTACATGCAGAAGAATAAAATTGAATTCTTATCTCACCCCATATTCTTAAAGTGGATTAAAGACTTAAACATATGACTTAAAATTGCAAAACTTCTAGAAGAAAACATAAAGAAAAGCTCTATGACATTGGTCTGGGCAATCATTTCTTGGCTATGACTCCAAAAGCACAGGCAGTGAAAGTAAAAATAGACAAATGGGATTGTGCTAAACTAAAAAGTTTCTTTCTGTACAGCAAAGGAAACAACAGAGTGAAGAGACAACCTACAGATTGTAAGAAAGTATTTGCATATCATACATCTGATAGGCTAATATCCACAATATATAAGAAACTTAACAGCACAGAAACATAAAACCTAATTTAAAATGGGTAAAAGACCTGCCTGAATAGGCATTTCTTAAAAGAAGACATACAAATGGCCAAAAAATATATGGGAAAAAAAAAAAAAAAAAAAAGCTCAACATTTCTAATCAGGGAAATGTAACTTAAAACCACAGTGAGATATCACCTTACACCTATTGGAATGGCTAGTATCAGAAAGGGCAAAGATAACAAATGCTGGTGAAGATATGGAGAAAAAATAATCCTTGTACGCTGTTAGCAAGAATGTAGATTAGTGCAGCCATCATGAGAAACAGTATGGAGGCTTCTCATAAAGCTAAAAACAGAATTACCATATGATTCAATAATTCCACTGCTGGATATTTATCCTAAAGAATTAAAAATAATATGTTAAGGAAATATTTGCATTCCCATGTTAATTGCAGCATTATTCACAATAGCTAAGATACGAAAACAACCTAAGTGCCCATCAGTGGATAAATGGATAAATAAAATGTGGTATATATACACAAAGGATTATTATTCAGTCTTAAAAATGAAGGAAACTGTGTCACTTGTGATGATGTGGTTGAACCAGGAGGACATTATGCTAATTGAATAAGCCAGGCACAGAAAGAAAAATACTGCATGATCTCAATTACAAGTGAAATCTAAAAAAGTTGAACTGAGAAATAGAGAGTAGAATAGTGGTTATAAAGCCTGGAAGGCTGGATGAATGGGGAATGGGGAATGGGGAATGGGGAGACGTTAATCAAAGGGTGCAAAGTTTTAGTCAGACAGGATTAATAAGTTCTAGTGATCTATTGCATGGTCTGGGGACCACATTTAATAATAATGCATTGTATATTTCAAAATTGCCTAAAAAGTCAATGTTACATGTTCTCACTATAAAGAAATAATAAATATATGAGGTGATGGCTATGCTAATTAGCCTGATTTAGTCATTCCACAATGTATATATTTATGATAACATCCCATTTTACCCTATTAATATATGTAATTATCTGTCAATTACAAATATAATTAAAAATTTTTTTAACATTTTTTTGATTTTTTTAGAACATGAAGTTAAATGTTGTCAGCAATGTTACATAATTTTTATTTTAGAGGTTTTTGTTTAACTTTTCTTAGGTTTATTTCTATTCCTAAGCATTTTATTTATGGTGCTATTGTGAATTTTAAAAAATTATATTTTCTAATTGTTGTTAATACAGGAGAAACATAATTGATTTTCGTATATTTTTCTTGTAGCTAGATGTTTTACTAAGTTTACTTAATAATTCTAATGGTTTGTAATAGTTTGAAAATTTTCTGTGTATACAGCCACATTATCTGCAAATAATGACCATTTTACTTCTTTCATTCTATCTTTATACACTTTCCCGCCATTGCTTTATTGCATGTATTCGAATTTCAGTACTAAATGGAGGTGGTAATAAGTAGACATCTTTGTCATGTTTCCCTACCATATTGTATCTCACTAGGAAAGCTTTCAATATCTCACCGTTAATATAATAGTAATGTAGGTAATGTGTAGATGTGGTTTTATCAGATTATCATATTAAGGGATTTTCATTTACCTGATTAGGAATTTTTCATTCTTTTTTTTTTTTTTTTTGTTGTCAGTTTTTATCATGACCAAGTGTCACTTTTTGCCAAATGCCTTTTCTGCGTCCTTTGATATATTCATGTTCCCTCCCACCTTATTCTGTCAATATGTTAATTTATATTGATCAGTGTTCAAATGTTAAAACAATCTTGTATTACTGAGATAAATTCCACTCTCTCTTGTTGTATTATCCTTTTTATATATTATTTGACTCTACTTGCTATTTTTTTCTTTTTAGGATTTCTGTATCTATCATGAGGTGTATTGATCTTTACTTTTCTTGCATGTATCATTATTATGTTAGTTTCATAAAATGAGTTGAGAAGTGTCCCTTCTTTTCCTAATCTCTGAAAGAGTGTGTGGGTTTGATATAATTTCTTTTTTTAATGTTGGTAAGAGTTCTCTTGGGTCTGGAGTTTTCTTTGTGGGATAGATTTTTGTCATTGTTATTGTTGTTGAGACAGGGTCTCACTCTGTTGCCCAGGCTGGACTGCAGTGGCATGATCATGGCTCGCTGCAGTCTTGACCTTCCATGCTCAAGCATTCCACCAACCTCAGCCTGCTGAGTAGCTGAGACTACAGGCACATGCCACTACACCAGGCTAATTTTTAAAATTTTGTAGAGGTAGGGTTTCCCTCTCTGCCCAGGCTGGTCTCGAACTCCTGGGCTCAAGTGATCCTCCTGGCTCTGCCTCCCAAAATTCCAAGATTATAGGCATGAGCCACTGTGACCAGCTAGATTTTGGGAAAGGTTTTAAATGATGGATTAAGTCTACTCAAGGTCATCGTGATCAGTTTTTTTTAAACACCCCTCTTTTATGGTCACACAGCATATATTTTCATTTTCACAAATTAAAAAAAAAAAACATTTAGTGCACTGGTTTAGTCCATTCTCACACTGCTATAAAGAAATGCCTGAGGCTGGGTTTGGTGTCTTATGCCTGTAATCCCAGAACTTTGGGAGGCCGAGGCTGGCAGATCATTTGAGGTCAGGATTTCGAGATCAGCCTGGCTAACATGGCAAAAACCCATCTCTACTAAAAATACAAAAATTGGCCAGGTGTGGTGATGTGTGCCTATAATCCCAGCTGTTCTGGAGGCTGAGGAATGAGAATCATTTGAACCCAGGAGGTGGAGATTGCAGTGAGCCGAGATCATGCCAGTGCACTCCAGCCTTGGTAACAGAGTGAGACTCTGTCTCAAAAAAAAAAAAAAAACCCTGTGACTGGATAATTTATAAAGAAAAGATAAGATGTTTAATTTTCCCTTGATCCCACAGTCTGTACAGTTCAGGCAGCATGATGCTGGCATCTGCTCAGCTTCTAGGGAGGTCTTGGGAAATGTATAATCATGGCAGAAGGTGAAGGGAGACCTGGTACTTCACATGGCTAGAGTAGGAGGAAGAGAGAGAGATGAGAGGTGCCACAAACTTTTACGCAACCAGATTTCATGAGAACTCACTATCATGATAACAGCACCAAGTGGGCGTGGTGTTAAACCATGAGAAACCATCCCCATGATCCAATCACCTCCCACCGGGCCACACCTCCAGCGTTGGGGATTACATTTCAACATGAGATTTGCGTGGGGACACCGATCTAAATCATATCATGCAGTATTTGAAACCTCACATGTATATTTGAACGTAACTTCCATTGTGCGTCTGAATGACCTGAAAAGAGCAAAACTAAGACTGCTGAGGAAGAGGAACATTTTCTCAGAATGTCTGAGCAGATTAGTTAATTAAGTCAACATTTAATGTACTTCTATGATGTGTCAGCGATTGTACTAGCCGGTGGTACTACTTCTCAAAACAGAGTGAAGTCTGTAGATACTTATGCAAAATAAATTTTGGAACAATGTCACACATACATAGGAGACACCTGTTAACCCAGCAGGGCTGAAATGACTTCACTGAAGAGTTAGTATTCGGATTGAACCTTGAAGGATTAAGAAGATTTTACCAGTCAGAGAAGGGAGGAAGGACTAGACAGATGGTACGTTATATGCAAAGGCATGGTTGTGGAAAAAGGTAGGATGTGTGAAAAAGAGGAATGAGCTTGGTGTTAAAGGAGATTCTAGTACTTGGTATGGGGGGCAGCCATAGTACTAAAGGCATCCCAGTACTAAAGAAATATTGGGATTTTCAGGAAGGACATTTCTTTGCAGTGTAATAAGTTGAATTCTATCCAGGAGGCAGTGTACAGCCACCAATGGATTTTAACCAATGAACAGACATTATTAAATCTCTGTTTTATAAAGTTACTCTGGCCATTGTGGAAGATATATTTGAGTGGGGAGAGACGAGCAGAAGATCAAAACATATAGTGTACAACCAAACAATGAAAATTACTTTATATAAATATCAAGGGATAGTTTGTTTCGCTGAAATTATATGAGAACTAAATATTCAGTACTCACTTTTTTTTACACTTGAATACATAAACATTTTTGTATGTTTATCTAACTTGTATTTAGTTGATACAGTTTTAAAATGGGCTTGGAAAAACCTCACTGTTGGAACGATATTGGTCAGAGCTGTCAGGGAAAATGGTCATGATGATCATCATGAGATAAGGGGTCAATTATAGGATCTATACTAATTGTGGGTGCATTAGTCCATTTTTACAGTGCTATAAAGATACTACCTGAGAATGGGTAATTTACAAAGGAGACTTAATTGACTCAAAATTCCACATGGCTGGGGAGGCCTCAGGAAACTTACAATTATGGGAGAGGGTGAAGGGGAAGCAAGGGCCTTCTTCACAAGGCAGCAGAAGAGAGACAAAAAGCAAAGGGGGAAGAACCCCTTATAAAACCATCCGATTTTGTGAGAGCTCACTCACTCTCGAGAGAACAGCATGGGGGGCACTGCCCCCATAATTCAATCACCTCATACCAGGTCTCTCCCTCAACACATGGGGATTATAGTTTGAGATCAGATTGGTTGGGGACACAGAGCCAAACCGTATCATTCTACCCTGGCCTCTCCCAAATCTCATGTCCTTTTCACATTTCAAAACACAATCATACCTTCCCAACAGTCTCCCAAAGTCTTATTTAGTATTAACCCAAAAGTCCAAGTTCAAAGTCTCATCTGAGACAAGGCAAGTCACTTCCACATATAAGTCTTTAAAATCAAAAGCAAGTTAGTTACTTTCTAGGTACGATAAGGTTGCAGGCATTGGGTAAATGTTTCCATTCCAAATGGGAGAAATTGGCCAAAACAAAGGGGCCATAGGCTCCATGTAAGTACAAAACCCAGCAGGAGAGTCATTATATCTTAAAGGTCCAGAATGATCTCCTTTGACTATATGTCTCACATCTAGGTCACACTGATGCAACAAGTGGGCTCCCACAGCATTTGGAAGCTCCATCCCTGCAGCTCTGCAGGGTATAGCCACCATGGCTGCTTTCACAGGATGACATTGAGTGCCTGTGGCTTTTCCAGGTACATGGTGCCAGCTTTCAGTAGATCTACCATAGTGGGGTCTGTAGGATGATGGCCCTTTTTTCACAGCTCCACTAGGAAGCGTCCAAGTGGGGACTCTGTGTGTGGGCTCCAACCCCACATTTCCCCTCTGCATTGCCAGAGAAGAAATTCTCTATGAGGGCTTTGCTCCTGCAACAGACTTCTTCCTGGACATCTAGGGATTTTCATACATCATCTGAAATGTAGGCAGAGGTTCCCAAAGCTCGAGTCTTGTCTTCTATGTACCCACAGGTCCAACACCACTTGAAAGCTGCCAAGGCTTGGGGTTTGCATCCTCTGAAGCAACAGCTGAAGCTGTACTTTGGCCCCTTTCAGCATGGCTGGAGCTGGAGCAGCGGCGATGCAGGGCACCATGTCTGGAGGCTGCAAAGAGCAGTGGGGCCCTGGGCTGGCCCAAGAAGCCACTGTGCTCTCCTAGGTCCCTGGGCCTGTGATGGGAGGGGCTGTCTTGAAGGTCTCTGACATGCCTTGGAGACGTTTTCCCCATTGTCTTGGCTGTTAATATTCAGCTCATTGGCTTGAATTCCTCCTCAGAAGATGGGGGTTTCTTTTTCACCACATGAACAGGCTGCAAATTTTCTAAACCTTTATGCTCTGCTTCCCTTTTAAACATAAATTTCAATTTCAGACCATGTCTTTGTGTACATATATAACTGAATGCTTTCAGAATAAGCCAGAATTGGCCTCTTGAATGCTTTGCTGCTTGAAATTTCTTCTGCCAGATACTTTAAGTCATCTCTCTCAAGTTCAAATTTTCACAGATCTCTAGGGCAGGGGCAAAATGCTGCCAGTCTCTTCACTAAAGCATAGCAAGAGCGATCTTTGCTCCAATTCCCAGTGAATTCCTCATCTCCATTTAGGACCACCTCAACCTGGATTTCGTTGTCCATATCACTATCAGCATTTTGGTGAAAACCATTCAACAAACCACTAGGGAATTCCAAACTTTCCCACATTTTTCTGTTTTCTTCTGAGCCCTCCAAACTATTCCGACCTCTACGCATTATTAGTTCCAAAGTCACTTCCCCATGTTCAAGTGTCTTTATGGCAGTGCCCCAATTCTGGTACTAATTCTGTGTATTAGTTCATTTTTACACTGCCATAAAGGTACTACCTGAGACTGGGTAATTTATAAACAAAAGAGTTTTAACTGGCGTATTGTTCTTCATGGCTGGGGAGGCTTCAGGAAACTTACAATCATGGCAGAAGGTGAAGGGGAAGCAAGCACCTTATTCACAAAGTGACAGGAGATAGAGAGGGTGAGGAGGGAAATGCCAAACACTTTTAAAGCATCAGCTCTCATGAGAACTCTCTCACTATCACATGAACAGCATGGGGGGAAACTTCCCCCATGATCCAATCACCTCCCACCAGGTTCTTCTCTCAACACACGTGGATTATAATTCGAGATGAGATATGGGTGGGGTCACAGAGCCAAACTGTATCAGGCACTTTGATTTTACACTTCTTTCCTTTTGTCTGGAACTCAGACAAGATGTGGAGCTTTCTTCTTGTGACCTGAGGTGACAAACATATATTGGGATCACTGATCATAAAGATGGCATGAACTTGAGTTTCTGATGGCATCATGGGGCTTCTCTTTCAGCTCTGCACTAACTACTGACTTTTCATACATAAGAAAAACCAAACCCCAAATGTGTGACTAGCAGCTGAATTTGATTCCTAACTGATGAGAGTTGGGAGGGCAGGGACGTGTTAGTGGGAGGCTTTCTAAAGTAACAGCACAATTGTGAGTGCCTCTCAATTATTAACTAATAGTACCTCTCAATTATTAGTGTGCATACAAATTACAGGGGGATCTTGTTAAAATACAAATTCTGATTCAGTAAGTGTGGAATGATGTCTGAGACGCTGCATTTCTAATAACTCTCATGTGATGCTGTTGCTGCTGGTTTCTGAACCCACTCTGAGTAGTAGCAAGGATCTAGAACACCACTATCCTGCCAGTTGAACCAACGAATGTTATCAATTTCCTGATTGTAAATGTACCCTATTTTCTTGTACCTCAGCTACTTGAAGCTTACCTGCTTTTTTTACTGTGTCATTCTATCATATTTAATCATAATAACACAAAGCAAAAAGAGTTGAAAGACTAGATCTATCTACTAAAATAAGGACATTTCCAACACCAACCACAAATCCATAAGGGCCAATTTCAAAGCATAATGATAGGCAGCTCACATTCTGAGGTTAATGAAAAGGAAGCTTAAGTGCCTCTCTGTAATGTGGTTCTCTGCATAGCCTCATTGTGCAAATCCTCTTGAGACAGTAATAGAGTTCTTGGAGCTAGGGTTTTCACTGCACATCTGCCTTGGGAGTATTCAACTTTCCTAAGCTCGATTATATTTAGGACATGCTCCGAATGAGCAGCTAAAGTAGTTTCCACTTTTATGATTGCTGGCTAGTTGTTTGAATACTCCTGTTGCTCTTCTGGAAGTAATGAGCATTTTGAGAGAAAGTAGAGACCAATATTTGCCAGAAACATTAGACAATGAGGAAGAAAAATGTGTTCAAGGAAATCCAGGTTCTTCCCAATGCACATTCAGATCTTCTGATATTTCCTTCCTCTGTCTAATGTGAATATTACATTCCAGCTGGTCTTACCTGCTTGCCATTGCCTGGACACAAATGATCCATTCCCACCTCTGTACCTTAGCTCATACTGTTTTCTTGACATACCCTCACCCACTAACTTCTCCTGCCAGTAATCCTTGCTATCCAGTGTGGGCCCTTATTATATCAGGCTCTGGGTTATATGCAGAACTCAATTTAATTCTCAAGCAATCTTACAAAATAGGTATTATGGACTGTATCCTCAATTCATATGTTGAAGCACTAACCCCGAATGGGATGCTATTAGGAGGTGGAGACTTTGGGAGGCAATTAAGTTTAGATGAGATCATGAAGGTGGTGTCCCAACTTTTTTTGACTCCCTATGCTTGAGGAGCAATTAGGGACTTAGCAAAAAGTAAATCCACTACATATTTCAAATGCTGCAATCCTTTGGATCACTAGAACCTCCTTTGATTTTTCATGAAAAACGTCATCCTATGCCAGTTAATACAAGCCCTGAAAGTTGAAATTTAGGAAAATCTGATAAAATGTACATTTCAGATTTGTCTCAGTTAGATACTTATCTCTAAAAGCTAAGTTTTCACTTCCTTTCTCCCTTGAAGTCAAATTGTTCCATAGTCTTTGATATGTTCAGAGCCCATAGAATTATGTTTGGTTCTCTAGCCAATGTTTGGACATAAAACTTTCAGATAAAGTTTCTGTAGTGGTAAAGGAAGAGGTGGAAGCTCTGAAACTGCAGCATTTTCAAATGAATGAGTCTGACTAATGAAATTTAGTGCATAATTTGAACAAAATTATGATATAATGGTGGGAGGGAATATTAGATGTATTTTTGGTAAGAAATAAAACTAATGATACTTTTTTAAATATAAGAGGTGCAAACATCTGAGGAAAGGGAGAATATTCTTTGTCTTAATTTTTTGCTCCCAATAAAAAGCTATTTTGTCATTTTTCCTAAAATATAAACAATCATTTTTGTTCTAATTGGATAAACAACTTTCTGGAAATTTATATAAAAGCACAGAAATATAAACTTCACTTCTTAAAAATAAAATTTTTGTTTATTATTACTAAGCTTATAATCATCATGGAAATGTCAAAGGATGCAGACTGACAGAAAAAAACTACATTTTGGTGCATATGCTTTCAGATGCTTCACTGTAATACTATTTTGTTGTTGATGTGTTTTACTTTTACATGTTGATCCTTTTGTAGTTCATAAGTGTGATGCTTGAGTCTTCCCACTCATGTGTGAGATGTACCTCACTCAAACGTTGGCACATTACCCATCCGATGTGAAAAAAAAAAACCTTTTACATGTTAATCAGTACCTATCGACAACATACTTTTAATTGACTTTACAGCATTTCATTATGTGGGTGTACCTTATCACTTTTGCTGAACGTTTAGGTTGTTAGCAATTTTGCTGGTGTATACTCTGCTATGATAACAATTTTTATAGCCTAGTTTTTATATTTTAATATTTATTTTTATGTAAGCTACATCTAACATTATTTCCTTAGTATGTTAACGTGGAGTTACTGGGTTGAAGAACACTACTATAATTATTTCCTTAAAAAATAGGTGTAGACCATGGAATACTATGCAGCCATAAAAAAGGATGAGTTCATGTCCTTTGCAGTGACATAGATAAAGCTGGAAACCGTCATTCTTAGCAAACTAACACAGGAACAGAAAACCAAACACCACATGTTCTCATTCATAAGTGGGAGCTGAACAATGAGAACACATGGACACAGGGAGTGGAACATCACACACTGGGGCCTGACTCGGGGTGGGGTGCTAGGGGACAGATAGCACTAGAAGAAATACCTAATGTAGATGACAAGTTGATGGGTGTGGCAAACCACCATGGCACGTGTATACCTATGTAACAAACATGCACGTGCTGCACATGTATCCCAGAACTTAAAGTATATAAAACAGGTAATATCTCCATTAAACTGTGTGTGAGCTCCTTGGGGGCAGGATTACTATCTTATTGATCTCTGTATTTTTAATCTGAATAAAAAATACTTGATGTAAGATGGACATTCAATAACAATTTATTGAATAAATGAGTCAAATAAAATACATTACTAAAAAAAATAGGTGTGGAATTTTAGATCAGAAGTCAAGTACATTATCCTGACTTCTGAAGTGTATCACCAATGACTCTCCCTAAACTTTGGACCAATTTATATGCCCACGAGGGGCTCATGAATGCTTTCATTTTTCTGAATATTATTATCTACTCTAGATATTATTTTTGCTTATCTAAACCAAGATTTTAAAAATCAGGTTCTTTAAACAGAGGTTATAATGACAGAAAGTAAATAACAACAAATTATAATGACAAGAAGTTTCTCATCTGAGCTACCTTAGAGTATGTTCACTCAAATCCAACTCTCACTATATGTGGTTAAATCCAGCCAGGATCTGATTATATTTATGATTTTGTCAGATTGTAGCATTTAGAAAAATGTTTGGTTAGCTTGTTCTTTTGAAATATCATGGTAAATACCATGAAGCAATGAATTTTGCTACCACAACTTCTTTTTATGTATTTCCCAGTGTGACAGGTAAAATATTAGAATATAAAAATTTCTCATTGCCCTGCCTTCTGAGTTAGGAATAAATGTTTTTAAACATTGTTCAGCAAATTGGGTCTTTTGATGTAAAGTATGATGTATTTATGACCTATTGCTACCTTATAATTACCACAAACTTGGCTACTTAAACCAATCAAATTTATTATCTCACAGTTCTGTAGCTCAGAAGTCGGGTGAGCTCAGCTGTTTTCTCTGGCCTAGTTTTATAGGCTGAAATCAAGTTGTTGGCAAGCTGGACTAGTATTTTGAGGCTCTGAGGGAGAATCTTCTTCCAAGTTCCTTCAAGTTGGCTGTCAGAATCCAGGTATTTGGGCTTCAGAGGTGAGGTCTCTGCTTCCTTGTAGGCTGTGAACCAAGAGCCTCTCTCAGGGATATAAGGTCGCCTGAATTCCTCCATCTCCAGATAAGCTAGTGTGCTTTGAGTCATTCTCACACTTGGAATCTCCTTTGCTTCTCCTTCTACTGCACCTCTTCTGCCTGCACCTGAAGAAGGTTCTCTGCTTTTAAGGGATTACATGATTAGAATGTGCCCCCCTTGGTAATAAAAGGCACAATTCCTATTTTAAGTCCTATAACCTTAATTACATATTCCAAGACCCTTTTGCCATACAAGGTAACATATTTATTGGTCTCAGGGTTTAGGACATGAATATCTTTGGGGGGCATTCTGCCATTCTCACTATATAAAACCTCTGTTATGTGATCTGTCTCCCACATTCCTCAATTGTAGATCAGGAATATGAGGTTTTTGTCTTTTGAAGCTGAGGGAAAAACTTCACAAACATCTATTATAAGAATTACTTATTATTTGTCTTAAATGAACATATCCAAAATACCGAAAATAGAGTGAACAGCATCAAGTATTCTACATATTCATCCCCTGTATGAGTCAGTTCTCACACTGCTATGAAGAAATACTCAAGACTGGGTAATTTAACTCACAGTTCTGCATGGCTGGGGAGGCCTCAGGAAATTTACAATCGTGGAGAAAAAAGAAGTGCGCATGTTCTTCACAGGGCAGCAGGATGGAGTGAGTTCAAGAAGGGAAAATTCCAGACACTTATAAAACCATCAGATCTCATGAGATTCACTCACTATCACAAGAACAGCATGGGGGAAACCGCCCCCATGATCCCGTTACCTCCACCTGGTCCCACCCTTGACACATGGGCGTTATTGGGATTATGGGGATTGCAATTCAAGATGAGATACAGCCAAACCATATCACCCACCTTCCAACAATTATCAACAATTCTGCCAATCTTAATATATCTATTTGTTCACACCCTGCTTTTTTGTTTTGGTGTATTTTCAGATGGAAGAAAATATTTTTTATCTGTGAAGACTGATTAGACTTTGTATTTTATTGAGGTTTCATATAATACAAATAAAAGAACAAAAGGATAATAATTTAACAAAGCAAAAAGAATACTAGTGCTTTCCTTTTATTTGATGGATGGAAAATAACCTTTGGGACATTAAAATCTTGCTCCACTTACACAATTCAACATTATGATTCACTGACATTTTGCATTAATGATCTCACAACATAGAATTTCTTAATTTCATTCTTGTGCTGATCTCAAGAGACACTTGAATGTAAGGGAATGGACTCCTTGACTCAGTCCTGGCACATACTAATCTAATTTCTGTGTCTATTTTTTACCTGTTCTGGATATTTCATGTGAATAGAATCATACAATACATTGTTTAACTTAGCAAAATATTTTCAAGGTTCATCCATGTTGTATCAGGCATTAGTACTTCACTTCTTTCTGTCACCAAGTATCCATTGTGTGAATACACCACATTTTATTTATCCATTCATCAGTTGATGGACATTTGAAATTTTTCCACTTTTTTGCTATTATGAATAATGCTGGCATAAAAGTACAAATTTTTGAATATACGTATGGTTTTGTTTCTCTTGACATATTCCTGGGAGTAGAATTATTGGATCATATAGTAACTTATATGATTAACCTTTTGAAGAACTGCCCAACTATTTTTTTAACTGGCTGCACCCTTTAAAAATTCCTCCTGGAACATATCAGGGTAATCTGTACATTTTTTAAGGTTACATTGTGTATCTATGCCATGGCTTTGTATATAATGGACAACTACTGAATATTGTTGAATGAAACAATGAATGATAACAATGAAAAGTTAAATTCTAATATATAATCTTCTTAAAAGTTAATACCCAATATACAAAAAGTAAGTACTTAATACACTGAGTTCTGCCAATACATGACAAGTGTGTTTTTCTGTAGTAAATCTGAAATATCAGTAATAGCTGCCTGTATTAGTTTGTTCTCGTGCTGCTATGAAGAAATACCTGAGATTGGGTAATTTATAAAGGAAAGAAGTTTAGTTGACTCACAGTTCAGCATGGCTGGGGAGGCCTCAGGAAACTTACAACCATGGCAGAAGGGGAAGCAAACACATCCTTCTTCACATGGTGGCAGGAGAGAGACGTGCAGAGCAAATGGGGGAAAATCTCCTTATAAAACCATCAGATCTCATGAGAACTCACTCACTATCATGAGAACAGCACGGGGGAACCGCCTCCATGATGTAATCACCTCCCATGAGGTTCCTCTCACAACACATAGGGATTACAAGTTGGATTACAATTCAAGGTGATATTTCGGGTAGGGACACAGCTAAACCATATTACTGCCCGTCTTTGTTTGAGCTGCTGTAACAAAATACCCTATACTGGGTAGCTTAGAAAGAACATGTAGGCAAACCCAAACAAAAACTATCTGTGTAAAATAATAAAAATACTGTCTAATTAGTGAAGTTTCCTGTGCGACCAGTCATTTTGTTTGGTATTTTTATCTTTCTCCTCAGGCAGCTGGTGTACTTTATGTGCCTGGTGATCATTGGCTGGCCACTCATATTTAAGAGAAGAGGACTGGCTTGCAGCTCCCTCTTCCTGGTGCAGTGGTGATGTGATGGCAAGCTCTCTCTGTGTGTGGTAGAGTTGAGTGGGAAGTGGCATTCCTCACTTCAGGATGAAAAAGAGTAGGCTGCTAGACTGTGGGTCTCAAAATTCCAGATAAGGAGAGATTTACTGTGGGCATCAATATTCACCTTCAAAACATTAGCTTACCTAGATATTCAGTTTATAAAGAAAAGGCTTTTTTTTTTTTTTTAATTTTTTTACACAGGAGACAAAAGCACATGACTCTGAATGGGGTGAAAGAAGCTGATGAAGGTTGCCAGGTGGGTTAGTATTCTTTCTAGAACACCTGTTCTGTAATTAGTGTATCTTTTTCTTGCTTCTTATGAAACTAAAACTGAATTTCCGTAAGGATAATGGTCATTTAATTGTCTTCTAAACTGGCATATTTTGAGATAAATGGGGGCTTCTATTAATTATTCTAGGAAAAAAAGACTGCCCTAGAAAATCATGATGCAAGATGTTTCAACTATATGATTGGCTTTTAACTTTGCAGATACTTAGCAGTTTACTGCTCTAACTTTTCCTGCTTGTTTTATCGACCCACTTCCATTTATGTTTGATCTTTCAGAAATATGTTGACATTTCTTATTTGTTGGTAAAGTATGCACACACACCTCCATTTCCCTGCCATGTTATCTTTTTTTTATGACTTTGTTCTATTTTATATGGCTTTGTTGTATTTTATACTTGTATCCTTTTTTTTTTAATCAGTAGGGTTTTGCGAGGTATTGGAGACAAATATGTGTGCAAAATCGCATGTAGAATTGATATAATTTTAAAGAAAATTAGTTCAACTTTGGTATCTGTGGATTTCATTGATGCCACCAGTGAGGCTGTATTAATTATGGTTTATGTTAATATCAGGGGCTGACAAAAATGAATAGTTATTAAGTATACAGTGTTGATAGTTAGAATTAGAACCAGAATATATGCCCTCTAGGTGGAGAAAAAGACTTTAAGCCAGGATTAAAGCACTTGTATAGCATTCGTATAATAAAGAATTTTGCTAATATAACCAAATTGGGCATGAGGTCAGTACCAAATAATGAACAGCCTGAGTTGAAAAACATTTTAAAAGAAATGCAAATTTTAAGCTTTTACATGTGCACTCCATTGCTCTCTGAGCAATGGACATTTCAGGCAGAAGGTGTATGAAGTGCAATAATCTGAGCAAGGAGCTTGACTGCTCTGTTCAAAGAACAGTGACGAGTGATGAGCCCAGTTTAGTTAAGGAGAAATGAATAAGGGAGGAGGGAGGAGGAGATGTAGTCAGAGAAATAATGGGGCCAACTCATGTAGGTCCTGGTATACCATGGTAAGGACTCTTAGTTTTTATTCTGAGTGAGATGGGAAGCCATTGAAAAGTTGTGAATAGATTATGTTTTCATGGAATCTCTATGTCTGTTCTTTGGAGAATATGCTGAAACTGGACAAACTTATTATAAAACAGTAGGTCAGGTAGAAGGTAGTTGCAATAATACAGGCAAAAGTTATTGTGTCTTGAACCAAATTGATGTTTTGTGACAAACAGCCAAGTTCTGGATCTATTTTGAAGATAGAGAAAGTAGGGTACATTGACAAATTTTGTGTAGATAAGGAAAGACATACAGAACAGTGCCGAGATTTACATGTCCTAGTTAGATATGAGCTGTATGAGGACAGGAGTCATATATGCTTGTTCAGTATTTTATCCTTTTCTAGTATCTAGTTCACAGACAGCAATAAGAAGTACTGAATGAATGAATAAAACATTCATGAGGACACTGTATCAGAATTTGTATATAAAGCAGAGATCCCTCTTTTCTAGGCTACCAAATTCTTGATCTTTCTCAAAGTTCTTCTTCTCAGGCACAGGGATGGAACATATATGGATTCTTCCTTTTCGGATCCAGGTGCTTCTTTCAAATGTCCTCCTGTCAGTCTCACTCTGGTGGCTGTCACCCTATAGGGCAGTGATTGGTTATTCTTTACCTTTCTAGATTATGCAGGGAAAGGTGTTGTGTAGACCAGCTTCCTCTGTTTCCTCCAAGATTCAGACTACTCAAACTGCATGTTCATTCTCAGAGAGAAAGAGGGGCCATATCCCATTTTCTCAAGATCCAATGCATTCTCTCATTTGTTTTTTGAAAGAGTCTTTGTATTTTGAAAGAGTGACTTCTGACCTCTCAAGGAAACTTTCACAACATGAGTCTTCAGAGCCCTTGAGCCCTCGATTTGGCACTACCTGTAGCACAGAGCACCCCAATCAAGGGCCTAATGAGTCATTTTAATCCTGTTACTCTGGTAATTTTCTATTATGGGTATAACACAGTTATTTTCTTAGTGGTGCCTAGAAACAGTGTATGTTGACCTAGTTACAAATCTTCTTTACATAGTACAATACTACACAGGGTGGGAAAATCTATTTGAACATATTTTAGAGTAAAATGATATAATAAAGAATAAAACTCAAAATTCTACTTTCAATGTTTTGGCCATAGGGAAAGGTGACGAATCCAATTAATAAGGCTTATGATTATCAATAAAAAAGTATATAAAGGATAACAGAATAAAGTTTTGAGTGTTAGTTTTCAAAAGTGCATTTATCCCTGTGACAATTTTTAAAGTTGTTGGAGAGATGGTACTGACAAATATGTCAGAATGCCCTAGAAATTAAGGGTATCACTTTAGCAACTGAGAGAGGTAATTCTGAAATTTGAACAGGAAAAAAAAGAGAAAAGAAGAGAAAAAGTTGTTACCTTCAGAAGAACCAAGCCATTGCAAATATGCCCCTGTTAAGTTGATTGGATTGCTGTGAAAATGTCAAGCATCTCTGTGCTAATTGCTTAGAACATCCTTCTATTTACTACTTAAAGAATGAGTAAAGTGTGAAAAAGTGCCTTCGATCTAGATTTCTGAATGTACACTGGTATGTTCATTTTAGGCATCATAATGGTAAATATGTAGAGCATGTTTCAAATTTTTCAGTTAATCCTTCTATAAAGACAACCTTTATTCAAGGAATCTCTAGTGAGGGTGAGGTTATCATAGACTTTTCTTGCTAATTTTGGGTTGCAAATTTCTAGCCAACTTTCTATAAAAATGTAATATGAGACAAATATGAGAAATAAATGACATTTCTTCTTCTTTGTGGGATCCTGTGCTTCATAAGAAACATTGGATGAGTTTCCGTACTCCAGTTTAGAAAAACATATTGGGGCTATAGCTTAAAAACAACACTTGGTGATATTTTAGCAACCTTTGGTGAACTCCAAGAAAATGGGACTGAAATGTTTCTCAAACTTTATCATAGCTAATCAAACTTAGAATCAAAGAATATGTAGGCTGAGTAAAAGTTTCCACATAGAAGAAAATCTTTTTTTTTTTTTTTTGTTAAATGTGACTTATGGCCCATTTTAATATTTTTTTCTCACTTCCCTACTTTGTTACGTTCTATTCCCAAGCCTTTGGGTTAGTCCTTATTCTTAAATTCATACATGCCCTGTATTGTGCTGTAATTCATTCTTGGATGCTGACTCTATTACAGAATGATTTGAAAAAAGTGATTGTTCATTTTTTTCATTCATTGTCATTAAACCAATCAAAAACGATAGACTTGTCACGGGGTTTCTGGTTGTTTTAGTCTGATTGGGCAATCATACCAAAATACCAGAGACCGGTTGACTTGAACAAGGGAAATTTACTTTCTCATAGTTTGGAGGCTGGGAGGTCCAAGATCGAGGTGCCAGCCAGTTGGGCTACTGGTGAGAGCCTGCTTCCTCGCTTGCAGATGGCTGCCTTCTCTTTGTGTGCTCACATCACCTCTCTTCAGGTGCACATGCCTGGAGAGAAGGAGAGAGGTCTCTCTCTCTCTTCCTCTTCATAGGAGCCACTGTACTATCAGATTAGGGTCCCACCCTTACGACCTTATTTAACCTTAATTACCTCCTAAAGACCCTGTCTCCAGATACAGTCACATAAGGCATTAGGGCTTCAACATATGAATTCAACATGTGAATTGGAACACAGTACAGTCCATTGCACTGATCTGTCAACAGATCTGTGTCAGTATTTCCAGTGGTTTATTATGCTGATAGTGTTTCAGTTTCTGCAATCAACATTTACAGAACTGTACTGACACTTTGCTAGACTCGGGGCATATACTCCGTACCTGATACTATGCTAGATTTGAGGCATTATAAAAATATATAAAAGAGTCTCCTGATTTTAAGCTTATAGTCTGATATATATATATCTGTGTGTGTGTGTATATATATATATGTCTGATATATATATCCACAAACATCATTAATAGTTCTGAAATAAGTAGTATCAAATAGACTAAGAGTAAGATTGCAGTTAATACACTTTAAAAACCCACTCTGATATCAGTACCACTATTAGACCTTTCCAAGGCTGTCCTGTGGTTAATTTCTTAAATTAGGTGATAAAAGTTCAGGAGATACCCTGAATATATAAGCGTTGAGGCTAGCTCTGTCCTGCCAGTTTCCTTGGTATTAGGTTTGAAAGCTGTTTCTATGTGTGTTTGCCCTTTTATTAATCTTAGTCAGTGGACCCACCTTTTCCTTTTTACACTGGTGTGTCAATGGCCTTTCCTTGTAATAACAGTTGACATAATCCTGTTGAACTGAAAGAAAACACTACTAAGGAAAACACTGAATCTTTCCAACTTTCTCAGACCTCTGTATGGAGGAATGTAGGTTTTGAGCCAGGGTCAAGCAGAGAAAGAGATACCAGTGTACAACCAAATAGTTCAGGCTCTTGGGCACTCTTTGCTTTGTTTGAGATTGACATCATTACCCTTACTCTATTCTCATACTGAATTGGAATTACAATATATTTTTTAACCTGTCTGACTGGCAAATGTTCAAACCAGCAATAACAACCAATGCTGGCAAATAGTCAAGGATATGAGCATTCCCTCGCTTTTATGAGAGAAGCATGAATTCCTCAATTTGTTTTGGAAAATAAATCTAGCAGCAACTATTTGAATTAAAACATCTATACATTATACAGGAATTCAAATTATTGAATTATTACAAAAATCACACTTGATAATAACATATATAGACATAATACTATTTGTATCATTGTAGTGACAATAAATCATAAGCTGTCTGAATGTCCATCAATGGGTAACTGATTAAATCATGGCACTTGTGCATGTTCGTGCACACACACACACGCAGTGGAAAATGATGCAGCTCTTAAAGAGAATCATATTTAGTTGTATTGGGACATATAAATGTCCCAAATGGGAGGGATGTTCACGATACACAGTGAGATTTACAAAAGCAAAATCAGAGTGAAATGAATAATACCAATACATTTAAAAAATCAAAATCTAAAAACATGGGGCCAGGCGCAGTGGCTCATGCCTGTAATCCCAGCACTTTGGGAGGCCGAAGCGAGCAGATCACTTGAGGTCAGGAGTTTGAGAACACCCTGGCTAACATGGTGAAAACCCATCTCTATGAAAATTAACTGGGTGTGGTGGTGCATGCCTGTAGTCCTGGCTACTCGGGAGGCAGAGGTTGCGGTGAGCAGAGATCGTGCCACTGCACTCCAGCCTGGGAGACAGAGAGAGACTCCATCTCAAAACAAAAAACACCTAAAAACAGCTTTTGTACTTGACCAAAGAGAAAATGGGATCAAGTACATACCCAGTTCTTCACATATGTAAACTAAGGGAGGTATAGGAGGATTTTTGACTTTTCACTCATTTGTATATTCACTTATATCAGAAATGGAAAGGCACAAAGAAGAAAAGAAGAGGAACACCATCCTGTTGATGGATGCTGGGTGAAAGAAGGGCTGGACCCCAATATGACAGTAGATTCATTCCACTCCCCTAAATGAAAATGAGTGGCTGTCTCTGATTTTTTGAGCACAGGGATTTGGAGGAGGATGGTGACTGAGGAGGAAGAAAACATGGCTGGAAGACCCAAGTCTTCAGTTGGGTCTTATTGACAGGGCCTCCCCTGTACAGTTGTCTTTTATATTGGCAGGGCACCTCTCTCTCTAATTATGTTCAGGAGAAGTTCTGCCCATATTTGTGCCAAGTTCCCAAGGTGGGGAGGATGAGGGCAGTAAAGGGATATAGATGAAAGAGGGTGTATCTACTCCAGGTATAAGCAGAAACTTTCAGGTGAGCCAAGAAATTCACCAGATGTCCAGGCTTCCCTTTCTTCCTCCACCCACAGAACCAAGCACCAATTTGCGTGTGGGGGTGTCACTGTCCAAAGATTTGCTAGGAGAAGAATATGGTAAGATAATATCTGAGGTTATTAATCTATGCTTTTTATTCTCTCTATACATATTTTTCTCTGCCTGCTCCTCCTCATTTAGGAAGGTTAACTGGCCCTGGGAAGCGTAACATAGGTAATGTTTCTGGCTGTTAATTTTCACTTACTTAAATCTGAAGAAGTCAGGTAACATTTCCAGAGCAGGGAACATTAAGGAGGATTTGTGGGCCTAAATGACGTGTCTTGGCCAGAGACAGGATGGAAGGTGAATTTTCCAAGGTAGAAAGAGATCCCCGTGGGAATAGGGGAGTGTAGGGAGGAGGAGAGAGGAATGTCAGTGGGAGCCAGTAGCTAGGGTCAGTGCCCTGCTTCCAACTACATGAAGAAAGGCATGGAAAGATCCTAAAGAGAAAGTGGATGCTCAGTGTTGAGGCAGATGAAACTAAGAGGAGCCATTCTCCCGATGGTGGACATTTTGGAATTACAAAAAACAAAAAAACAAAAAGAAGTGCTGCTGGGAGCATTCTTGTGTCCCTGTGCAAAGTGTGTCTGGATTTTATGCCTTAGAAGTTGACTTGCTGAGTCCTGAATTTCCAACTTTACTAGATAGTGCAAAAATATTTTCCAAATCATACCAGTGTACTCTTTCAATCTCTTATATTTTTCTTCTCAAATGTATGCTATACTGCCTATAGGGAAATGTCAATGTTCATTAATTATCAGTCATTAAAAATTTGTAAGTTTCCTGTCTCCCCTACTTCCTTGCCATTACTTGTCATTGTCAGACTTTTGAAAATTTTCCAGTCTGATGGACATGAAAGAGTATCTTGTCTTAATTTGCATGTTTCTATTACCAGCAAGTGACAGCTTTTTTCCACATATCTTTGTTGGCCATATAGAGCTCCTCTTCTGTGAACTGAAGGTTTATATTTATCTATCTACTGGACTTTTTGTAGTTTCCTCATTTATAGGATTTTAAAAATATTCTAGATTGGAACTATTTTTCAAATGTCTTCTAAATATCTTCTGTCACTTGCTTGCCTTTTAACTTGGTTTGTAGTGTTGAATGTATAGAAATTTAAAATGCTAATGTCATTAAATTTATTCTTTTTTATTTTGTACTTAATGGTTTGCTGTGTTATTTCTTTATTTCAATAGACTCAATTTTTTAAGAGCAGTTTTAGGTTCACAGTAAAATAGAGTAGAAGATACATAGGTTTCCCTTATACCTACCTCTACCTCTGCGTAGGCATAATTTCCTTCATTTTCAATATCCAGCACCAGAATGGTACATTTGTTACAATTGATAAACCTTTTGATAATATTTTGATAAATCTTTTCTAACTTTAATGTTATGAGAGAGCCGCCTACATTTTCTCCTAAAATTTTTAAGGGATGCTTTTAGTCTTTAATCCATGTGGACTTCCCATTGGTATATAGAATGAGGAGAAACTTGATTTTCTGATACATTTTAAAATCTGTTTCTAAATTAAATGAGACCAGACCATCCTACTGGCAGATTCACCTGTGTCCCCACTGAAAGATTCAGGATAGTAAAGCAGTTCCTAACAGGCATTACGACAGGACATTGTGGGTTTATCACTGGACTCATGGATGGGTCTCAGAAACCAAAGAACAGGCCAGGGTATTACCAAGGTTAGTGAGTGGCATGACTTTTCCATGTCATGGATGTTGACTAATTAGGCAACAGGGACATTCAGATTGAAAAGAGGTATAGCTGGCCTGTCCTTACAACTGGATATTAGGATTTGTCAAAACAACTGACAAAGCAGCCACCACAGCAGAGCAAACATGGCAGAACTAACACAGTCGAAGTGTTTTCCAAGCCAATGTACACAACCTAGAGGAGAATATTTACTGGGAAAGGTTTCATCCCTCTAATATCATTAATTTATGCTATGTATATTGTAACATTTTTAAGTTCTTAAAATATTTTAATATAGTGGGATGTAGTACAGAGAAGGGAAAAATCATTTTTAATTGTTTGGTTGGAAAAATGAGATTTTTGTGTATTCCCCCCCAAAAAATATACAATACAAATAATAAATTTTAATAATTTTTTTTGAGACATAGTCTCACCCTGTCACCCAGGCTAAAGTGCAGTGGTGTGATCTCAGAGCTGGGATTACAGACATGTGCCAACATACCTGGGTAATTTTTGTATTTTTAGTTGAGATGGGGTTTCACCATGTTGGTCAGGCTGGTCTCGAATTCCTGGCCTCAAGTGATTTGCCTGCCTTGACCACCCGAAGTGTTGGGATTATATCATGAGCCACCATGTCTGGCCCAATTTTGATACCTTGAGCAGGGATCACAGTTTTTCTTATAAAAATTCTTCCTCATAAGTAAAACAACTACATGGGATTTCATGGCTGTTTTGGTATTTATATAACTCTTTAAGGAAAATAAAACTTTAGTTATATATAAAACCTTGAGTTATATAAATAACTTTATTGAGTTATATACAGTTATAATGGCATTATGTGCTCTAGAGTAAAATCGCAATGTCCATTGTCTCACTGATCGTAATTAAAAACTATAACCCAGAATCCAGTTTGTAATTTCCAAGATGACTGGCACTGTAAGTATTTGAAACATACTTGATCTTTGTGAAAAAAAATTTAATGAAAATAATTAGCTGGGAATATCCCACATGTATTCTAAATCCCCCAGTTGGTTTAGGTAATTTTTCTTATTCTTCCACAACACATGGTATTCTTTCTATGAATGACATCAGTTTGGAAATACCCCATGGTTTTCTGAGTTATAAATGGGTATCTCAGTATGAACTCCTGATTATATTATGATTCATACTTTCACTTCTGTTTTTTTATACTATCATTTTGAAAAAGTGAAAATGAAACTATGTCTCACTGGCCAAGAGTTCACAAGGGAGAGAGAAAAGCAAAGTTTAATGGAATGATTTTCAAAATACTGAAGGACTGTGGTCTGAGAATATTGTAAAGACCATTTCTTAAGGAAAAGCAATGTAGTTGGGATCAAAATAAAAAAATGCTCTTTGAGAGTTTCTCTGGAACTTTAGAGTGTCTACTGTCAGAGTTTTGTTTCACATAAGAGCATTGATTATGATTTCTTCTGGCATTTATTTCTTTATTTATTATTTATGACTCTTAAAACTTGTTTTTCTTGGTGGAACTAGGTTATGAACCCTAGCATTTTAATTCCAGAATTTGTTCTCTTAAGTATTACACTATAGTAGCAATTTGATGGTAACCCTAAGGAAAGAAAGAAAGAAAGAAGAAAAGAAGGAAGGTGTGGAAAGTCCCAGAATGACTCCAGGTCTGAGAGCATTTATTCAAACTGCAAATTTTCTTAGGGCAGGGGTCATGCTAGCTCTGGCTGTGTTCCCTGCACCTCAATTCCTGGCACATAGCAACGCCTGACAAATATTTGTTGAATAAATGAGTACAGTAGCTTAAAAGCAAATTTTTGTACTTCATGGTTTTCTGTAGAAAGCCACAAGAAAAAATTTCATCTGAGGTCTCAGCATTCTAGTAACTATGAAGTATTAAGACTTGTATGAGTTCCCCTTATGAGAGCCTGAAAGTATTAGTATCATGAGGTATGAGGTTTAAGGCTAGATGCCTAAATGGCATCTCATTCTTTATTAAGCTGGACTTGTAGCATGGGAATTTTGTCAGGGATTATAAGACCTTTATAAAGATTAATGTGATTTTAAAAATTATTAGCTTAGGCCGGGTAAGGTGGCTCACACTGTAATCCCAGCACTTTGGGAGACTGAGGTGGGCAGATCCCTTGAGCCCAGGAGTTTGAGACAAGTTTGGGTAACATGGTGAAACCCTATCTTTGCAAAAAATACAAAAATTAGCCGGGTGTGATGGTGCATGCCTGTAGTCTCAGGTACTTGGGAGGCTGAGAGGTAAGAGGATTGCTTGGGCCCGGGAGGTGGAGGCTGCAGTGAGCTGTGATTGCACCACTGCACTATGGTCTGGGTGGCATATAGCAAGGCCTTGTCTCAAAAAAAAAAAAAAGTAAAAAAAAACTTATTAAGAGGAAATTTACATCCTTGGGCTGCTTGTCACCAAATGGTGATTCTTAACAAATAATTATGTCTTGTGGGTCAAGTGGGTCAATATGTGTTTTTAAATTTTATTTTATGTATTTGTATTTTGAGGGTGTCACTACTGTTACTCAGGTTGGAGTGCAGTGACACCATCATAGCTCACTGCAGCCTCCACCTCCCTGGGCTCAGAGGATTCTCCCCACTCAGCCTCCCGAGTAACATAGGTGTGTGCCGCCATGCTGGGCTGATTTTTCTTTTCTTTCTTTCTTTCTTTTTTGTTTTGCAGAGATGGAGTCTGGCTGTATTGCTCAAGCTTGGTCTCAAACTCCTGAGCTCCAGCATTCCACCCCGCCTCATCCTCCAAAGTACAGGGATTGCAGGGGTGAGCCACCCTGCCTGGCAATATGTGTTTTTTAAATGAATAAATTAATTCTTCACCTTCAAATCTCCTCTCAGACCAATTTTTTTCTCTACCAACCTTGCTTTGATGATTATATTTCAAATATACCAACTCCTTTAGGTTAAGGCATTGAAGAATGGGTTGTCTAGGAGAGGATATCACCTGTTTTTAACTTTCATTAACATTTTAAGATGCAATAGTCCAACAGACCAGTGAAGCAGTTACTCCACGCATTTCTAAGAACAGAAGAGGTATATGAGTATGTAAGTGTTGAAGAATAAAAAGAATGGCTGCATATCTGCAGTAGCCAATGTGACATGTGAAGAACGTTTAGTGGAGAATAGAAAAGTTATTTCTTCCAAGAATTGTTAAGAGGGCTTCACAACATCCCTTAAAATGTTAGAATATTCTAATGTCAGTTATACCAGTAACCTGGTCTGAAGATGATATTGAGAATATGCTGAGAATAATAATGATATTAATAAAAATGCTTATTATTTTAAGTAATGATATTTTGTGATCTCTTGTTAATCAGCAATTGATTACCAGAACAAGATTGTTGTAAGAATTAAAAGGATATTATTGAAAAGAAAGCCAAACAGTGAGATTTTCTTTGAAAGCTTATGGAAATTGACTGCAGCAAGATGGGTCATCTTCATGAGATAAAAGAGTTTATGAGTCAGTAAGACTTGACTTGTAACTTGTCAAATATTTTTGAAATAAATAATGTGTTATACAGATAGGGAGTTGGTTCACCTGGCATATGAAAAAATAAAACAAAGAATCTATGAGGTACATTATGGCAGAAAAATCTAGCAAAATCGGGTTCCAAGTTTTTTCCTTTCTGATGACAGATGTTGAAATTGTAGCATCAGTCATTCTTTGCTTGGTGTCACTAAGCATCTTGTTTAAATCAACCTTCCACTTACTCTGAATTCAAGTCAAGTAATCAACATTGGGTTGGTGCAAAAGTAATTACAGTTTTTGCCATTACTTTGAAAGGCAAAAGACGCAATTACTTACAATTACTTTTGCCCTAACCTAATATTTCAATTCTAATTTGACTTCCGATATAATTTTACAAGAAAGGGATGCTTTAGCTAGAGATCCCCCCTTGGCAGTTGTATTTCTTGTTGTAATTAATAAGATGGCTTTTTGTTTGTTTGTACAGAAGTCTCTTGAATAGAGTTTCTGTGAATTATAATTCCCAAGTTTGACAGAATTTGACACCCTGACGAGATTGAGTTTTTGAATTGACAAGGCTGAGCAAGAGAGTTAGGCCTGCAATGGCTTCCCAAGGTTGTTGCCACTTGGATGACTTCTCCTGTTCTCTAGCTTCTGGAGGGGACACAGTGTGATGAGTACCTGGTAATAAGCATGGCATGGGGTGGTGGTGTGCTGCAGATGTTAGTTCCTTCCCATTCCAAAGTGTTTCTCCAATAGCTTGTATGAGGATGAGGGAAAGAAAATAATGCACTTGAGAAGAAGCAAAGTAGGAAGAAAAAGGAGACCTATTTGTTGCAAGCAAATTTTACTGACATAGCAAGCTCTGAAAGAAATCTGTCATGAGTATTGATCAGGTGTAATGGTTAATTTTAGGTGTCAACTTAACTGGGTCATGGGGTGCCCAGGCATTTGATCAGATATTATTCTGGGTATATCAATGAGGGTGTTTTTGGATGCATGAGATTAATATTTAAACTGATAGACTGAATAAGGCAAATTGTCCTCCATGATGTGGATGGGCCCACATGGTTTGATCCGTTGAAGACCTGAAGCGGACAAAGGCTCATGTTCCCATGAATTAAAGGAAGCTTTTTCTGCCTGAGTGCCTTTGAGAGGGGACATTTTTTTTCCTGCTTTTGGTCCCTCACTGAAACATTGGCTTGCCCTGAGTCTCAAGCCTGCCAGCCTGAGCACTGGAACCATTAGCTCTCCTGGGTTTCCAGCTTGCTGACTTCAGATCTTGGGATTTGTCAGCTTTATACTCACGTGAGCCATTTCCATATAATATATCATATTTCCATACCTCCTATTGGTTCTGTTTCTCTAGAGAACCCAGACTAATACATCAGATGCCTTTGTAATATGTCATATTACCAGGAAATTTTACTTTTGCAAATGAATCACATCTTTAATGTACTCACTGGCAAGGCAAATTCTTTCCATCTAGATTTTTGTGACCCAGGGTGAATGTGTTTCCTATTTTTTTCCTTTCATAAGGATACATCTCACTAACACTTTTCCAATTCATCTTCAGTAACTGAATTAAAGAATTTGGTGTACTCTTATGACACAGATGCCTGTGGTTCATCTCATCTGGTTTGTTTTGTTTGTGATGCTGCCACATTTCCTTTCCCTTAACAGGCTCTTCCCTCCAGTCCCCAGACTAAACCTTGGACCATCTCTCCACTGGCCCACAGCTACAAAGTCAACAGCTCCACAACTTGCAAGTCTTGCCAAAGTGTTTTAAAGGATGATTTATTAAAGGAAAACCTAAATTAGCAATTGGATATATTCCACTATAATAACTTAAGACCATGCATTAATTCTACAACGACTTACTGAGCACCAGTAGGCCAGGCTGGGTAAACAAAGGTAAAATAAGCAGACTTTTTCCTTGAAGAGGGGAGGTAGGAAAACAGATATGAAGACTAAGAGGAAAAGAAAAGTACCCGATATTCATTGACCATCTAGACTTTACCAGGCACTCTGTGAGGGGCTTTCCAATGAATCTTTATAACAGCTCTCTAAGGGAGATACTATTATCTCTCATTTATGTATGAGGAACCAAGGCTCAGGGAGGTTCTCCAGTTAGGAGCATAGAAATTATAGCTAGCACTCACTGAGCCTCAGTGACAGAGTGGAGTTAAAACCCTGGTCTGTCTGCTTTTTCGCTCTTCTTTCCACTTCACCTTGCCGCTCTGCTCTAGACCTTCACTGCCCAATGTGATGGCCACTAGCCACGTGTGATTATCCAGCACGTGAGATGTGGCCACTTCAAACTGATAAGTGCTATAAGCACAAAATACTAACAAGATTTCAAAAACATACTATGTAAAATATCTCTAATAATTTTTATATTGATTACATGTAGGAATAATAACACTGAAGATATACTGGTGTATTAGGGCTCTCCAGAGAAGTGGAGCTAATAGGAGATTATAATTAAATGTTATATATTTAATTTATATATGTAATAGGATATATACACATGCACACATGTATATACATCTGTGTATGCACACATGTACACATATGTGTATATATACA
This sequence comes from Macaca thibetana thibetana, assembly GCF_024542745.1. Lineage (NCBI taxonomy): Eukaryota > Metazoa > Chordata > Mammalia > Primates > Cercopithecidae > Macaca > Macaca thibetana. Next base: position 171,612,267 of record NC_065580.1, read on the forward strand.
TATATGTATATACACTATATATGTATGTATATGTAAATGCACGTGTTATGTATATGTAAACACATATATGTGCTATATACTTATGTATATGTAAACACACATGTATATATACATAATATATGTGTGTATATGTAGGTGTATATACATGTGTATATGCATAATATCCTGTTACGTATATACTACACACACACACACAAAGAGAGAGAATGAGAGAGACAGAGGAGAAAGGAATTTATTTTAAGGAATTGGCTCATGTAATTATGGAGGCTGGCAACTCTGATATTTGTAGACTGTGTCAGCAGCCTGGCAGTTAAGGTAAGAGTTGATGTTGCAGTTTTGAGTCAGAAATCCACAGGGCAGACTAGGCAGGCTGGTAACTCAGGCAGTGTTATGAACTGACTTGTGTCTCTCCCCCACATTCATATGTTGAAGTTCTAACTCCCAGTGAAATTGTATTTGGAGACAGAGCCTTTAAAGAGGCAATTAAGATTAAATGGGACTGCAAGTGTGGGGGGCTAATACAATAGAACACCAGGGATGTTCTTGAACAGAGAAAAGGCCTTGTCTGCAAGCCAAAAAAATAAAAAAAATAAAAAAAAAAAAAAGGGCCATGGAAGAAACCAAACCTGCCAATACCTTGATCTTGAACTTCCAGTTTCCAAAACTGTGAGAAAATATATTTCTGTTGTTTAAACCACTCAGTCTGTGCTGTTTTGTTGTGGAAGCCTGATATGGTTTGGCTCTGTGTCTTCACTCGAATCTCATCTTGAATTGTAATCCCCATCTTGAATTGTAATCCCCACATGTTGAGGGAGGGACCTGGTGGGAAGTGATTGGATCATGGGGGCAGTTTTCCCCATGCCATTCTCGTGGTAGTGAGTGAGTTCTCACTAGATCTGATGGTTTAAAAGTGTTTGGCAGTTCCCCCCACCTCTCTCTCCTGTTGCCTTGTGAAGAAGGTGCTTGCTTCCCTTTTGCCTTCCACCATAATTGTAAGTTTCCTGTGGCCTCCCTAACCATGCAGAACTGTGAGTCAATTAAGCCTCTTTCCTTCATAAATTTCCTAGTTTCAGGTAGTTTTTTATAGCAGTGTGAAAATGGACTAATATAGGAAATTGGTACTGGGAGTTGAGGCATTGCTATAAAGATACTTGAAAATGTAGAAGAGACTTTCGAATTGGGTAATGGGCAGAGGTTGGAAGAGTTTGGAAGGCTCAGAAGAAGACAGGAAGATGTGGGAAAGGTTGACACTTCCTAGAGACTTGTTGAATGATTTTTAACAAACATTATAGTGATATGAACAATAAAACTCAGGCTGAGGAGGTCTCAGATGGAGATGAAGAAATTGTTAGAAGCTGGAATAAAGATCACTCTTGCTATGCTTTAGCAAAGAGACTGGCAGCATTTTATCCCTGCCCTAGAGTTCTGTAGGACTTTGAACTTGAGAGAGATAGTTTAGGGTATCTGGCAGAAGAAATGTCTAAACAGTAAAGCATTGAAGATGCTTATTCTGGCTTTTTCTGAATGCATACAGTCATGTGTGTTAATGTAGAGATGATCTGAAATCAGAATTTATGCTTAAAAGGGAAGCAGATCATAAAATCTTGGAAAATTTGCAGCCTATCCATGTGGTAGAAGAGAAAAACCCACTTTCTGGGGAGAAATTCAATCCATCTGCAGAATTTTCCATAAGTAGCAAGGGGCTGAGAGTTAATAGCCAGGACAATGGGGAAAATGTCTCCGGGGCATGTCAGAGATCTTCGCAACATCTTCTCCCATTACAGGACCAGAGGCAGAGGAGGGAAAAATGATTTCGTGGGCCAGGCCCAGGACCCTGCTGCTCTGGGTAGTCTTGGGACATGGTAACCTGCATTCCAGCCTCTCCAACTCCAGCCATACCTAAAAGGGGCCAAGGTACAGCTCAGGCTGTGGCTTCAGAGTGCAAGCCCCAAGCCTTGGCAGCTTCCATGTGGTGTTGGGTCTGTATGTACACAGAAGACAAAGGCTGAGCTTTGGGAACCTCTGCCTAGATTTCAGAGAATGTGTGGAAACACCTGGATGTCCAGACAGAAGTTTGCTGCACAGGCAGAGCCCTCATGGAGAACCTCTACTAGGACAATGTAGAGGGGAAATGTGGGGTTGGAGCCCCCATACAGAGTTCCCACTGGGGCACTGCCTAATAGAGCTATAACAAGAGGGCCACCATCCTCTAGACCCCAGAAAGGTAGATCCACTGACAGCTTGCACCGTGCTCCTAGAAAAGCCACAAGCACTTAATACCAGCCCGTGAAAGCAGCTGTTGGGGGGGGGTGTATCCTGCATAGCCACAGGGCTGGAGCTACCCAAGGTTCTGGGAGCCCACTTCTTGCATCAGCATGCCCTGGATGTGAGACATGGACTCAAAGATTATTTTGAAGCTTCAAGATTTAATGAATGCCCTGCTGGGTTTTGGACATGCATGGGGCCTATGGCCCCTTTGTTTTGGCATTTGGAACAGGAATGACTGTACCCCCATTGTGTCTTGGAAGTAACTAACTTGCTTTTGACTTTACAGGCTCCTACATGGAAGAGACTTGCCTTGTCTCAGATGAGACTTTGGACTTGGACTTTTGGGTTAATGCTGGAATGAGTTAAGACTTTGGGAAACTGTTGGGAAGGCATGATTGGTTTTGAATTTGAAAAGGACATGAGATTTTGGAGGGGCCAGTGGTGGAATAATATGGTTTTCCTCTGTGTCCCCACCCAAATCTCATCTTAAATTGTAATTTCTCTGTGTTGAGGGAGAGACCTGTGGGAGGGATTGAATCATGGAGGCAGTTTCCCCATGCTGTTTTCACGATAGTGAATGAGTTCTCACTAGATCTGATGGTTTAAAAGTGTTTGGCAGTCCCCCACACCTGCTCTTCTGCTACCTTGTGAAGAAGGTGCTTGCTTCCCCTTCACCCTCTGCTATGATTGTAAGTTTCCTGAGGCCTCCCCAGCCATGTGAACTGTGAGTCAGTTAAACCTATTTCCTTTATAAATAAACCCGTCTTAGGCAGTTGTTTATAGCAGTGTGAAAATGGACTAATACAGAACCCTAGCAAAGATAATATGGGTAAATTTTTTATGCTACAGTCTTTTTTTTTTTTTTTTTTAAATAGGATCTCACTCTTGCCCAGGCTGAGTGTAGTGGCACAATCATGACTCACTACAGCCTCAACCTACCAGGCTCAAGTGATCCTCCCACCTCAGCCTCCTGAATAGCAACAACAGGCACGTGACACCATGCCTGGCTAATTTAAAACTTTTTTTTTTTTAGAGATGGGAATGTCTCACTGTGTTACCCAGCCTGGTCTTGAACTTCTGGGCTTAAGTGATCCTCCTACCTCATCCTCTCAAAGTGTTTGGATTACAGGCATGAGCCACCACACCAACCTCTATGTTACGGTCTTAGTTCTTAAGGCCTTCAACTGATTAGATGTGGCCCACCCATGATATGGAGTGTAATCTACTATACTGATTTAATTGTTAATCACATCTAAACAATATTTTATTGCATATATATATATTTATTGCAATATTCTAGACTTTTGTTCAACCAAGCAACTGGGCACAATAGGGTAGTCAGGTTGGCACATAAAACCAACCATCACAATTGGGTTCAATAAAGTGTAGCTTTAAAATTATTTTCACCTGTTACATTTAATTTTTGAAAATGTGGCTACTAGAACATTCAAAATTATGTATGTGGCTCACATTTATAGCTCACATTTTATTTCTATTGGACAGTGATGCTCTAGACATTTATGAAAACAAATGTGTTCCAAGGGAGTATGAAGGAATTATGGTAAAATATGCTTGAGGCAATTGGTGAAGGCTTTGCAGAGATGGTAAGATGATGAAAGCACAAATCCTTGCATCAGAATGCCTAGATTTGAATCTCTGCTCTGCCACTTCACTGTGATGCAGGACAAGAAACTTAACCTCTCTGTGCCTTGTTTTCCTCATCTGTAAAATGGGGTAGTAATTAAATCTTCTGCATGGGATTGTGGTAAGGGTTAAATGATTTCATGCATTTAAGCATTTAGAATAGTATCTGAGGCAGTAAATCTCTATAAATATTAAAGAAGGTCATGACTGACCAAAAACTGGACAGTTGAAGGGCTGGCCAGTTCCCTAAGGGATTATTGAAAAGGGATGAATTTCACAGGGAGGGAACATCTAACTCTCTTCTTTGGGCTTCCCTTTCTGTCTTACCACAGGAAGATCAGCAGTAGTCTCAATATGTTCTGTGGCTAAGAGTTCAATCACTTGCATTGAGTTTTTGCCTCAGTTGGTGAATAACCAACATGTGTCTGGCAAAGTGCTTGGCATCCCTTTTACTCCTCATTTTACCTGATCTCAGCAGCGCCCATCCCTGCAGGGCACAGACTCCTTTTTTAATATGTTGCTTTTATTTCTTAAAATCTGTGTAAATGGAGCCAGAGAGGAGAGAGAGGAAGGGGTGAAAACACTGAAGATGAGAAAATGGAAGACTAAAAGATATTTGCAAGACATTTGTTGGTCATACAGCAATTTGATTGTTTAAACAAACTTGGCATTGAGAGTTATACAGTTCATTTACTCAAAGAAGACGTCAGATTTTGCATTCCACTCCTTTGGGGACTAGTTGAGACATTAACATCCAAATATTACAAAATAAAATGAACTGAAGCATGAAATTAATATTTAGCATGCAGATTTACACAATTTTACTATTTAATAATAGTAGTTGATTTTTAAAGCCTACTGCTGACCAAAAATAATGCAGATTATGTATTGTAGGCCACCTACTTACTTCTCAAAAAATCCTGAGAGGTACTTAAATGCTTACCCTTATTTTTACAGTAGGACCTGCAGCTTAACAAAATTAAGTAACTGTTCAAGTTTGTACAAAGAGTACATAGCTAAGTCAGGAATTTCAACTGAATACATTGAGCCCCCATATTATAACACTTCAGCTTACAAAATATAGTCTCTGCAACTATCAACTTCAAAATGCATGTATTAATTCATCAAATGTTTACTCAGCACCTTCTTGTAAAGGCACCATCCTGGGCAGCATGTCCATTTGATAGTGTTTCCTTCTAAAACTGACATTTTTGAAAGTTAATCGCTTTAGAACTAAAGTGCAATTTGAATTATCACTGAATCCTCAGATGAGTTTTAGTTGCTGTTATTTTAATTCAAGGTGAATTAATCCAAATGAAAAATGTCCCAGGCATTCTACAAAATTTTTGCGCTTAATATTCAATTTTTTTTAAATCAGAAAGGATAATGTAACCTTAGTAGGTTGTATGTGTAACAACAGTTTATTCACCTCTCCTATGTTATCAGTTTTGTTTACATATAGCCACTCATAATACCTTCTTATGATCCTTTGTATTCCTTTAGTGTTGGTCAAAATGTCTTCTTTTTCATCTCTGATTTTATTTATTTGAGTCTTTTCAATTTTATCTTAGTTATTCTAGATAAATGTTTGTTAATTTTGTTTATCTTTTCAAAAAATAACTGTTTCATTGATCTTATAAATTATTTAAAAATCTTTATTTCATTTATTTCTGTTCTAAGGTTTATTACTTCACTCTTTCTACTAATATTGGTTTTAATTTGTTCGTATTTTTATAAAAGTGAGTTACCTTTAGTTGAAATTTCCAGTGAAAACTTAGAAATTGATCAATACCAAATTGATTTTTGTTTTTATTTCTGCCAGTAGATTGAAGTCTATCAAAGATTAAAAAATATTAATCCAAAGTTCAAAGGCTTAGCCTATGTTTGGTGATTATCTTACACTTTGTGCTCATAAACTATTTGGATTCTAAGCTTTCAATTGCATTTACACAAAGCACGTCAATGGATCGCTTCATTGTCTGGGTGTTTGTCCTTCTTGTTTGATTCTTCTTTTTCTATGGAATGGAAGCTATGCCAAAGGGAAGCTCCTACCTAGTCCCATTCCTCTCCTAATTGTTGAAAATATTCTACTCTTAAGAAGTATGAACACCAGTAAATCTATAAGCATGGTAAGTGTGACTATTTTCTTTTCTAAAATTTTGTGCTTTTCTACTATTTAAACTTATCATTTAGATTCGAGGGTACACGTGCAGGTTTGTTTTATAGGGAAACTCTCATGTTATGGGGGTTTGTTGTACAGATAATTTCATCACCTAGATACTAGGCCTAGTACCCAATAGTTATTTTTTTTCTCCTCCTCTCCTTTTTCCCATCCTCCACCCTGAAGTAGGCCCTAGTGTCTGTTGTTCACTTCTTTGAGTTCATGAGTTCTCATCATTTAGCTCCCACTTATTATTATTTTTTTAAATTATACTTTAAGTTCTAGGGTACATATGCATAATGTGCAGGTTTGTTACATATGTATACATGTGCCATGTTGGTTTGCTGCACGCATTAATTCGTCATTTACATTAGGTATTTCTCCTAATGCTATCCCTCCCCACTCCCCCAACCCCATGGCAGGCCCCAGTGTGTGATGTGCCCCCACCATGTCCAGGTATTCTCGTTGCTCAATTCCCACCTATGAATGAGAACATGCAGTGTTTGGTTTTCTGTCCTTGTGATAGTTTGCTCAGAATGATGGTTTCCAGCTTCCTCCATGTTCCTACAAAGGACATGAACTCATCCTTTTTTATGGCTGCATAGTATTCCATGGTATATATGTGCCACATTTTCTATTTATTTATTTATTTGAGCCAGAGTCTCGTTTTGTCGCCCAGGCTGGAGTGCAGTGGTGTGACCGGCTCACTGCAAGCTCTGCCTCCTGGGTTCATGCCATTCTTCTGCCTCAGGCTCCTGAGTAGCTGGGACTACAGGCACCCACCACCACGCCTGGGTAATTTTTTTCTTTTTAGTAGAGATGGGGTTTCAACATGTTAGCTAGGATGGTCTTGATCTCCTGACCTCGTGATCCACCTGCCTTAGCCTCCCAAAGTGCTGGGATTACTGGTGTGAGCCACTGTGCCCGGCCTATGTGCCACATTTTCTTAATCCAGTCTATCATTGATGGACATTTGGGTTGGTTCCAAGTCTTTGCTATTGTGAATAGTGCCACAGTGAATGTATGTGTGCATATGTCTCTATAGTAGCATGATTTATACTCCTTTGGGTATGTACCCAGTAATGGGATCGCTGGGTCAAGTAGTATTTCTAGTTCTAGATACTTGAGGAATCGCCACACTGTCTTCCACAATGATTGAACTAGTTTACAGTCCCACCAACAGTGTAAAAGTGTTCCTATTTCTCCACATCCTCTCCAGCACCTGTTGTTTCCTGACTTTTTAATGATCGCCATTCTAACTGGTGTGAGATGGTATCTCATTGTGGTTTTGATTTTCATTTCTCTGATGACCAGTGATGATGAGCATTTTTTCATGTGTATGTTGGCTGCATAAATGTCTGTCCTGAATGGTATTGCCTAGGTTTTCTTCTAGGGTTTTTATGGTTTTAGGTCTAGCATTTAAGTCTTTAATCCATCTTGAATTAATTTTTGTATAACATGTAAGGAAGGGATCTAGTTTCAGCTTTCTACATATGGCTAGCCAGTTTCCCCAGCACCATTTATTACATAGGGAATCCTTTCCCCATTTCTTGTTTTTGTCAGGTTTGTCAAAGATCAGATGGTTGTAGATGTGTGGCGTTATTTCTGAGGCCTCTGTTCTGTTCCATTGGTCTATATCTCTGTTTTGGTACTAGTACCATGCTGTTTTGGTTACTGTAGCCTTGTAATATCATTTGAAGTCAGGTAGCGTGATGTCTCCAGCTTTGTTCTTTTTGTTTAGGATTTTCTTGGCAATGTGGGCTCTTTTTTGATTCTGTATGAACTTTAAAGTCATTTTTTCCAATTCTGTGAAGAAAGTCATTGGTAGCTTGATGGGGATGGCATTGAATCTATAAATTACCTTGGGCAGTATGGCCATTTTCACGATATTGATTCTTCCCATCCATGAGCTTGGAATGTTCTTCCATTTGTTTGTGTCCTCTTTTGTTTTGTTGAGCAGTGGTTTGTAGTTCTCCTTGAAGAGGTCCTTCACATCCCTTGTAAGTTGTATTACTAGGTATTTTATTCTCTTTGTAGCAATTGTGAATGAGATTTCACTCATGATTTGGCTCTCTGTTTATCTGTTATTGGTGTTTAGGAAGGCTTATGATTTTCGCACATTGCTTTTGTATCCTGAGACTTTGCTGAAGTTGTTTATCATTAGCTCCCACTTATAAGTGAGAACATGTGGCATTTGGTTTTCTGTTCTCGCGTTAGTTTGCCTAGGATAATAGCCTCCAGCTCCATCTATGTTCTGCAAGAGACATTATCTCATTCTCTTTTATAGCTGCATAGTAGTCCATGGTGTGTGTGTACCACATTTTCTTTATCTAATCTGTCATTGTTGGGCATTTTGGTTGATTCCGTATCTTTGCTATTGTGAATGGTGCTGCAGTGAATATTCACATGCATGTGTCTTTATGGTAGAATGATTTATATTCCTCTGGGTATATACCCAGTAATGGAATTGCTGGGTCAACAATGGTTCTGCTTTTAGCTCTTTGAGAAACCACCATGCTGCTTTCCACAATGTTTGAGCTAATTTACATTACTGCCAAAGTGCTCCATTTTCTTCACATCCTTGCCAGCATCTGTAATTTTTTAACTTTTTTATAATAACCATTCTGACTGGTGTGAGACAATATCCATTGTGGTTTTAATTTGCATTTCTCTAATGATCAGTGATACTGAGCTTTTTAAAATATGCTTTTGGGCTGTATGTATGTCTTTTTTAGAAAAGTATCTGTTTATGCATTTTGTCCACTTTTCAATGGGATTGTTTTCTTTTTTCTATAAATTTGTTTAAGTTCCTTATGGATGATGGATATTAGACCTTTGTCAGATGCATAGTTTGCAAATATTTTCTCCCTTTCTGTAGGTTGTCTGTTTACTCTGTTGATAGGTTTTTTTTTGTTTTTTGTTTTTTTGGCTGTACAGAAGCTCTTAAGTTTAATTAGATCCCATTTGTTAATTTTTGCTTTTGTTACAATTGCTTTTGCTGTCTTTGTCATCAAATCTTTACCCATTCCTGTGTCCAGGATGGTATTGCTAAGTTGTCTAGGGATTTTATAGTTTTGGGTTCTACATGTAAGTCTTTAATATATCTTGAGTTGATTTGTATATATGATGTAAAAAAGGGATCCAGTATCAATTTTCTGTGTATGGCTAGCCAGTTATCCCAGCACCATTTATTTAATAGGGAATGCTTTCCCCATTGCTTGTTTTTGTCAGCTTTGTCAAAGATCAGATGGTCATAGGTGTGTGGACTTGTTTCTGGGCTCACTGTTCTGTTCCGTTGGTCTATGTGTCTGTTTTTGCACCTGTACCATACTGTTTTGGTACCTGTACCATACTGTTTTGGTTATTGTAGCCCCGTAGTATAGTTTGGAGTTGGGTAACATGATGCCTCCAGTTTTGTTCTTTTTGTTTAGGATTGCCTTGTCCATTTGGGCTCTCTTTTGGTTCCATACAAATTTTAAAATAGTTTTTTTTTTTTTTTTTTTTTTTTTTTAGTTCTGTGAAGAATGTCGCTGGTAGTTTGATAGGAATGGCATTGAATCTGTAAATTTCTTTGGGCAGTATGGCCATTTTAATGATAATGATTCTTCCTGTCCATGAGCATGGGATGTTTTTGTATTTTTTTTGTGTGTGTCATCACTGATTTCTTTGAGCAGCACTTTGGAATTCCCATTGTAGAGATCTTTCACCTCCATGGTTTGCTGTATTCCTAGATATTTTATTCTTTTTATGGTAACTGTGAATGGGATTGAATTCCTGATTTGGCTCTCAGCTAGGCTGTTGTTGGTGTATAGAAATGCTAGTGATTTTTGTACATTGATTTTATATCCTGCAACATTGCTGAAGTTGTTTATCATCTGAAGGAGCTTTTGGGCCGAGACTATGGGGTTTTCTAGAAATAGAAGCATGTCATCTGCAAAAAGGAATACTTTTAATTCTTCTCTTCCTATTTAAATACACTTTATTTCTTTCTCTTGCCTGGTTGTTCTGGGAAGAGCTTCCAATGCTATGTTGAACAGGATTGGTGAGGGAGGGCATTCTTGTGTTGTGCCAGTTTTCCAGGGGAATGCTTTCAGCTTTTCCCTATTTGGTATGCTGTTGTTTGTGGATTTGTTATAGGTAACTCTTATTATTTTGATGTCTGTTCCTTCAATATTTAGTCAATCAAGAGTTTTTAACATGAAGAGATGTTGAATTTTATCAAAAACCTTTCCTGCATCTATTGAGATAATCATGTTTTTTCCTTTAGTTCTGTTTATGTGATGAATTAGATTTATTGGTTTGTGTACATTGAACCAACTTTGCATCCCAAGGATAAAGTTTACTTGATTATGGTAGATTAGCTTTTTGATGTGCTGCTGCATTTTGTTTACAAGTATTTTGTTGAGGATTTTTGCATCAATGTTCATCAAGGATATTGGCCTGAAGTTTTCCTTTTTCATTGTGTCTCTTCCAGGTTTTGGTATCAGGATGATGATGCTAGCCTCATAGAATGAGTTAGGGAGGAGTCCCCTTTCTTCAATTTTTGGTAATAGTTTCAGTAGGAATGGTACCAGTTCTCTTTGTACATCTGGTAGAATTCTACTGTGAATCCATCTTGTCCTTTTTTTTTTCTTCTTGGTAGGCTATTTATTACTCATTCAGTTTCAGAGGTCATTGTTGGTCTGTGCAGGGAATCAATTTCTTTCTGGCTCAGCCTTGGGAGGGTGTATGTTTCCAGGGATTTATCCATATCTTCTAGGTTTTCTAGAGAGGTGTGTGTGTGTGTGTGTGTGTGTGTGTGTGTGTGTGTGTGTGTAGAGGTGTTTGGAGTAGTTTCTGATGGTTATCTTTATTTCTGAGGGGCCAGTGGTAATATCCCTTTCCTCATTTCTAATTGCGTTTACTTGGATCTATTCTCTTTTTTCTTTATTAGTCTAGCTAGTGCCCTTTCTATGTTAGTAATTTTTTCAGAACACCAATTTCTGGATTCATTGATCTTTTAAGATTTTTTTGGTCTCCATTTCCTTCAGTTTAGCTCTGATTTTTGTTATTTCTTGTCTTCTGCTAGCTTTGGGATTGATTTGCTCTTGCTTCTCTAATTCTTTCAGCTGTGATGTTAGCTTGTTAATTTGAAATCTTTCTAACCTTTTTTTTTGTGTGTGTGTGTGTGTTTTATTTATTATTTTCCAATATTTTCTTGGCATTTTTGTCTAGTTTGTCAAATAAACTTCAAATTTTAAGTTTCAAAATAAAAAAAAAGATTCATTTTAGGATTTTAATTGCACTTATTTTTTTTATATATATATATATATTTTTATATATTACCCTAAGGAAAAACAAAGTTCTTATAATATTGATGCTAGAAATTAGATGCTAGAAAGCATCTAATATCCCCCTCCTCATTTTTTCAAATGTCTTGCATGAAACTATTTCATTTTATGTGTGTGTTTAGTGCTATAAATTCCCCTCTTAACACTGCCTTAGCTGTATCCCAGATATTCCAGTATGTTGTAGCTTTGTTCTCATTGGTTACAAATAACTTCTTGATATCTGACTTAATTTCATTATTTACCCAAAAGTCATTCAGGAGCATGTTGTTTAATTTCCATGTAATCACATAGTTTTGAGCAATTTTTTTTTTTTTTTAGTCTTGACCTCTATTTTTACTGCACTGTGGTCCAAGAGTGTGTTTGGCATATTTTTTTTTTTTTTTTTGGCATTTGCTGAGGATTGTTTTATGTCCAACTATGTAGTCAGTTTTAGAGTATGTGCCATGTGGTGATGAGAAGAATGTATATTCTGTTGTTTTGGGGTGGAAAGTTCTGTAGAGGTCTAGCAGATCCATTTGGTCCAACACTGAGTTCAGGTCATGAATATCTTTGTTTATTTTCTGCCTCAGTGATTTGTCTAATACTTTCAGTGGACTCTTGAAGTCTCTATTATTGTATGGGAGTCTAAGTCTCTTTGTATGCCTCTAAGAACTTGCTTTATTAATCTGGATGCCCCTGTGTTGGGTGCACATGTATTTAGGATAGTTAAATTGTTGAATTGAACTCTTTACATTATGTAATGCCCTTCGTTTTTTTTCTTTTTTTCTTTTCTTTTTTTTAATCCTTGTAGATTTAAAGTCTGTTTTGTCTGAGATTAGGACTTCAACCCCTGATTTTTTCTGATTTCCACTTGCTTGGTAGATTTGCCTCCATTTTTTTATTTTGAGCCTATGGGTGTCATTATATGTGAGACTGGTCTCTTGCAGCATACCATTGAGTTTTGCCTTTTTATCCAGCTTACCATTCTGTGCTGTTTAAATGGAGCCATTTAGCTTGTTTACATTCAAGGTTAGCATTGATTTGTGTGGTTTTGATCTTGTCATTGTGTTGTTAGCTGGTTACTATGCTGGTTTGTTTGTATTGTTGCTTTATTGTGTTACTGGTCTGTGTATTTAAGTATTTTTGTATTGGCCAGTAGCAGTCTTTTCTTTCTATATTTAGTGCTTTCAAGATCTCTTGTAAGGTAGGTCTGGTGGTAATAAACTCCCTCAACATTTGCTTACCTGAAAAGGATCTTACTTCCTCTTTGCTTAGGAAGCTTAGTTTGGCTTGATGTGAAGTTCTTGGCTGAAGATTTTTTTCCTTAAAAATGTTTAATATAGGCTCCCAATCTCTTCTTGCTTGTAGGGTTACAGCTGAGAGGTCTGCTGTTATCCTGATGGTGTTCCCTTTTTGCAGGTGACCTGCCCTTTCTCTCTAGCTGTCTTTATCATTCTGTCTTTCATTTCGACTTGGGAAAATCTGGTAATTCTGTGTCTTGGGGATGATCTTGTGTAGAATCTTGCAGGGGTTCTCTGTACTTCCTGAGTTTGACTGTTGGCCTCTCTAGCAAGGTGAGGAAGTTTTCATAGATGATATCCTAAAATATGCTTTTTAAGTTATTTGCTTTCCCCTCATCCCTTTTAGGGATGCCAGTGACTCATATATTTGGCCTCTTTACATGATTCTATATTTCTTGGAAGTTTTGTGTATTTCTTCTCATTCCTTTTTCTTTATTTTTGTCTGACTGTCTTATTTCAGAGAGCCAGGCTTCAAGTTCTAAGATTCTTTCCTCAGCGTAGTCTGTTCTGCTGTTAATATTTGTAATTGTGTTGTGAAATTCTTGTAGTATGTTTCTCAGCTCTGTCAGCTCTGTTAGGTTCTTATATATACTGGTTATGTCATCTTTCAGCTTCTGTATCATTTTATTGTGATTTTTAGTTTCCTTGGATTGGGTTTTGCCACTCTTCTGAATCTCGATGATCTTCATTTCTATTTATATTCTGAATTCTATAATTTCAGCCAGCTCAGCATGGTTAAGAACCCTTGTTGGAGAACTGGTGCAATCATCTGGAGGACATATGACACAATGACCATTTGAGTTACCAGTATTCTTGCATTGGTTATTTCTCATCTCTGCATGTGGGTGTTCCTTTAACTGTAGTGTAGATTGTTATAGTCAATAGACTTCTTTTCTGCATGTTTTCATGGAGCTAAGCCTTTGTGCAGGGTGTTTATTTGTAGCTGACTTTTTGTCTTTGGTTTCACAGAGGAGTATGTTAATGAGGTATTTTTGGTGTTGAAGCCTTGAGGTGTGATTGACCAGGTGGTGCTTAGGTGTATTGGTCAGTTGATGGGCTCTTGCTCAGTCATGTGGCTTCCTTATATTTCCTCACAGTTGCAGCCATGCCCTTCTCAATACTCTGAAAGTGTAGGCTCCTCTCCCACTTGAGTGCTGGCTATAGAGCCCAGCTTGGCACTCCTGTACTGCCCACCACAGCTCTGGGGCAATCTGAGTTTATGTTCCTTCTACAACATGGAGACAGCAGAGGAAGAAATCTTAGTAGTGATTGCAGCCACAGTCTCCTTTTTAAAATGATGAATTTTTTATCATGAGTGTTTTTTAGTTTCCTCTTACCTCCCCAGATGCTCTGTCTCTGACTCCTTTGCACATTCAGTCCTTTTCTGGGTCAATCTCAATCTTTGTCTCTCTTCTCTTCACAATGCTCCCCCAACTAGGAAATCTCTTTACACTTTCATGTAAAGCCTGAGTTAATACAGAGACTGCATAGAATTCACAATTTGTCTTTGTAGCCGGTAGGCTTTCCTACTGAGCTCCAGACATGAATAATTAGGTGCCTGCTTGATTCCTCCACTTGTATGTCTCAGAAACATCCCATTTTCAACTTGTCCCAAAAAATATCAATCTCCAAGGCCTCCTATCACATATGTCTTGTTCTTTTTCAGTGTTCCAAACTTGTATCTAGTTCCAAAGTCAGAAACCTTTGAGTTACCTCTTATCCCTTCCCTTTATTCTCCAAATTCAACCCAACACATCAATACATCATTTTTTTTCTTATAGTTGATCTAATAAATTCAACAGGATAATAGGATAATAACTTGACTGGGCATAATTAAAAAGAGAATTAGGGAATTTGAAGAAAATACAAGAATGTTTATAGTGTACATAGAGAAATAGAGATTTTTTTTTTTTTTAAGAAGGAAGAGTAAAAGACTTTAAAAGATGAGTAATATATTGAAGAATTTTTTTTTTTTTGAGACAGAGTCTTGCTCTGTTGCCCAGGTTGGAGTACAGTGGCATGTACAGTGGCATGATCTCAGCTCACTGCAACCTCCACCTCCTGGATTCAAGCTTTTCTCATGCCTCAGCCTCCTGAGTAGCTGGGACTACAGGTGCATGCCACCAAGCCCAGCTAACGTTTCTTTTTTTTTTTTTTTTTTTTTTTTTTTTTAGTACAGATGGAGTTTCACCATGTTGGCCAGGATGGTCTCAATCTCCTGACTTCATGATCCACCTGCCTCAGCCTCCCAAAGTGCTGGGATTACAGGTGTGAGCCACCGCACCAGGCCTTTTTTTTATACTTTAAGTTCTGGGATACATGTGCAGAACGTGCAGGTTTATTACGTAGGTATACATGTGCCATGGTGGTTTGCTGCACCTATCAACCTGTCATCTACATTAGGTATTTCTCCTAATGCTATCCCTCACCTAGGCCCCCACCCCCGACAGGCCCCAGTGTGTGATGTTCCCCTCCCTGTGTCCATGTGTTCTCGTTGTTCAACCCCCACTTATGAGCGAGAACATGCAGTGTTTGGTTTTCTGTTCTTGTGTTAGTTTGCTGAGAATGATGGTTTCCAGCTTAATCCATGTTCCTGCAAAGAATATGAACTGATCCTTTTTTATGGCTGCATAGTATTCCATCGTGTATATGTGCCACATTTTCTTTATCCAGTCTATCATCGATGGGCATTTTGGTTGGTTCCAAGTCTTTGCTATTATGAACAGTGCTGCAATAAACATACATGTGCATGTGTCTTTATAGTAGAATGATTTATAATCCTTTGGGTATATACCCAGTAATGGGATGGCTGGGTCAAATGGTATTTCTGGTTCTAGATCCCCAAGGAATCGCCACACTGTCTTCCACAATGGTTGAACTAATTTACACTCCCACCAACAGTGTGAAAGCGTTCCTATTTCTCCACATCCTTTCCAGCATCTGTTGTTTCCTGACTTTTTAATTATCACCATTCTAACTGGCATGAGACAGTATCTCATTGTGGTTTTGATATGCATTTCTCTAATGACCAGTGATGGTGAGCTTTTTTTCATATGTTTGTTGGCCACATAAATGTCTTCTTTTGAGAAGTGTCAGTTCATATCCTTTTCCCAATTTTTGATGGGGTTGTTTGTTTTTTTCTTGCAAATTTGCTTAAGTTCCTTGTAGATTCTGGGTATTAGTCCTTTGTCAGATGGATAGATTGAAAAGTTCTCTCCCATTCTACAGGTTGTCTGTTCACTCTGATGATATTTTCTTTTGCTGTGCAGAAGCTGTTTAGTTTAATTAGATCCCATTTGTCAATTTTGGCTTTTGTTGCCTTTGCTTTTGGTATTTTAGTCGTGAAGTCTTTGCTTATGCCTATGTCCTGAATGGTATTGCCTAGGTTTTCTTCTAGGGTTTTTATGGTTTTAGGTCTTATGTTTAAATCCTTAATCCATCTTGAGTTAATTTTTGTATACGTTTTAAGTAAGGGGTTCAGTTTTACTTTTCTGCATATGGCTAGCCAGTTTTCCCAACAACATTTATTAAATAGGGAATCCTTTCGCCATTGCTTGTTTTGTCAGATTTGTCAAAGATCAGATGGTTGTAGATGTGTGGCATTATTTCTGAGGCCTTTGTTCTGTTTTGTTGGTCTAAATATCTGTTTTGGTACAGTACCATGTTGTTTTGGTTACTGTAGCCTTGTAGTATAGTTTGAAGTCAGGTAGCATGATGCCTCCAGCTTTGTTCATTTTGCTTAGAATTGTCTTGGCTATACCAGCTCTTTCTTGGTTCCGTATGATATTTAAAGTTTTTTTCTAATTCTGTGAGCAAAGTCAATGGTAGTTTGATGGGGATGGCATTGAATCTATAAATTACTTTGGGCAATATGGCCATTTTTACAATATGGATTCTTCCTATCCATGAATATGGACTGTTTTTCCATTTGTTTGTGTCCTCTCTTATTTCCTTGAGCAGTGGTTTGTAGTTCTCCTTGAATAGGTCCTTCACATCTCTTTTAAGTTGTATTCCTAGGTATTTTATTCTCTTTGTAGCAATTGTGAATGGGAGTTCACTCATGACTTGGCTCCCTGTTTGTCTATTATTGGTGTATAGGAATGCTTGTGATTTTTGCACATTAATTTTGTATTCTGAGACTTTGCTGAAGTTGCTTATTAGCTTAAGGAGATTTAGGACTGAAATGATGGGGTTTTCTAAATATACAATCATGTCATCTGAAAACAGAGACAATCTGACTTCCTCTTTTCCTATTTGAATACCCTTTATTTCGTTCTCTTGCCTGATTGCCCTGGCCAGAACTTCCAGTAGTATGTTGAATAAGAGTGGTGAGAGGACATCCTTGTCTTGTGCTGGTTTTCAAAGGGAATGCCTTCAGCTTTTGTCCATTCAGTATGATATTGTCTGTGGGTTTGTCATAAATAACTCTTATTATTTTGAGATATGTTTTGTCAACACCTAGTTTACTGAGAGTTTTATCATGAAGGGGTGTTGAATTTTATCGAAGGCCTTTTCTACATCTATTGAGATAATCATGTGGCTTTTGTCATTGGTTCTGTTTATGTAATGGATTACATTTATTGATTTGCATATGTTGAACTAGCCTTGCATCCCAGGGATAAAGCCGACTTGATCATGGTGAATAAGCTTTTTGATGTGCTGCTGGATTCAGTTTGCAGTATTTTATTGAGGATTACTTCATCGATGTTCATCAGGTATACTGGCCTGAAATTTTCCTTTTTTGTTGTGTCTCTGCCAGGTTTTGGTATCAGGACGATGCTGGCCTCATAAAATAAGTTAGGGAGGAGTTGCTCTTTTTCTATTGTTTGGAATAGTTTTAGAAGGAATGGTACCAGCTCCTCTTTGTACCTCTGGCAGAATTTGGCTATGAATCCGTCTGGTCCTGGGCCTTTTTTGGTTGGTAGGCTATTAATCACTGCCTAAATTTCAGAACTTGTTATTGGTCTATTCGGGGATTTGACTTCTTCCTGGTTTAGTCTTGGGAGGGTGTATGTGTCCAGGAATTTATACATTTCTTCTAGATTTTCTAGTTTATTTGCATAGGGGTGTTTATAGTATTCTCTGATGTTAGTTTGTATTTCTGTGGGATCAATGGTGATCTTCCCTTTATCATTTTTTATTGTGTCTATTTGATTGTTCCTCTTTTTGTCTTTGTTAGTCTGGCTAGAGGTCTATCTATTTTCTTAATCTTCAAAAAACTATCTCCTGGATTTGTTGATTTTTTGCAGGGTTTTTCATATCACTATCTCCTTCAGTTCTGCTCTGATCTTAGTTATTTATTGTCTTCTGCTAGATTTTAAATTGGTTTGCTCTTGCTTCTGTAGTTCTTTTAATTGTGAGGTTAGGGTGTCAATTTTAGATCTTTCCCACTTTCTCCTGTGGGCATTTAGTGCTATAAATTTCCATCTAAACTCTGCTTTAGCTGTGTTCCAGAGATTCTGGTACATTCTGTCTTTGTTCTCATTGGTTTCAAAGAAATTATTTATTTCTGCCTTAATTTTGTTATTTACCCAATAGTCATTCAGGAGCACGTTGTTCAGTTTCCATGTCGTTGTGCGGTTTTGAGTGAGTTTCTTTATCCTGAGTTCTAATTTGATTGCACTGTGGTCTGAGAGAGTGTTTGTTATGATTTCTGTTCCTTTGCATTTGCTGAGGAGTGTTTTACTTCCAATTATGTGGTCAATTTTAGAATAAGTGCTATGTGGTGCTGAGAAGAATGTATATTCTGTTGCTTTGGGGTGGAGAGTTCTATAGATGTCTATTAGGTCCACTTGGTTCAGAGCTGAATTCAAGTCCTGGATATCCTTGCTATTTTCTGTCTCGTTGATCTGTCTGATATTGACAGTGGGGTGTTAAAGTCTTCTACTATTATTGTGTGGGAGTCTAGGTCTCTTTATAGATCTCTAAGAACTTGCTTTATGAATCTGGGTACTCCTGTATTCGGTGTCTATATATTTAGGATAGTTAGCTCTTCTTGTTGCATTGATCCCTTGACCATTATATAATGCCCTTTTTTTGGTCTTTTTTGATCTTTGTTGGTTTAAAGTCTGTTTCATTAGAGATTAGGATAGCAACCCCTGCCTTTTTTTTCTTTTTGCTTTCCATTTGCTTGGTAAATATTCCTCCCTCTCTTTATTTTGAGCCTATGTTTGTCTTTGCATGTGAGATGGGTCTCCTGAATACAGCACACTGATGGGCTTGACTCTGTATCAAATTTGCAAAACTGTGTCTTTTAATTGGAGCATTCTGCCCATTTACATTTAAGGTTAATATTGTCATGTGTGAATTTGATCCTGTCATTATGATGCTAGCTCGTTATTTTGCCCATTAGTTGATGCAGTTTCTTTATAGTGTCGATGGTTTTTACAATTTGGTAGGTTTCTACAGTGGCCGGTACTGGTTTTTCCTTTCCATATTTAGTGCTTTTTTCAGGAGCTATTGTGAGGCAGGCCTGGTGGTGATAAAATCTCTCAGCATTTGCTTGTGTGTAAATACTTTTATTTCTCCTTCGCTTATGAAGCTTAGTTTGGCTGGATATGCTATTCTGGGTTAAAAATCTTTTCTTTAAGAATGTTGACTATTGGTCCCCACTCTCTTCTGGCTTGTAGGGTTTCTGCCAAGAGATTCGCTGTTAGTCTGATGGACTTCCCTTTGTGGGTAACCCGACCTTTCTCTCTGGCTGCCCTTAACATTTTTTCCTTTATTTCAACCTTGGTGAATCTGACGATTTTGTGTCTTGGGGTGCTCTTTCGATGCATATCTTTGTGGTGGTCTCTGTATTTCCTGAATTTGAATGTTGGCCTGTCTTGCTAGGTTGGGGAAGTTCTCCTGGATCCTGAAGAGTGCTTTCCAACTTGGTTCCATTCTCCCTGTCACTTTCAGGTACACCAATCAAACACAGGTTTGGTCTTTTCACATAGTCCCATATTTCTTGGAGGCTTTGTTCGTTGCTTTTCATTCTTTTTTCTCTAATCTTGTCTTCACACTTTATTTCATTAAGTTGATCTTCAATCTTTGATATCCTTTCTTCTGCTTGATTGATTCAGGTGTTGATACTTGTGTATGCTTCACGAAGTTCTCGTGCTGTGTTTTTCAGCTCCATCAGGTCATTTGTGTTCGTCTCTAAATGGGTTATTCTAGTGAGCTATTCCTCTAACCTTTTTTCAAGGTTCTTAGCTTCCTTGCATTGGGTTAGAGCATGCTCCTTTAGCTCAGTGCTGTTTGTTATTACCCGCCTTCTGAGCCTACTTCTGTCAATTCATCAAACTCATCCTCCATCCAGTTTTTTCCACTTGCTGGCGAAGAGTTGTGATCCTTTGGAGGAAAAGAGGTGTCCTGGTTTTTGGAATTTTCAGCCTTTTTGTGCTGGTTTTTCCTCATCTTCATGGATTCATCTGTCTTTGTTCTTTGATGTTGGTGACCTTCGGCTGGGGTTTTCGTGTGGACATCTTTTTTGGTGATGTTGATGCTATTCCTTTCTGTTTGTTAGTTTTCCTTCTAACAGTCAGGCCCCTCTGCTGCAGGTCTGCTGGAGTTTACCATTCCAGACCCTGTTTGCCTGGGTATCTCTAGCAGAGGCTGCAAAACAGCCTAGATTGCTGCCTGTTCCTTCCTTCGGAAGCTTCCTCCCAGAGGGTCACCTGCTGGATGCCAGCCAGAGCTCTCCTGTACGAGATGTCTGTCGATCCTTGCTGGGAGGTGTCTCCCAGTCAGGAGGTACGGGAATCAGGGACCCACTTGAGGAGGCAGTCTGTCCCTTAGCAGAGCTTGAGTGCTGTGCTGGGAGATCTGCTGCTCTCTTTGGAACTGGCAGGCAGAAACGTTTAAGTCTGCTGAGGCTGCACCCATAGCTGCCCCTTCCCCTAGGTGCTCTGTCCCAAGGAGATGGAAGTTTTATCTATTAGCCTCTGACTGGGGCTGCTGCCTTTCTTTCAGATGGCCTGCTCAGAGAGGAGAAATCTAGAGAGTAAGACATCAGTTTTCCAGTACATAATTCAAGGCTGCCATGTCCCTCACCTGGATCAATAGATTAGCTTCCTGCATCCTTTTGACCCTTTTCTAATTTCTTATCTGTACTGTAGCAAGGCTGGCATTTTGAATTTCAAGCCTCATCATATCATTATTCTTTAAAAATATTCAATGGTTTGTCATTTTATTGAGTAAAGTTCAAAAATTATTGTTCCAGGGAATCTAAGGTAAAGTTTTAATTTCTGGACCCTAATTTCTACACCCTCATTTCACATCTGGCTTCTCTTCATTTAGCTACACAGGTCTTTTGTCATCTCCTTGGTCCAATCATATGCTTTCTGGCCATACAATCTGTTCTCTTTACTTGCCCCTCTCTCTCCCACCCCTCATTCTCAAGACACTATTCTCTTTCAGAGAATTTACCATAATTGGGATTTACTCATATAATCCTTTGATTATTGTCTGTGTCCACCTGCCAGATCAGAAATGTGAAGAAGTCTTAAAGGGCTTGTGTTTCTCTTTTCCTTCACTATTGCATCTCTGTTGTATCAAAGTGCTGGCACATAACAGAAGCTCAACAAATGAAGGCATTGTCTCAACTAATGCTTCATATCAACACTACCTCAGAAGTATTTTAATTCCTCAATTTCCATGTGCAGCCAGAGAGGTTGATTTGATTCATCAACATACCCAAGACTGTACAGCTAGTAGAAGGAAGAACTTGGAACTGAAAGCAGGTCATGCTGTTTTTACTCCACACTACATTTTAGACCTCCCTGTTTCTTAAGCTTGGGGGTGGATAATAGGAACCATGTGACTCTCCTACTCCACCCCCTCCTTTTTTTGTTATTAAATTGTACTGGAAATTTGGGCTTTCAGTGATTGCATTTTTTTCTGAACATGCATTTTTTTTTTTTTTAGAAAAATGAACTGACTAGTTTTTTAGAATGAAATGTGATTAAGAAAAAATAATCTCTGATGGACCCATAACCAGGAACTCTGGATATTTTTGATTAAGTGGAAGAAAAATATAGACTTTGGCAATTGAGACAATCTTCATTAATAAATAAAAGGATTGTTCCAGATATGCTACAAAATAAATACATTGAGAAGATGTGAAAAGCAAAATGGTTTAATACACAGACAAAATTTTAGTGTCTTTATTGGTAATAATCAGAATAAGTTGTTTGATTATACCATTTTAATTTAGCTGGACCACAGAAAATGTTGGTATTTGGCCATTTGGGGCCATGAAACAACATTTTCTTTATTTCCCATCAGCCCATTGAAAAGAGGCTGACTTTGGTTGAATTTGCTGACAAGTGTGTTGGTTCTTCTTTCTTCCCCATTTCTATATGTTTATCCATCTTCCATGTGGAAGCTGTGGACTAGTTGGAGGTAATCTGCTACTTGATCAAAAAGGATAAAGAAGTTCATGAAACTTCAATGACCTGTGTACTTATAACTCTCTTTTAGAGAAAATGGCCTGAAGCAGCATCTTCTTGCAAACTTTTGTATGACATTTACTCACATTGAGTGAAAACAATGGGTTCAATGGATTGGACCAGAAATCAGGAGGTAAAGTGTACTAGTGAGAAGCAGATGAGAAATAATGCGAATTAAGAGAGATGATCTCTGTTTCTGATTTTTCAGTTCCCAATATATTTATAAGAGGTCTGGGTGTATTTTATTTTTCACTTGTGAATATCTATGAAGTTGTCCTTTATAGTCTTCCAGTAAAAATATTTTTATTTGCCCTCATTTGGGAAAACTTTTTCATCACTGAATAAACCCTGACCAGCACAATAATTAAATGGGGGTAATGTCATGTATATAATATAAACTCTAAAGATAACGAAATACATCTATTTAAAAAGAAAAATGTTCTTTCTCTTGTGAAACCTAGGTTTCAGAATGGAAGTATATTTTATATTGGCCAATTGGACTGGCTGTGAAAGACCAGCAACCAAGCAAAAGTAGATGTTGCTTTAATGAGGTATAAACTATATCTTGTTAAATAGGTCTTATCTTAGACAAGTAGTATAAATGTGTACCCAAACATCATTCATTTGCAATACAGAGGCATTTAGAAGTCATTCACATGGATTTTTCCTTTTATTTTTGGAAAAGATTAAGCTTCTGCTGTGTATGGACCTGTGGCTACATTGTGAAATTTAGTTATGAAGCTATTAAATCAATTAGTCTAGACCTCAAATCTTATTTCCTATGAAAAGCCTCAGATTTGTAGCTGTATGAACAAATTTTTTTTTTTTTTTTTTTTTTTTTTTTTTTTTTTTTTTTTTTTTTTTTTTTTTTTTTTTGGCGCTAGAATGGAGAGAACACACTGGAGATCACAAATGCATTTATTCTTTTTCACCAACTGTTTCATTGGCCTTAAAAAATACTGGGCTAAACTTAAGTGGTAAAGATCTGAAATAAAAAGATTAATCTTTACGTCTGAACAGCAATTTTTCATAGGTCTGTAATATCTTGCATTTCCTTATCTATGGATAAGGAGATCTGGAATTGATCTACATTTTCTTTAGTAATGTTTTCTCTGTTTATTAAGAACAGATATCTTCATCTCCTTCATGCATTATCCTTTCTAACAGATGTCAGTAGGATCCAGAGCCATTTTGGAACTTTACCAAGGATTAAGGATGAGCACAGATCACATCAAGAGTCTGTAAGAAGATGGTATTTCTGATTTAGACCCATAAGGACAGTATCTTATAATTGTGAGCAAAAATTGCATTTGAAGGATTATGTTTCTTTTTCCTGACAAGTAAGATGTTGCATACTATGGAATGTAAATTTTTATGGTGATTGGAGAGGAACTGAGCTCCATTCTAGCTCAGTTCCTTTCTAGCTCAGTCCCTTTCCAATCACCATAAAAATGGAAGCACCAACCTTCAACAAAATATGCTGAGCTTGAGATTTTGCATAGTCTCTCATTTATTCCTTCTAGAATCAGTAAAGTGCATTAGGATTTGGAAGACTCCATTTGTTCTATTCGCTCTCCATTGCATTATGACTTCATTAGGGCACTGGTAACAAATGTATATACCTTTTAAATACCTATGATGGCTAGGTGACTACATGTTGGGCAAAATGGGATAAGACAATATCATTTTAACATGCTTCAAGTACTATGTCAAGGCCTTACTATGTACTATTTCATTTTAATCCTAAAAAAGCCACTCAAAAGAAGGTATGATTGGGTATATTTTATAGATACAGAGGCTAGAGTTCAGAGACATGGATCTGCCTGGCCTCCTCTGCACATACACAATTATTAGGTTAAGTGGATGTTTCAGGAGTCAAATCCGAGTTCATTTTGTTCCAAATCTGCTTCTCTTAATTAATATACTCTACTACTTCCAGATACCATTATTTACCTTTAAGAGACTGAAATTCTAATGATACCGGTAAACCTGTTAGTAATCAACCAAGCAGGTTATGATGAAAGATAGTATAGACTCTAAGAGGCTATAGAGAAGGCAACTAAGCTGGGTTGACAGGATGAGACATGGCATTCTGGAGAAGGTAACTGGTGAGGGAGTAACAGGCAACCCACCACGGTGATGGAGGGAAGCCATATTTCAGGCACTGGGCAGGGAGTGTGCACATGCTGGAAACAACACATCATTTTTGTAAAGTTGGGACCCAGAATGAAAATAGGGGAGTGATTGAGGATGAGAGTAAAACGTAGGAGCCTTGTGTGACATCATTTATAGCACCCTTAACAGATTGGATTTTTCTCTAAATTAGTGGGAAGATGTTGATGATTTTATGAATAAGAGTAATATGATTAAATCTGAATTTTAGAAATATCACTTTGGAGGCTATGTGCAGATCATATTTGGAAGTGACCAAGACTGGAGGCAGGGACACCAGAGTTTTCTGTTAAAAACTGGTCCATGCAAGAAAAGACGACTCCTGAAGTGAGACAGTGATCATTAGGATGAAGAGGAAGAGAAGAATTGAGGAATACTTGGAAACAGAATTTTCTGAATTTACTGGTTGAATTGAATGTGAAGAGGAGATGAATAAAGAAGAAAACATCCTTAAAGATGATTACTAATTTTCTGTCTTGACTGAGTGTTTGATCAAACGAGTGGCTATACAGGAGGAACAGTTTATTGTGAAAATGATGGGGTACCTCTACAGGACACCCAGAGAGGGAGGTTTAGAATTGTACATATGGATCTGGAGTTCTGCAGAGAGGTCCAAGCTAAAGATATGCTTCTGGAACTCATCAGCATAGAGGTGGTAGTTCAAGTCAGTAGAGAGGAAGAGACCTTTAGGGACAGTGTGAAGAAAGAGAAAGGAGAGGATGAGTAGAGAAGCTCCAACATTTAGAGGGTGGGTGGGGGAAAAGGAGCCTGTGAAAAGTATAGAATAGAATAAACCATGTAGATAGAAAGGAATCCAGGAATGACTACAGTTAATAAAACAAAGGGAGGTGAGAACGACCAGAAGGGATGAGGAGCAGCTTCACATTTGACAGAGAAGTGAGAAAGTCTGAAAATAATCTTTTGGATTTAGCAACAGAATGATGATTGAGTTAACATTTCTCTTCAGTTTAATAACTTTTGTTCCTCAAGCTCCTGATAGGGATAGGGCTTAGTGTGGTTAGGGTTGGCTCAGGAGAGAGGTGTAAATTCAGGGTTTATACACCACTGCAATGTTCACAAAAGAGGTGTTATGGTAGAATAGAGTTTTTTTCTCCTTGAAATAAAATTATAAAAATAAACCCTATTTAATGTCTTTCTCTATTTGTGTACCCCACCCAAGGAAATCAAGGGATTTCTCCATTAGAAGGAATTGCCATAGGAGTAAGAATTTACTCCTTTCCACTTTCAGAGCCCCCTCTGAGCATAAACTATACAGCAAACATTGGATGAATAATGTGTATTTTCAGTATCAGATGCTGTGGGTGTTCAAATTATGTGTTTGTATATTAGCTTTAAGAACATAACTTCTACCACTCAGACCAAGTTAGAATTGTGTTCTTACACCTTGTGACACTGAGCAATAAATCAGAAACAGAAATTTTCAGTGCATGAGCTTGAGTCAGATAGGTCTGTGTTTGGACATCACCTCACACTTTCTAGGGGATCATGGGAAATCAATTTATTTTAGTTCCAATTTCTCTGTAGGTGAAGTGGGAATGTTGATATCTACCTTGTAAGGTTTTCATAAGTATTTAAGGAGATAATGTACATTCAGCCTTTAAACAGTTCTCTGCAAATAATCACTGCTCAATAAATGTTAACCAGTATTATTTTTATTCTAATGTTTAAAGTCAACCTTTCTTCTCTGCTTTGGGACACATCCTTGATTGCTGCTTTTCAGACATTGCTCCCACACCTTGCCACACTCCACTCTTCTTAGGGTCCTCAGTCTTTCCTTTTTAAATTCTTTCTTGTTACCAGTCATGCCCAGGGATCACTTGCCTTAAACAAATCAACGTTTTTCTTTGGATATTGACGCCTATTTAATAAACTTAGAGTTTATTTTTTCTTTTCATGATCAACTCTTACAATGAGTAGTCTACACTTGCTCTCAGTTTTTTCATTTCATTTTATTTGTAAACTTTGAAATTAAATCTTAGCCTACTGGAACATAGACTCCTGAAATGGCTCATTGGTGACATATTGCTAGTGAAAATAAATGGCCTTTTAAAATCTTCCACCTCTTGGGTCATTCAGCTGCATGTGATTTTCTTGAGAACCTCGTCTTTGAAAAACTTCCTACTCTTCTGTTATGTGTCACCACAACATCCTCAATCTTTTCTTCATGAGTCCCACTTTTCCCTCCCACATCGCAGTCATTGGAGTTTCTCAAGGATTAGTCCTTAGCTTTCTCTTCTCCTTTTCACACCAGTCCCTTCACAGAGTTTTATTGACTTAGAGTTTTTACCATGCTCTTGATGATGAAAAGCGTCACATCTACATCTGTGTTCTGACCTTTTAACTCGTACTCAACCTCTGTATCTCCAAATATGGGACCCCTAGAATTCCTGTCATTGTCTCATTGTCTTCAGTAGATAAGCTTGACTTTCACCCTTTTTTTGAGCTTGACTATTTTTCAGTCAACAAAGACTTCTACCCTTTAAAAAAATTATTTTTAGGCGGTACCATTCAGATTAGAATCTGCCTTAAACTCCGTGAAAACCCTATCATCCCTAGCTTCTATGTGCTTTGAGGTCAGCACCCACATTTATATTTCTTGTGTGAAACTCAAGTACTTCACAATTAACTACTGTGTCCACTTTGAAAAAATGTCAGTGTTGTACATGGAAAACAAAAGAGAGGTAAACATCAGATTAGAAATACTATTATACCCTAGAGTGGTCTAATACTTATTTGGGAATTTGTATTGTCAGGCTAAAGTTTGTTTAATAATATTAATAGACATAATTAGAAGTGAGATTTAAGTGATTAAATATTGAGGATCATATAAAACAGACATACTAAACAAATGTTTTTTTCTTTTTTTTGTTAATTACTTGGCATTTGAACTTAATATAATTTAATATGTTTCTCCATAACTCTGGTTAAGAAATGAATAGGAAATTTTCAATGGAAGTATTAAACGGGATATTTAGCAAACACTTTATGAGCCACAATTTGAAGAATGTTGTTATTTCTCAATATAATTACTTTCATTAAAATCCAGTAAATTTGATTTGTGCAGTTAACTAGAAAAAAGTGCTTGGGTAGTAAATTCTGTGTTGAAGAAATATTTTGCTTTGTGTGGTATTGAGCAAAGCTTTCTTAAACTTTCATGTTTTTCATTTGAAAATATTCAGGCTAAATCTCAAACAAATGGTAGATTCAGTAAAGTCAAACAAAACACTTTTTGGAACAGATCCACACAAAAAGGAAGCAATTTTTCATAGATTTGAACAAAATGACTAAATTTCCCTTATTCCTACTTAGTGTACAGCTCAATCACAGTACATAGACTTGTTTTGTGTATTTTCTGGTTAAGAAATGACTTAAATTCTGTTATGGATAGGGATACTTAGTAGGCCTCTTCCGGTGGTCAAATAATAATTTTGATACTATTTGGGGCTATATGTTAGTATACTGAAAGTCCAGTTTGAATTATTTTCAACAGCTGAGTCACCGCAGTGATTTTGCAAATGACTTTTATTTTTTTGCTTTGATTTCTCTATCACAATTCAAAGAAGGATTTTGATTAGACACTATACTAAACTATTTAATAATGAGAAAAATTTGAAGTCATTAACAAGAGAAAAGTGGAAAGCTAATAAAGTTTAGCAAAAATTTTGCCGAGAGAGATGAGGGCCAGATGTGGCTGAGTTACAGCTGAGATAAGTCAACAGCATCAATGTTTTATCCCAGTCTATCCAAAAGAAATGTGTCTCCAAGATGCCATATTTCTGCCTCCAAGTATCTGTTTTATTTGATGTGTTGCTACTGTGCTTTCATTTCTTCACTCCTTTATTCTATCAAAAATATGTGTATTACAATTTGCAATTGTAAATGTTTGGAACCAGCCCGAATGATATACTGTGGAATACTACTCAGCAATGAAAAGGAATGAAATAATGGCATTTGCAGCAGCCTGGATGGAACTGGAGACTATTATTCTAACTAAAGTAACTCAGGAATGGAAGACCAAACATCATTGTTTTCACTCATATGTGGGAGCTAAACTATGAGGATGCAAAGGCATGAGAATGATACATTGGACTTTGGGGACTGAGGGGAGAAGGTAGGAGATGGCAAGGGATAAATGACTACATGTTGGGTACGATGTATCCTGCTTGGGTGATGGGTGCACCAAAATGTTAGAAATCACCACTAAAGAACTTATTCAAGTAACCAAACACCCTATGTTCCCCAAAAACCTATTTAAATAAAAAATTGACAAATTAAAAAAAATAAAATGAATTAATCATAAAAAACCCGAAAACCAAAAACAAAAATATGTGTATTAAATACCAAATATGTGACCAGGTACCAATGATTGGCATTGCCTCTAAAGCATGTGAAGTTACAGCCTTGACTCTTGCTAAGTTCTTCTCATTCATCTTTTACCCACGCCTTATTCCCAGATGAGAGTCACTTGCAAGAATCACAAGATGCTGAATGTGGGTTTTATACCTTGGGGATTGTGGGATTCGTGGAAGTTACAGTTGGGAAAATACGTATCTGGCTTTTGAACCCATCATATTTCCTCTGTTGTCTCTATACTAGAAACACCAAGGAATTCAGTAAAAAGGGGTAAAACTTGGAAAGGCTGAAGCCTATTTTAAATAGATCAAGTCCTCCTAGAGTGGGGGAAGATGGCCACTGTGAATTACAAGACTAGGCTAATGATGCTGTGATATACATTTAGGTAGTAGTTGAGATGTAGAAGGTGGGAGACCCAAAAGAAAGTTAGCATAACTCTGTTTTATTATTATTTTTCCTACTGTAATGAATCACCTAAGCTTCCTCTTTCAATTCATGGGGTAATCTCTAAATAACTACAGAAGTGGGCTTGTAGACAGGTTCATTCTTTTCAAGATATTTTTATTCCAGCTGTGCATTTTTTGATATTCTGTCTCCCTACTCTCTCTCATTGTCCTTTATATTTACACTCTGCATATTTTAAAAGAGTGATTCCTTTTCCTTGTAAATAATTAGAAATCATAGAAGTTTCTACATAAGCACAAAATAAACAATGCAATGGTGTCCCTTTTATAGTTAGAGTTATAAGATTGTAGAGAAAAATGATTGGAAATAGGTTGATTCTGTGAAGCTAGGAATAGAAAGAATAGAAGGGAAGAGGATTTGCATGGCACTTTTGTTTGATATCTAAAATCCAAGTTATTTTCATAAGGGCTTGTCAGTCCTAAAGAACATTCTCTATCTAGAGAGGAAAGTCACTATTGCAGAAGAGATAACCTCCTAGGGTGCATCCCCAGGGATTCCAGCTTCTTCAGGCTTCTCTGATCCAGTGTAAGTTACACAACTTACAATCAGCGGGGAATTTCCTTATTTGAAGTCTTGTCACTTCAGTGGCTTTCTAAATAGAAATGAGAAAACCCAGAAGGGTTTTGAAAAAAATTTTTTAGTTCTTCCTGGCAATTGCATGTATATTTTTTTCTGTATGTTATTTGGATGTGAGGAGCTGTCATTATCTTAGGAACGAATATGAAACAGTCTCTGGGAAATGGAATTTGATTTTGATTCAACAATAGGAAAATTCTACTATTTTTCTCCAGTAGCTCCACAATAAAAGGTATGTTCAATATCATTGAGAAGAAAGTCTACAAATGTTGCTTTTTCTTACAAATATTCTTTGGGATAAGTATAGTGAAGGCAAAATGTGAGTAATTAAGGGTATAAAATTGACATGTGGTTTGGTTTTCTTGATATTAAAAAAATGTATACTGTGGATAGTCATCTAGAAGTTTACTTCAAATTTCCACTGCCTTTCTTACGTAGAAACAGATATAATATTCCTTTTCTAAAAAGTGAAAAAGAGAAGTGACAAAGAACAAATGTTTCACGGTTCATTGATTATAGGACCGAAAATAAGAAGACTGCATGTGTGGTATGTGTGTATGTAAAAGTGAACAAGAGAAAGAGACAGAGAAAGAGGTGTTTGAGGCAGAATAGAGAGTTTTTGGTAAATAAAAAAGGGCTCATCTATACTTAAAACATAAAAGCTTAAAATAGTGCAAAGTAGAAAAGAATGGCTATAAGGGAATACTAAGAAGAGAGAAATTGGTGAGATAGGATAAATAGGATATTTTCCATAACAATTTTAAAATGTCATAACTATATTTTTATTTCCTAAGCTCAAAGCTCTGTGATTATATATAACTGACATGACTAGGTTCTGATCACGACTTTGAACTACAGCAATTTATTATTTAGATTTGATTTATCTAGCTACCAAGTTGCTCACATTGTTGATAAAAAGGATTTAGTAAAATTAATGTACTTATTTATAATAATATTAGATCAATGAATCAGACTAGAATAATTCTCTAAAATGGTTTAAAGTCATTTAAATTAAATCTATTCAAACGTCTTTATTCCAGTGGTACTTTTCTCAATATTGGATCTCTTTTCCCTTTTTCTTTATCATTTTAATTTAAATAATCAAAAAAAGAGTGCGTAAAGGAACTGTGTCAAAATACTGGTAAATTTGAAACTATTCTACTTATATCAGAAGTTTTATTAATACATTTGTGTTCAAATAGAAAAATCAATTTCCCTGGATAAATCTTTCTTTGGTTTATAAATTGTTAACTATTAGACCTCATTTCTGATGCTCATAGATATATAACATATTAGCAAACTCAGACATCTCTTTTCTTCGTTCCTTGTTCAGTTAGCTGTAGAAGACAAAAAGAATGCTTTCATGCTCACTGATTGGTGTCCTTCATTTTAGCATATTTATAGACCTAGCATATGTGTTGAAGCTTCAAAATGTTTTCCAATGTAATATAAATAGCAAATTTAATTTTGAACCTATTGATATTTGGAATAAATATGTAGTACAATGTTTGACCCATAGTAGATAATCAATTAATTTTGTGGAAAGGATGAAATCTTCAAGTCGACTATTCTAGAAAAATCGGCTAGCTGGAATTTGCTCCATGAAAATAGAATGCTTTCCTGAACTTATATAGTATTTTGCAATTTCCTGCTGTAATTCAGAACTAAACCAAGACCTCTTAACTATAGATGTGTCTGAACCAATCTATCACCAATTCAACAAAAATGCTTTAAAAATAGTTCAAGAATTATTCCTTTGGATAAGTAATTGATATACTAGTTTATATTTAAATGACAAAATAATTCAGACATATGAATTGAATGCTACCAAAGTATACAAAATTATAAGTGAAAATGAAATACCTAACCTTAAGGCACATGGCTGTTGCTGAATTGGGAATGTAGACAAGCTACTGTTGCTGTCGACAGTACTTGCCAAGGTCAGGTTCAATTAACGCCCAATGCCATGAACAGCGCATCAAAACCACCCACCTTCACAAAAAACACTTGTGGGCACCAGGAACCATGGGCACATATTCAAGAAGAGGCTAATAACTTAGAGAGAAGCAAAGAGACTCTCATATTTCCCCTTATTTCCATATTGTTTGTGATGAATAAAGCCTTAATATCATACATATCCAAATAATTCTAATAAACTACTCAAAACGTACTTTTTAGATTATGAAAACACATGTAAAATGATTTTTTTTTTCTGGAACATCAATTCCCTATGGTTTAAGGGAAGATAAATATTAAGTGTCTTAGAGATACATTATGAAACCTCCTGGGTTTCATGTTTGCCCCAATCGATGAATCTGTCTTTTCTGATAAGAAATGCTCCTAATATTCTTGTAGGTTATAGAATTTAAAGAGATTATAAAAATCACTCCTTCCTTCATTCTTTAAATCACTTACCAAATATGGAGAGTCTCTTAAGTTTATAGTGGGAGTAGAAAAATAAGAAAGACAGAAATAGCCTGTCTTCATGGGATGAAACATGAAAAAATTATTACACTTAAAAACTATGAAGAAAAAGCTATCATCAGTTCCAAAAGTTGAAAGGGACATTTCAGTTAGACAGGAGGAATAAGTTCAAGAGACCTATTGTATATCATGACTATAGTTTATAGCAATATACTGTATACTTGAAAATTACTGAGTATGAGGTAATACATGTGTTAATTTGTTTGATTTAGCCATTCCACCATGTATACATAAAATTAAACCATGTTGTACACCATAAATATATAAAATTTTTATTTGTCAATTCAAAAGCAATTGGAAGAAACAAACGAGAAAAACAGACGCACACAGCATGGTGGTTTGCTTTTTACTGTGGTCTTTTTCATGTTCTTCTATGCACCTGTAATGCCACCTTCAGGCATTCATGTTCCACTTTCTAGGCTGGGCTCAGGGAGCCATCTCTGCCTTTTTCTAGTGCCTTGTGCCTGTGTATGTACCTCTCTCATTGTCCTCACTATGCTATTAAAATCGATCTCTTTATAAGTCTGTTTCTATCAGTGGATTACACACTTCTTGAGGATGGTGACAGATATTATCTTTCAACCCTAGTCATAGTGATGCAATTGAAAAGTGGATGAGTTGATTTGCTGAAGGTTGAATTCTTGGCAGGAGGCGTAATGAAGAAGAAAACTTCACTTCTCTGGAGACAGGAAGTCTGAATTCAACTCTGTGGCTACCACTTACAAGTTCATAGGAACTGAAAACAAGGACACCAAGTGAACTTGTGTAGCCACTTTCAACGCTGAGCTGTGGCAGATGCTTTTGGTACTTTGCATCTCTTCCTCTTGGCCCCTCTCTGATTTCAGCCACTGTGACAGTGGACAATCCCTCAGAGTTCAGAGACTCTTCTCTTGCTGGTAGCTATCTTCTGTTTTCCTGGGATTTGGCTCAGGAAAGAGGACACTGGAAGAGGCAGGGATTTTTGTCCTGGGGCAATCATTAACCAAGGACAATGGGAAGCTGTTGGATAAATTTTTCAGCCTCTTGTCTTTGGCTAGAAGTGGGAGAGGTGGAAGGGGATGACTCTGCAGGGCATTTGGTTTGCTTTTCAGAAGGCCTGACAGAAACAAACCCACATTTTAACACAGCCGTATGTTTCCTTTCCTTCTTCTAGTCATTTATTTCAGCTTCCTGGTGTCTCCTTCCAAATAAACCACCTGCCCCCCAAATCCAAGTCCTTCTTTTAGGCTCTGCTATCGGGAAGACTCAAACCAAGACACCAGCCTAAGCTGCAGGGTTCTTAAGTGGTAACCTAATAAGGCCAGTACTTTTCTGTTTTGTTTCCACATAACACACAATATGATCTTCCTCCCAGCCTGTGCATGCATTTTCTCATTGATGGTTAGTTCCGGCCAAGGACAACTTGACTTTTTTTTTCTTTTTAATTGTCATTGTCTTAGAATATCTTCTCTCTATTTACTAGGCAAGATTTATGTAATTTTTGTATTTGTCTCATTTGTTGACAGGGAACCCTGAACAGAACACATGCACAAACTCATGCCATACCCTAAGGGACAAGGTGCCCCACATCTACTTGGAAATCTTCGGGATGCTCAATGGTAAATACTATAAGTTGCAAGATTTCAAAAATATTCAGGAAGAAGAAATTTGTGAGCCAAGTAGCTCCAAGTCATTCAGCCTTCTGAGGTCATGCTGTCCTCTCAAATACAAATTCAATAAATGAGCCCTTCCTCCACAAATTCAATAAGTGATGCAGTTGACTAATACCCTTTCTCGTATTTCCCTGAGGAAATGAGTGAAAAGAAGTGAGTACAAGATGCTCTTGGCTTATATGTTCTCCCATTTGACAAACTTCGTAGTAGCCATTTCCTATTTCACTTTCTTTAGCTCTGGAGCTGTTATCCTCCTGGTACCTGTCTCCTGCCTATACCAATTCATTCCAAGCCAGAAAGGAGTACCTTTCCTTCAAAACCTTCTGTATAATCAACCCAGGGCTGTTACAGAAAACTTACTTTACCTGAAGTCTTGGTCATACAGCACAAGTAAGGAAACGACCTCAAATAGAATAAGTGAATCACCTTTCCTAAGTTCATCAGCCATTTCTGCAATAGGAGACTCACATTTTTTATGCTTTTTTTTTTTTTTTGGCTCCTGGCCTGCTACTATTTTTGTGGGTATGCTCTCTCATGCCACAGTCTTTTTTTCCCTTTTCTTCAAGTCCTTAAATTCACCTCCCACCCATTTCAGACAAAACCTTTTTACAACACACATTATTACTGCATGTGGAACTTACTGATCATTTGTTAAATGGAACAATTTAGCTATTTAACTTCCTTTGTGTCAACCTTCTCATTCCAGACTCTGCCCTAGACATTGCCTTTTGTAACAAAGTCCCAATAAAATGTTCTCTCAAACAAACTGCCGGTTTGGCAATGCACATTTAACAATCCAAGAATTGGCAGAAACTTTGAAAATCACAGCTCTTCTTTAGCTGTTTAAAGATAAAATTCTTAGGTGGTCTTGAGGTCGAAGCATTACTCATGACTGCTCTGTCAGGGGCTTTGTTAAAGGAAGCAGGACGGCGGCCAGGTTCTTCACCCCTTCTCAGGATATAAAATCTGCAGGTCAGAGTGGCCCCACCTGCCTCCTTCTCCTCCATAGTCAAACACAGCCTAGACTGCCTGATTTGGGGTGCAGTCCTACTAACAGCTCCCCTTTATGTCTCTGGTGAATTTCTCAGGTTTGCATCATGGTCAAGGACCAGAATAAAAGAAGGTGAACTGGGAAATTTTTAGGGTCAGAAAAGTAGTTTTAAACTCATACACACTTTATCAAAATCTTTTTTTTTTGAGACAGAGTCTCACTCTGTCACCCAGGCTAGAGTGCAGTGGCGCGATCTTGGCTCATTGCAACATCCGCCTCCTGGGTTCAAGTGATTCTCATGCCTCAGCCCCCTGAGTAGCTGGAATACAGGCATGTGCCACCACACTTGGCTAATTTTTATATTTTTAGTAGAGACGGGGTTTCACCATGTTGGCCAGGCTGATCTCGAACTCCTGACCTCAACTGATCCACCCACCTCAGCCTCCCAAAGTGCTGGGATTACAGGCGTGAGCCATTGAGCCCGGCCAAAATCTATTTTCTTGAGTTAGGCTTAAGGTGTGGCACTGACTGCTGTTGGACTGCTGCATCATGAGGACTTTTCTAAAATTCAGCAAGCCGGGCTCTAGCTTCTGAGGATATGTGGGGTGGGAAATGCAGGGAGCTAGTGTTGCTGAGATCTTCAGATTCTTTCTCTGAATACTTTTTCTAGACCCAATCTCTTTCTCCCTCTTTTCTGGGACTAATCAGTGACACAGATATTAGATATTTTGTGATTGTCCCATAGGTCCCTGAGGCTCTGTTCAGTTTTTTTCCCCAGTCGATTTGCTCTATGTTGTTCAAATTGGAAAAGTTCTAGTCTACAAATTCACTGAGTCTTTTTTCCTCTCCATTCTGCTGTTGAGACTATCCATTAATTTTTTTTAAGGTATAGTATTTTTCAATTCTAAAATTTCCCATTTGGGTCTTCTTTATGTCTTCTATCTCTTCACTGAGCCTTTCTGCTTTTCTTTTGTCTCAAACACATTCATAAGTGTTTGTTGAAGCTTTTTTATCATTGCTGTTTTAAAATTACTGTCAGGTATTTCTGGCCTTTGTGTCATTTTGGTGTTGGTGTTTGTTGATTATCTTTTCTCATTTATATTGAGATTTTCCCAGTTCCTAGTATAAGTGATTTTTGATAGAAACCTGGACATTTAGGGTATGATGAGACTCTGGATCTTATTTATCTGGTATAACAGGCTTCTGGTAATGCTTTGGTGGGTGAAAGGGGCACTGTCTCCTTATTTTCAGGTGGGGCTACAAGTATTGAAGTCCCGGTTCCCAAGTCAGCCTCTGTTGACTCCTGAAGAGTCTTATTCTTATTACTGTTGAATGGTCAGGAGACTTCAGGCCTTTCCCTGGCTCTCTGTGACATCACCCTGGCACGGAGAGGCAGGAGTGGCTCCACTGTCACTATGAGACAAGGATGTCCTTTTTTACCACTGAGCTTGTTCTAAGTTTCCTGTAGACCACCTCTGTTGATAAGCTAGTGGGGACTGGAGGAATGAGGCTGGAAGTCCAGCCTCCCTGCCAACACCTCAGGGATGCAGGTAAGATCTTCTCATTGCCTGGCATCATAAAAATCTCTGCTTCTGGCCAGGCGCGGTGGCTCAAGCTTGTAATCCCAGCACTTTGGGAGGCCGAGACGGGCGGATCACGAGGTCAGGAGATCGAGACCATCCTGGCTAACACGGTGAAACCCCGTCTCTACTAAAAAATACAAAAAAACTAGCCGGGTGAGGTGGAGGGCGCCTGTAGTCCCAGCTGCTAGGTAGGCTGAGGCAGGAGAATAGCGTGAACCCGGGGGGCGGAGCTTGCAATGAAATGAGATCCGGCCACTGCACTCCAGCCTGGGCGACAGAGCGAGACTCCGTCTCAAAAAGAAAAAAAATCTCTGCTTCCCTCTGGGCCTTCTTTGATATCACTCTGGTGGGAGGCTTGGGGTGCCTTATTAGAGTTAGCAAAGGTGGAAGACTAGGTACCCAACTTGGCCTTTGTTTGGGAGCATACAGTTATTTTCTGTGGTGCCTGGCTAGAGTAGAATGCTTATTTTCTAAAAATTTTCTTTCTGGGATGCTCTTTTTTGGATACTAAGAGCAAGCTTTCTGTAGGCTTTTTTTTTTTTTTTTTTTTTTTTTTTTTGCCTATACCTATTGGTGTTTCTGGATTGCTGACTTGGGGATAGATGAGGTATAGAAAACCCAAAGAAACAGAAGCCCAGAAAACTCACTACTATATCTTTCCTTGGGTCCTGAGGTCTCCAGGCAGCCTCTTCTTTCCACATTTCAAAGTCTTCTTATGTCTGTTTTTTATACAATGTCCTAGTGTCTTTTTTTTTTTCTTTAACTTGTAGCTGGGAGAAGAGCAGGAGGAATAGGGAAAAATATGTCTACTTCGTTTTCCCAGCAGTGAGAATGTCTGATGTATTTAAAATAGAGAACTTTAAGATAGAGTGGGATTAGAGCCTTTGAAGTGTGCCACTCATCTAACCAGTCTTCAGAGCTGTAGAGGCTCACAGGGCTCTGACCAGACTCTCACTGTCTGGTTACTTGATCTAGGCTACCCCTGAACCACAAAGTGTCTGGCTGTAGAAGGGGTGGTACCTTCTCCTGCCCTGATTTCTACCATATTCCAATCCACACTTCCAGTCTCTCTACCCTTTATTGTTAGATATGTGTCTTTTCACTTTCTGTATGTATTTCCCAATGTCTTGTCTATCTCTGTACTACATTGAAAAATTGAATAAAATACTCTGTAGTCTAAAGAATGAGTACCAAAAGGGAGAAAATAATTATAATTATGCTATTATTTGGCATGTTCATACCAAATTTAAATTTATTTTTTAGTAATTTCCCCTTTTAAGTGGGCTTTTTTAACTTTTCTAAAAACAGAAAAATAACTTTTCTTAAAAGAAAACGTTTTGATTCTCTTCATAAAAAAATGTGTGTGTGTGTGTTATATTGCTGAATAGTAGAGAAAGACAAAATAATGTTGGAAGTAATACATGCAGAAAAAACATCTGAGTTCAAATACTGTCTCTGTGCTGTTAGAAAACTGTATAATTATTTTTAATTCCAAATGCCACAGTATTCACAATAATTACTGTTTCTTCCCCTGGTACTGAGAATTAAGAAAGACCAGACAGAAAGAAAGTAAAATAGAATGGTTACTAATGCAGAAAGTGTGTTTAACCCCAGAATCCTAAAATCAGTTAAACTAATATTATGGCTTTATGATTTTGTTTAAAAACTAATTTTCCCTTTCTAAAGTGTTTGACAAGCTAGTTTTTGCTACCAGCCATGTCTCAATGGATATGAACTGACTGGAAACTTTGGACATCCATAGAAATGTTTATTGAATTTTTGAATAATAAGGTTATTCACTAAACAATAAGCAAGCACATGTTCATATTTTTTGAGCAATTGTTCCTAGTTGAAGTACAAATTTGGGTTAGAGAATTCAGAAGAAAGTGCAAAGTATGCTAAGTTGCTTGCATGGGTTATACATCCATAGATAATTAAAAAAACACATAAACCAATCAACCAACCAAACGAACCTTAACTGAAAACACAATGAACATAAGACAAGCTTATTCTCTATTAGAACAAAAAAACATGACAACAGTGTGTGTGTGTTAAACACATTTCTTTTCTAAGGAGTTCGTGTTCAACTTTTCTCTGTGCAACCTTTCTCTTTATGCTTGGGATAGCTTAAGGCAAAGAATATGAGTTTCTACTATTCCTTCACTTATGAAGGATATCTAACCTTGTGGAAAGACCACAGGGTTCATACTCTACGACTGCCTGTTCAGTGAGACAATACCTTCTCAAGATTATGCTTGTCTCCACTAGAGCAGAGGTGGGTGGAGGAACTGCTCTCATTTTAATGAATGCAACTTTTTTGTTAGCTTCTGATTGTTAAAATCATTCCTTGTATTGAGCTGAATTTTTCCTCTATGTTCTAGTTTTGTCTTATGCAGCAAATCTCTTCCAATATCTCTTCTGTATGATGGGCTTTATTTACTATTTTACACATGTACATGTTTTAAATTCAGTTATTTGAGAATTAGTTGCTTTAGCTTTACATACTCCATGACACTTCACTCCTACATACTTAAACGAGTATCTCAGAAGAACAAGAAGATTCTTCTCATATCCACAATACAATGATCACACTCAAGACATTTAAAATTGATATAATACCATTCTCTAATGTATAGGCTTTAAAAAAAAGTTCTTCAATTGTCTCTATGCAGTCTTTAAAATGTTTTGTAATTTTATTTTTAATTAACAATATAAATAATTGGTATATATTATATATTTATGGGGTCTTGATGTGATGTTTTGATACTTGTTTACATTGTGGAATGATTAAATCAAACTAATTAACAAATTTATCACCTCACATACTTATTTTTTTTTTGGTGAGAATTTTAAAATCTACTCTTCATTGTTTTTTATAATCACCATACTGTGCAGTAGATCACTAAAGCTTATTCCTCCTATCTAACAGAATTTTTTTACCCTTTCATAAACACATATGATAAACTTTAAATGCCTTTTTCTTCTGTAAGATTTCTTCAGTAGAATATTCATTATTGACAGCACTTGTAGACATTTACCATCATAATAATCTTCTTTCAATGTTCCCTGTTACAGATAGAATGTTTGTGTCTAACATTTGTATTTTAAAATCTAACCCACAATGTGGTGGTGATATAGTTTGGATATTTGTCCCCACCCAAATATCATACTGAAATAGAATTCCCAATTACATGGGGCCAGGTGGGGCCTGGTGGAGGTGTTTAGGTCATGGGGCGGATCCCTCAGAAATGTCTTGGGCCATCCCCTTGGTGATAAGTGAGCCCTCACACTGAATTCACATGAGATCTGGTGGTTTACAAGTGTGCAGCACCTTCCCCCACTCCCCACTGTTACTCTTGCTCCTGCTCTGGCCATATGAGGCTCCCACTTTGCCTCCTGCCATGAGTAAAAAGTCCCTGAAGCTTCCCCAGAAGCCCAGCAGATGCCAGGGCCATGCTTCCTGTACAGCGTGTAGAACTGCAAGCCAATTAACCCTCTGTTCCTTATAAAGTATCCAGTCTCAGGCATTTCTTTATAGCAATGCAAGAATGGCCTAACACAGATAGTATTTGAAGGTGGAGTCTCTGGGAGGTAATTTGGTCATGAGGATGGAGCCCTTATGAATGGGATTAGTGTCCTTATAAGACGAGGACAGAGAGCTACTTGCTCTCTTTCCACCATGTGAGGATACAATGAGGAGTTGGAAGTCTGCAACCCAGAAGAGGATCTTTGTTAGAACCCCAGTATGATTGAACCCTGATCTCAGACTTCCAGCCTCAAGAATGATTTGTTGTTTAAGTACTAGTCTGTGGTATTTTGTTACAGCAGCCCAAACTGACCAAGACACTCCCTATATTACAAATGCACCTTCTAAACTGTGATAGAAATATTGATTTAAGAATATTTCAATTCAGTACAATTCAATTCAACAATTCAGGGAACAATTATCAAGCATTTATAATTTGCCTCTAGTAGACAAATAGAGTGCCTAATATAAAGGCACTCTTAGACCCTGGGGCTATATCAGTGAACACGAAAGACGATCTCCATCTGTCTTCCTGAAGATCACAGTCAGCCAAGACAGACATTCAATAAGTGATAACAACTGTGATGAGCATTGCAAAAGAGGTTCTAAAGCAAGGGGAATTTAATCCTGGAGAATCATGGAAGCCCTCTGTGATGAGGAGATATGAAGTGAAGACTTGAAACATGAGTAGAAATTAGAGGGATTTCTAATAGAAATTTTCTGGGATAACAGAGGTCCAGGCAATGGAAATGGTACATAGGGAAGACATGAGGCTGAGAGGTGTCTGAGAGCCAAGGGAGAGACAGTGTTTAAGAAGAGGATTCCAAGTTCCTCTATCAATGCAGCAGGTCCTGCATGGCCACTATTAGGTAATGGGGAACTCACTGTTCAAAAAGGAGTAACACCTCCACTCTCTTCTTTCTGGGTCATGCTATTTTAGCTTTTACACTGTTTCCTTTTATTTCCTTGCACCATGGTGTTGACAACTATCTTGGTTATGTGAACATATTACCTTAATAATAAAGCTTTAAATGTTTCACTTATGGAAAAAGTGCTCAAAGCAGATAATCTCTCTTCTTCCTCCTTAGTTATATTTTTATGTCACAATAATCAATTAGATAAAGACCAATCAATGTCCAGTGGGTTTAATAGCAATAAGCTCACTGGTAACATCACAAAGAGCCCTTAGTGGCTTAGTAAGAGAAAACCAGATTGCAGCAGGATGGGGAGTGAATAGGAGGCAAGCTAGAGACTATAGGGAACGCAATCACTCTTAAGAATCTTAATTGTCGGGGCAAGAAGAGAGATAGTGTAAGCATCTAGCAGAAAAGAGGAATAAAACATATCTTTTTTTATTATTATACTTTAAGTTCTGGGGTACATGGGCAGAAGGTGCAGGTTTGTTACATAGGTATATACGTGCCATGGTGGTTTGCGGCACCCATCAACCCCGTCACCTACATTTGGTATTTCTCCTAATGCTCTCCCTCCTGTAGCCCCCCACCCCCTGACAGGCCCCTGTGTGTGATGTTCCCTTCCCTGTGTCCATGTGTTTTCATTGTTCAATTCCCACTTGAGACCATGGCAAGCTGAAATATTTCTGGAAGGGCAATAGTATTTTGCAAAAAGTTAAAAATAGAGCAAAAGAGTTTTTCCTAAATGATGCCTCATCTGTGAATTTTGATTATTTCCAATTTGGCTTGAAAGGCAGATTTAATACACAAGTAATGACCAAGACAAGAGCCTAGTTGTATGATTTTTAAAAAAGTAAGGAAAATTAATATTATGTATTATGTATTAGTATGTATTATGGAGACACTTGGGTAGAATGGACAATACAAAGGTTACCATCTAAAAATCAACTTGGGCTGGAAGTTTAGAAATAGAAAAGATTTTGCAGCTTGCCTGCCTTACCCAAGTAAGGGAGTTACTTAGCCTTTCCAAGCCCATGCTTTCTGTCTGTAAAAAGGGGATTATGATGCTGAGTTTGAATGTTTTTATATTTGTGAAGAAGGGATAGCCCTAGTAAAGTTCCTGGTAAGGTTGATGTACAGTAAATGATAGTTCATATAAAAGACTTAATAGAACACAGGCCTTGAAGAACAGAGAGGCTTTTATGCTGTCATGCTTTGCACAGAATAGTTGTTCTGAGAAGCAGGAATAAAAGAGAAGTGAATGCACACTGTGAACAAAACATATGAAGCTACAGAACATATGTGAGGGAAGATGATGGCAAGTTGGGTCCACATGTCATGTAGGAAAGTTTAACTGTGTTCATATTAGGAAAATCTGGGAATCAGATATGTGGAAGCTAACCTGTATCCTGTAATTCATGATATAAATGTTAATTATATTTTCTGTCATAAGAGGTACAAATCTCAGTCCAAACTAAATCAGGTATGTAAGAAACATTATTTTTCTATGTATCAATGGAATTTTTCTTTGAATCCTCCATTTCTCCAGGATATCAGACACCAAAACTCTTTCTCTTTTCCCTGGGCTGTGTTTAAGTTCAAGGGAGACTTATGTAATTGCAAGGCATTGCATGACTCATCTTGTCCTTGAGCCATCTGTCCACACAGATATCTGCTGACCAATCCATGGTGCCACTTGGTCCTTGCTCACCAATCCATGCAGTAAACTATCGAGACAATTCTCATTCTTGTCTACCTTGGACTTCAGGTCTAATGGGTCACTCTGCTATTTTCATGCTAGGCTTGAAAACTGGGGTATCATTCCATCTCTTCCATGCTATTCTCTGGCAAAGGATTTATTCTGGGACTTATCTATGACTCTATTTGCCTTGATATGGAATGTGGGGCTTTATCACTTCTCTGGGTTTATTATCTTAGAAGAGGGGCAGATATCCAAATTTATTCTCTGGCTTTAATACTAAATTGGCATCTTGCCCCTTTACTGAAATTCTAATTTGGAGAGTAGAGTCAATGTTCTGTCTCTAAACCACCTTAATTTGTTTTTTCTTCTGCTATTCCCTATGTTTTTAGTCCTCTGGGAAAATCCCTTCCTGTTCACATCTTGATAGTTTCCTCCCAAATTCATTTTTGCCCCTTAAAATAATCCCCTTTTAGCTTTAAGATTTTGGAAACATATAAATCAGAGGCTTAGGGGAAGTTTCTCTTTTGCACCCTACCTGTCACATCTGCATCCTCAGGAAAGAACTCAGAATGGGCTATTTGCCTGAATTGGCTGAAGAGATAGGAAAGGGAAAGTGGGAACTTTAGGGAAAAATAATTTATAATTCAACATTTGGTGACAATGACAATATATTGCATTACCGTACAACTTGCTATACAATGGTAAATTTTTAAAGACCCTGTATCGGTCATTTCACCTTGGCCATTTTCCTCCTGCAATGCACCTCAGGACATTTTTATTCATTTGAATTCTTCATTTTCATGTCTTGGAAAAAAAATTTCTCTACAAATTCCTTTAGCTCAACTAATGAAAATTTAGATTAGTTGGCAGAAATGTTAGTGTCTGGCAATCACAATTCTGAGATGGTAGTGGCAACATTTTAATATGGTGGTATGGGTCTTGCAGTTCATCTTACAAAGGAGATTACTTCAACCCAGACTTTTTTCCCCTGAAATATTCCTGGAAAATCAATATTGATTCTTGTCCAAGGTTTCTTGGTCTCTTCCCAATGACATAAAATCACTTTGGAAGGTTTGTGCAAAGTTGTATAGCATATACTATGTTAATATTTTATTCATTGTAAATATTTTATCCAAAAGTTACCAATTCTACT
Organism: Macaca thibetana thibetana; assembly: GCF_024542745.1. NCBI lineage: Eukaryota > Metazoa > Chordata > Mammalia > Primates > Cercopithecidae > Macaca > Macaca thibetana. Next base: position 171,655,976 of record NC_065580.1, read on the forward strand.
GTCTTGTGTTGTCATATTGAATTTTTTTTTGCATTTTCTTTTGCATGCCAATTTTTTACTAGTGCTATTTCTTAATATGTCATGTTTACCTGTAACATGTATGTTAACTATTTTCATATACTGTCAACAGAAACATGCACATTTTGTACATTGTGCTTTTTTTTTTTGACATATGCAGTGTGACCCAGTTGTTTTCCATCATTTTGTTGTGCTGAATTAGGAATGTTGGTCATATCAAACATTAAAAATGACCATTTTTAAATTAAAATTAACTTAAGTGTTTATAAGAGTATAAGCATTTAAAATAACTTCATGCTATGAAGTGATCTGAAATTTGTAATATTTTTTGTCATGACCTGTACTGCTCCTAATTATTGTAATAAAAATAGTTATGGTAAAAGAATTTTATTCAGTATAAAAATCAATTAACAGTTTGGTAGATTTCCACATTTTTAGTTAGTGCCTTCACAGAAATACATTCCTGATCTAGCTGTGTAAAATGAACATGATTGAGTTCCATTTGGAAGGATATTTTCTATCTATAAGGGCTTTTATTCTCCAGGGAGTTTCTCTACTGGATATCCTCTCCACACTAGCCTTAAGATAATTTAGCATCCCCCAGAGACACCTGTGGGATATGTTCTAACACAAGCATTTTCAATGACACAACACAATATGACATGAGTATTTGATATTTCTTTTCTAAATGTCCAAATATTTAGACAAATATGTCCTAGGCTTTGGACATAAATCTTCAGTACTGGATAGAGGAGTTTATAATTAAGAGTAGTATTACCCTTTGGGAGGAGTTATGCATATATTCTGAGTGGGTATGATGTTATTCTTGAATAACTGATATCTTGGGGCCATCTGGCATTTTGTGGCTAGTCACTGCATCAATACCATATGGTGAAGTGTCGGGGCAGGAAACTGTCATTTATTTCATTTGCTTTGATGATAAAGACTCAGAAGTCAGTAACTGCTTGACAGTCTTAAAAGTGTCCTCAAGTTGGAGAGCAATGAAATAATGAAAGAGTTAGACAATAAAATAATGAAAAGGTTGAGCAAAGAATGAATGTGTGTGTGTGTGTGTGTGCACGTGCGTACGCGTGTGCATACAACACAGAGAGTTGCCTCAAGGATATGTGAAGACCTGATTTTGTCTCTGGAGCAAATAAATTATAGTTGGTGTTACAATTAGGGGTAAGAGTGAAATAATTCAAGCAGACAAATATTTTGAAAGGTAATAATTTCATTTTTCTGTTTCCACCTGATGTGGAAAAGTGAGGGTGACCTTATGAACTCTGTCTCTGAGTGTGTCCAGTATTAGTCTTGCAGTTAGGACTATTCACCTAGGACCTCACAACAGGAATCCCAGATGTCAGGGCTTTCATCAGAAGCACTGAAGCATTCCAGGGGATGTAGAATTTCCAAACTGCTTAGCCTAGAGTGCTTCTCAGTAGGTATCAGTTTGAATGTTTGTAGTAACATCTGTAATGATCAAAATCATTGCTATATTTGGACCAGAACTTTAAATACAGGTCTTACCATGTTATTTTATTTATTTTAAATTTCTTTTTCTTTTTATGTTTATATTATTTTAAATTGATAATAATTGTATATATTTATGGGATACAATGTGATATTACATGCATACATAGTGGAATGATCACATCAGGATAATTAGCATATCAATCACAAGTGTTTATCATTTCCTTGTAATGAGAATCCTCTTTTCTAGCTTTGTGAACTCTACAATACCTTAATATTAAGTTATTAATATTAACTATAGTTACCATACTGTGCAATAGAACACCAGAACTGATTCCTCCTATATAACTGAAACATTGTACCCATTAACTCTCCATCCACACCATCCCTCCATCCCCTGTCTGTAAAACCACCATTCTACTCTCTGCTTCTATGAGTTCAACTATCTGAGATTCCACATGAGGGAGATCATATGGTATTTGCTTCCCTGTGACTGGCTTATTTCACGTAACATAATGTCCTTTAGGTTCATCCATGTTGTCACAAATAACATAATTTTATTTTTTTAAAAAAGGCATATACATATAAAGTGGGTTTGCTAGATGATATGGTAATTTTATTTTTAGTTTTTTTGAGGAACCTCCATATTGTTTTCCAAAACAGCTGTGCTAACTTACAATATCACCAACAGTGTATAAGGATGTTTCACATCCTCCTCAACATTTTGTGGGTACATAGTAGGCTTATGTATTTATGAGGTCCACAAGATGTTTTGATACAGGCATTCAATGTGAAATAAGCACATCATGGAGAATCGGGGTATTCATCCCCTCAAGTGTTTATACTTTGAGTTACAAACAATCCAATTACATTATTTAAATTAATTTAAAATATATAATTAAGTTATCATTGACTATAGTCTCCCTACTGTCCTGTCAAATAGTAGGTCTTATTCATTCTTTCTAAATTTTTTGTACCCATTAACCACCCCCACCTTTCCCCCCAATCCCTCACTACCATTTCTATCCTCTGGTAAACCGTCCTTCTACTCTCTATGTCCATGAGTTCAATTGATTTGATTATTAGATCCCACAAATAAGTGAGAACATGTGATGTTTGTCTTTCTGGACCTGGCTAATTTCACTTAACATAATGATCTCCATTTCCATCCACATTGTTGCAAATGACTGGATCTCATTCTTTTTTATGGCTGAATAGTACTCCATTGTGTATATGTACCACATTTGCTTTATTCATCTGTTGATGGACACTCAGGTTGCTTCCAAATTTAGGTATTGTAAACAGTGCTGCAACAAATATAGAAGTGCAGATATCTCTTTGGTGTACTGATTTTCTTTCTTTTAGGTATATACCCAGCAGTGGGATTGTTGGAGTACATAGTAGCTCAATTTTTAGTTTTTTGTGAAACCTCCAAACAGTTCTCCATAGTGACTGTACTAATTTACATTTCCACTAACAGTGTGCAAGGATTCCCTTTTCTCCACATCTTAGCCAGCATTTGTTATTGCCTGTCTTTTGGATATAAGCCATTTGAATTGGGGTGAGATAATCTCTCATTGTAGTTTTTATTTGCATTTCTTTGGTGATCGGTGATGTTGAGCACCTTTTCATGTGCATGTTTGCCATTTGTATGTCTTCTTTTGAGAAATATCTATTTAAATATTTTGCCTATTTTAAAAATCAGATTATTAGATTTCTTTTCTGCAGAGTTGTTTGAGCTCCTTATATATTCTAGTGATTAATCCCTTGTCAGAGGAATAGCTTCCAAATATTTTCTCCCATTCTTTGGGTTGTCTCTTCACTCTGTTGATTGTATCCTTGCTTTACAGCAGCTTTTTAACTTGATATGATCCCATTTGTCCATGTTTCCTTTGGTTGCTGGTATTATGGGGTATTGCTCATGAAATGTTTGCCCCGGCCAATGTCCTGGGGAGATTCTCAATGTTTCCTTTTATTAGTTTCGTAGTTTGAGGTCTTACATTTAAGACTTTAATGCATTTTAATTTGATTACAAAGTGCCAATCCCAAACTGGAGTGCCTGCAAACCTCCCACCAAGGGCCAAAGTGCTCTCAGTCCATAAGCAAACTTGAAAAGGAGTCTAGACCTTAAGGACTGCGACTCATAGGCAAGTCCTAGGGCTAAACTGTGGCCAGAGACAGTGGATCGTGGGGGGCATGTGACATACTGAGACACCAGCTGGGGCAACCAAAGGAGTGCTGGCATTACTCCTCCTCTAGCCCAGAGGTGGCACAACTCACAGCTCCAAAAGACACCCCTTCCTTCTGCTTGAGGAGAGGAGAGGGAAGAGTGAAGAAGACTTTGTCTTTCATCTTGGATACCAGCTCAGTTACAGCAGGATAGGGCATAGTCAGAGTCAAGAAGCCCCTGTTCCAGGCCCTAGCTCCCAGAAGACATTTCTAGACACACCTTGGGCCAGAAGGGAAGCTGCTGCCTTGAAAGGAAGGACCCAGTCCTGGCAGCATGTATCTCCTGCTAACTGGAGAGCCTTTGGGCTCTGAATAATCAGCAGTGATACCCAGATTCTAAATCAAGGGACTTGGTGAATGTCTGAGACTTGATGGCTTCAGGTACTTATACCACCACAGCAGGGTAGAGCACCAAGCAGGTTCTTGGGGTCCCCGATTCCAGGACTGGACTCTTAAATGGCATTTCTGGACCTGCCTTGAGCCAGAGGGGAGCCTACTGCCCTGAAGTGTGACTCTCAGGCCATGCAGCATTTGCTGCAAGCTGATTTAAGAGACCTTGGACCTTAAGGGAACATCAGTGGTAGTCTGGCAGTACTCCTTGTGGTCAGCAGTGATGGTGATGGTTGCTACAGAGTGAGGCTCCTCTGCCTTTCCAAAGGGGAGGGAAAAGTGGGAAGGACCGCATCTTGTGGTTTGAGTGTCCACTCAGTCACAATAGAATATCAGGTAGACTTCTACCTGTAGACTTCTGTGTTTTTTGACTCTAGTCTTTGACTCCTAGACTGCACTTCTGGACCCATCCAGGGCCTGGAACGACCTTGCTGCCCTGAAAGGAAGAGTGTTATGACATGTTTAAAGTGCTTAAGGAAAATAACTTTTACCCTATGTTAGTATATCTAGTAAAAATATCCTTCAAACATGAAAGAGAAATAAAGACTTTCCCAGACAAACAAAAACTGAGGGGTTTCATTAATACCAGACTCATCCGACAAGAAATGCTAAAAAGAGTACTTCAATGAGAACAAAAGGACATTAATGAGCAACAAGTAATCACCTTAAGGTACAAAACTTACTGGTAATAGTAAGTACTCAGAAAAACCCAGGCTATTATAACACTGTAACTGTGGTGTATAAACTACTCTTATCCTAAGTAGAAAGACTGAACAATGAAGTTTAAAGTAGTTTTTTTCCTATTCTGTGAAGAAAGTCAATGGTAGCTTGATGGGGATAGCATTGAATCTATAAATTACTTTGGGCAGTATGGCCATTTTCACGATATTGTTTCTTCCTATCCATGAGCATGAAATATTTTTCCATTTGTTTGTGTCCTCTCTTATTTCCTTGAGCAGTGGTTTGTAGTTCTCCTTAAAGACGTACTTCACATTGCTTCTAAGTTGTATTCCTAGGTGTTTTATTCTGTTTGTAGCAGTTGTGAATGGGAGTTCACTCATGATTTGGCTCTCTGTCTGTCTGTTATTGGTGTATAGAAATGCTTGTGATTTTTGCACATTGATTTTTTATCCTGAGACTTTGCTGAAGTTGCTTATCAGCTTAAGGAGATTTTGGGCTGAGACGATGGGGTTTTCTAAATATACAATCATGTCATCTGCAAACAGAGACAATTTGACTCCCTCTTTTCCTATTTGAATACCCTTTATTTTGTTCTCTTGCCTGATTGCCCTGGCCAGAACTTCCAATACTATGTGGAATAGGAGTAGTGAGAGAGGGCAACCTTGTCTTGTGCAGGTTTTCAAAGGGAATGCTTCCAGTTTTTGCCCATTCAGTATGATATTGGCTGTGGGTTTGTCATAAATAGTTCTTATTATTTTGAGATACGTTCCATGAATACTTCGTTTATTGAGAGTTTTTAGCATGAAGGAGTATTGAATTTTATTGAAGGCCTTTTCTGCATCTATTGAGATAATCATGTGGTTTTTGTCATTAGTTCTGTTTATGTGATGAATTACGTTTATTGATTTGCATATGTTGAACCAACCTAAAAAGGATGAGTTCATGTTTTCAAGGACATGGATGAAGCTGGAAACCATCATTCTCAGCAAAACTAACACAAGAACAGAAAACCAAACACCACATGTTCTGACTCATAAGTGGGAGTTGTACAATGAGAACACATGGAAACAGGGAGGGGAACATCACACACCGGGGCCTGTCGGTGGGAGGTTGGGTAGGGGAAGGATAATATTAGGAGATATACCTAATGTAGATGATGGGTTGATGGGTGCAGCAAACTGCCATGGCAAGTGTATACCTATGTAACAAACACGCACATCCTGCACGTGTACCCCAGAACTTAAAGTATAATTTAAAAAGAGACTAAACAATGAACCAATCAAAAATAAAAACTACAAAATCTTTTCAAGAAATAGTCAGCACCATAAGATATAAATGGAAACAACAAAAAGTTAAGCAGTGGGACAAAGTTAAGTTGAGCTTTTATTAGTTTTCTTTTTGCTTGTTTGTTTATTTATGCAAACAGTGTGAACTTGTTAGCAGGTTAAAATAATGGGTTTAAGATAGTATTTACAAGCCTCATGAAAACCTCAACCAGAAAAACATACAATGGCTTCACAAAACATAAAAAGCAAGAAACTAAATCATATCCTCAGAGAAAATTATCTTCACTAGAGGAAGACAAGAATGAGAGAGAGAAGGAAGAGAGGACCACAAAACAACCAGAAAATAACAAAATGGCAGGAGTAAGTCTTTACTTATCAATAATACATTGAATGTAAATGGACTAAATTTTCCAATCAAACGATATAGATTGGCTGAATGGATGAAAATACAAGACCCATTGATTTGTTGCCTACAATAAATATAATTGACCTATAAAAATACGCATAGGCTGAAAATAATAACATTACCAATAATAACATTGAATGTAAATGGACTAAATTATTCAAAAAAGATATAGACTGGCCGAATGGCTGAAAATACAAGACCCATTGAACTGTTGCCAACAAGAAACACAATTCACCTATAAAATACACATAGGCTGAAAATAAAGGCACAGTAAAAGATATTCCATGCCAATGGAAACCAAAAAAGAGCAGGAGGCACTCCACTTCTATCAGACAAAATAGATTTTGAGACAAAAACTGTATGAAGATACAAAGAAGTATATAACAATAAAGAGGTCAATTCAGCAAAAGGATATAACAATTTAAAATATATATGTACCCAAGACAAGAGCACCCAGATATATAAAGCAAATATTAAAGCTAAGGAGAGAGATAGACCCTGATACAATAATAGCTGGAGACTTCAATATCCCACTTTCAGCACTGAACAGATCTTCTAGCCAGAAAAGCAACAGATACTTCAGACTTTAACTGCACTGCAGACCAAATGGATCTAATAGATATTTACAGAACATTTTATCCAACAGCTGCAGAATATACATTCTTTTCTATAGCATATGTATTATTCTCAAGTATAGAATATATCTTAGGTCACAAAACAAATCTTAAAACATTTAAAAATTGAAATAATATCTGGCATCTTCTCTGACCACGATGGAATACAACTAGAAATTAGTAACAAGAGGAATTTAGGAAACTACACAAATACATAAAAATGAAACAATATGCTCCTGAATTACCAGTGGGTCGATGAAGAAATTATGAAGGAAATTCAAAAATTACTTGAAACAAATGATAACAGGAATACAACATACCAAAACCTATGGGATATAGCAAAAAGCAGTAGCAAGAGGGAAGTTTATAGCTATAAGTGCCTACATTAAAAAGAATAAAAACTTCAAATAAACAATATAAAAATGAAAACCAAACCCAAAATTAGAAGAAAATAAATAATAAAGATTAAAGGAGAAAATAAATGAAATTAAAGTAAAAATACAAAAGATCAATAAAACAGAAAGTTAATTTTTTGAAAAGTTAAACAAAACTGATAAAACTTCAGCCAAACTAAGAAAAAAAAAAGAAGACTAAAATAAATAAAATTTGAAATGAAAAAGTAGACATTACAACTGATACTGCAGAAAATTAATGGATTCTGTGAGCAACATTATGCCAATAAATTGACAAATCTGAAAAAAAAAAACTTTGTAGAAAATCTCCAGGACATTTGTTAGAGCAAAGATTTCTTGAGCAATACCCCACAAGCACAGGCAAGCAAAGCAAACATGGACAAATGGGATCATATCAAGTTAAAAAGCTTCTGTAAAGCAAAGGATACAATCAACAAAGTGAAGAGACAACCAAAGAATGGGAGAAAATATTTGCAAGCTATTCCTCTGACAAGGGATTAATCACTAGAATATATAAGGAGGTCAAACAACTCTGCAGAAAAAAACTAATAATCTGATTTTTAAAATAGGCAAAACATTTGAATAGACATTTCTCAAAAGAAGACATACAAATGGCAAACATGCACATGAAAATATTCTCAACATCATTGATCACCAGAGAAATGCAAATAAAAACTACAATGAGAGATTATCTACAGCATCATCAACAGATGAATAGATAAAATGTGGTACATATACCCAATGGAGTACTATTCTAAGCCATAAAAAGAGTGAGATATTATCTTTTGCAACAACATGGATGGAACTGGAGATCGTTATGTTAAGTGAAATAAGCCAGGCACAGAAAGACGAGTAAGCATTTTTTGATTGCTTAGAAATCTCTATTTCTAAATTGCTATTTCTAATACTTTGTAACTAATATAGATATTAATAGAATTTATAACAAAAAGAGTATGCTTTTCTACCAATTTAAATTTTATTTTTAAGCAATCAGTACCATTTTTTTCAGGTTTCTAGTATGAAGGGAAGAATAGGTGTTTCAGATTTGTGTGTGTTTCCCATTGCTTAGTTCAGCCTCTTAGATTTTAAGAGCTGAGTGTTTGTTGCAGGAGAGAAGAGTAAAAAGACAGTAGCAAGTCAGCTCAGTGCTCTACAAAGTAGAGAGGTTGTGAATTGCCTAATAAAGTGCATGCTTTGCCTTTGTGGAAACACAATGGCTATTCTTAATTGAGGCCAACAATCTGAACGATAGTCTCCATCGCTCAGTTTTTAGCTGGATATTTTGTCCACATCAGCATAGCCAGCCTGCAGTTTCCAGAAATGCAGGAAAGAGGCTAGTCACTTGAGCACTTCCTTTTGAAACATATTCTGTCATGAATGATTGAAGAATCACACAATTTAGAGAACCCACTTTAATAATCAATCATTCATTTATTCGTGCATTTGACTGTTTATTCATACACTCATATATGCATTCAAGAAATAAATTAAATTCTTAAAGGTAAGGCACTAGATCACCTGGGCTGGGCAATTAACCTGGGCAAATGCTTAAGATACCCATGATGATTGTGAGAGTCCTAATTTGTATTTCTCAGTGCTCTCCAGAGAATAAGATGTGTATGTATGCATGTGTGTGTGTAAGTATATAGATAAACACATATAGATGTATATAAAGATATAAAGAGGCTTATTATAAGGAATTGGCTCATGTAAAGAGCTGGAGTCAGCAAGCTTGAGACACAGGAAAAGCTGATGTTTTAGTTCAAGTCTGAAGGCAAAACAAGACCAATATTCTAGCTCAAGGCAGTCAGGCAGAAGGAGGTCCCTCCTATGAGAGGGAGGGTTGGTCTTTTTGTATTTTTGTTCTATTCAGGCCTTTAACTGATTGCATGAGGTCCATCCACATTATTAGGGCAATCTGCTTTACTCAGTCTATCAATTTAAATGTTAAGCTATCCAAAAATACCCTCATAGACATACCCAGAATAACGTTTGATCAAATATCTGAGCAAATCACAGCTCAGTCAAGTTGACACATAAAATTAACCAACTCAAAACTTTCCTGTTGAAATAATAAAACATTGAAGTCAATGAAAAACATATTATAAGTCAAGAGGTGTTTTTGAAACTTCTGTTTTTTTGGAGCTTGAGAATTTCTCTTTGAAGAAGTATGTTGTTACCTCACAGCTCTGGAATTTATTTCAGGTTTTCCTCAAAATTTCAAGCACTCATAAAAGTTTTTGAGCACTATCTTGCTGTAGAATCACATTGAAGTCTGTCTTCTTCTTATGGGTACCCAGTAGGTGTACATATTAGTGGGGCATATGTGATGATTTGATATAGGCCTACAATGTGTAATAATCAAATCAGGGCAATTGGGGTAGTCATCACTTTAAGCATTTATCATTTCTTTGTGTTAGAAACATCTCAATTTCATTCTCTTCGCGATTTTGAAATACATAATAAGTTATTGCTGACTATATTCACCCAGTTGTGCTATCAAATACTAATTCTTATTCATTCTATGTAACTATATTTTTGCACCCATTAACTAACCTCACTTTACCCTCCCTCCCTGCTACCCTTCTCAGCCTCTAGTAACCATCATTATACCCTATATTCCTATGAGATTAATCATTTTAATTTTCAGTCCTACATATGAGGGAGAACATAAAGGATTTGTCTTTTCATGCCTGGCTTATTTCACTTGACAAAATGTCCTTCAGTTCCATTCATGTCGTTACAGATGACACAATCTCGTTTGTTTTTGTGAGTGAATAATATTCCACTGTATATATATACACCATATTTCCTTTATTCGTTCATCCATTGATGGCACTTACGTTGATTCCAAATCTTGCCTGTTGTGAATAGTGCTACAGTAAACATGGGAATGCAGATATCTCCTCAATATACTGATTTCCTTTCTTTTGGCTGCATACCAAGCAATGATATTGCTGCATCATATGGTAGCTCCTTTTTTAGTTTTGGAAGGAACCTCCAGATTATTCTTCATCGTGGCTGTACTAATTTACACTTCCACCAACGGTGTGTGAGGCTTCTCCTATTTCCACATCCTTACCAGCATTTGTTATTGCCTATATAAAAGCCATTTTAACTGGGGTGAGATGATATCTCATTTCAGGTTTGACTTGCATTTGTCTGATGATTAGTGATATTTGACCTTTTTTTCAATGTCTGTTGGTCATTTGTATGTCTTCTTTTGAGAAATGTCCATTTAGATTCTTCGCCCATTTTGAAATCAGATTATTTGATTTTTCTTCTATCAAGTTGTTTAAGCTCTTTATATATTCTGGTTATTAATCAATTGTCAGATGGGTAGTTTGCAAATATTTCCTCCCATTATACAGGTTGTCTCTTCATTTGTTGGTGTATCCTTTGCTGTGCAGAAGCTTTGTAACTTGTTTTACCTATTATCATTTATTATTTATTTATTTATTTTTGTTTTGGTTTTCTGTGCTTTTGAGGCCTTACTCAAGAAATCTTTGCTCAGACCAATGTGCTGGAGAATTTCCATGAAGTTTTCTAGTAGATTCAAAGTTTCAGGTCTTGGATTTAAGTCTTTAATCCATTTGATTTGATTTTTATATATGGTGAGAAATAGAGGTCTAGTTTCATGCTTCTGCATGTGGCTGTCCAGTTTGCTCAGCACCATGTATTAAAGAGACTATGCTTTCCCCAATGCGTGTTCTTGGTACTTTCGTCAAAATTGAGTTCACTGTTAATGAATGGATTTATTTTTTGGGTCCTTATTCGGCTCCCTTGACCTATGGATCTGTTTTTATGGAAGTACAATGCTGTTGTGGTTACCGTAGCTCTCTAGTATAATTTGAAGTTAGATAATATGATTTCTCCAGTTTTTTTCTTTTTGCTCAGGATAGCTTTGCCTATTCAGGCTCTATTATGGCTCCATATAAATTTTAGAATTATTTTTTTCTTGCCATGAAGAATATAATTGGTATTTTGGTAGTGACTGCATTTAAACTATAGATAGCTTTGGGTAGTATGGGCATTTTAACAATATCAGATCTTCCAATCCATGAGCATGAGCATCTTTCCATTTTCTGTGTGTCCTCTTCAATTTCTTCATTTATTATTATTTTTAAAAGTCACCAAGAAGTATAGACAACTTCCTTAATCAATATTTTATAGTTTTCATTGTGGAGATCTCTTGCTTCTTTGGTAAATTCCTAGGTATTTTATTTTATTTGTAACTATTGTAAATGAGGTTATTTTCTTTATCCCTTATTCAGATTGTTCATTGTTGATAAATAAAAATGCTACTGATTTTTGGCTGGGAGTGGTGGCTCACACCTCTAATCCCAGCACTTTGGGAGGCCAGTGGACAGGTCACCTGAGGTCAGGAGTTTAAGACCAGCCTGACCAACATGGTGAAACCGTGTCTTTACTCAAAATACAAAATTAGCCAGGTGTGGTGGCATATGCTTGTAATCCCAGCTACTTGGGAGGCTGAGGCAGGAGAATCACTTGAACCTGGGAGGTGGACGTTGTAGTCAGCCGAGATTGCACCATTGCTCTCCAGCCTGGGCAACAAGAGTGAGACTCTGTCTCAAAAAAATATAAAAAAAGAAATGCTACTGATTTTTGTATGTTGAACTTTGTATCTCGAAACTTTACTGAACTTGCCTGTCAGGTCTAACAGTTTTCCTGTGGAGTCTTTAGGGTTTTTGGTTTTTCTATATATAAGATCACATAATTTGCAAACATGAATCATTTGACTTATTTCTTTCCAATTTTGGTGCCCTTTATTTTTTTCTCTGGTCTGATTGCTCTAGCTGGGACTTCTAGTACTATGTTGAATAACAGTGGTGGGCATCCTTGTTGTCTTCCAGACCTCAGAGGAAAGGCTTTCAGTTTTTCACCATTCAGTATGATACAGCTATGGGTCTGTCTTATATAACTTTTATTATGTTGAGATATGTTCCTTCTATCCCAAGTTTTTTTCTTTCTAATCATGAAAGGATGTCGAATTTTATCAAATGGTTTTTCAGCATCAATTGAAATGATCATATAGTTTTTGTCCTTTGTTCTGCTGATATGATGAATCATATCAGTTGATTTGTATATGTCGAACCATCCTTGAATCCTTGGGATGAACTCCACTTGGTCATGATGAATGATCTTTTAAATGTATTGTTGAAAATGTTTGCTAGTATTTGCAGTTTTCTTTTTTTGACGTGCCTTTCTCAGGTTTTGGTATCAGGGTAATACTGGCCTCATAGTATTAGAAGTATTCCCTCCTCCTTGACTTTTTTGGAATAGATTGAGTAGGATGGGTATTAATTTTTCAAATGTTTGGTAGAATTCAGCAGTGAATCCATCAGGTGCTGGGCTTTTCTTTGATTGGAGACTTTTTATTACAGCTTTGATCTCATTACTTGTTATTTGTCTATTCACAGTTTGGATTTCTTCATGGTTCAATCTTTGTAGGTTGTATGTATCTAGGAATATATCCATTTTTTTCTAGGTTTTCAAATTTATTGGCATATATTTTCTCATAGTAGTCTCTAATGATTCTTTGAATTTCTGTGGTTTTAGTTGTAATGTCTCCTTTTTCATCTCAATTTTATTTATTTGACTTTTCTCCCTTTTTATTCCCTTAGTCTGGCTAAAGGTTTGTATTAGTCCATTTTCACATTGCTGATAAAAACATATGTAAGACTGGGAAGAAAAAGAGGTTTAATGGACTCACAGTTCCACATGGCTGGGGAGACCTCACAATCATGGCAGAAGGCAAGGAGGAGCAGGTCAAGTATTTCATGGATGGTGGCAAGCAAAGAAAGAATGAGAATGAAGCAAAAGTGGAAACTCCTTATACAACTGTCAGATCTTGTGAGACTTATTCACTATTATGAGAACAGTATAGGGGAAACCGGCTCATGATTCAATTTTCTCCCACCAGGACCCTCTCACAACATGTGGGAATTATGGGAATACAATTTAAGATGAGATTTGGGTGGGGACACAAAGCCAAACCATATCATTCCACCCTTGTCCCCTGCCAAATTTCATGTCCTCACATTTCAAAATCAATCATGCCTTCCCAACAGTCCCCCAAATCCCCCAAACTCTTAACTCATTTCAACATTAACTCAAAAGTCCACAGTCCAAAGTCTCATCTGAGACAAGGCAAGCCCCTTCAGCCTATAAACCTGTAAAATCAAAAGCAAGTTAGTTACTTCCTAGGTACAATGGGGGTACAGGCATTGGGTAAATATACCTGTTCCAAATGGGGGAAACTGGCCAAAACAAAGGGGCTATAGGCCCCATGCAAGTCTGAAATCCAGCAGGGCAGTCAAATCTTAAAACTCCAAAATGATCTCCTTTGACTCCATGTCTCACATCTGGGTCACGCTGATGTAAGAGGTGAGTTACTGTGGTCTTCGGCAGCTCTGTTCCTGTGGCTTTGCGGGTACAGCCTCCCTCCTGACTGCTTTTATGGGCTGGTGTTGAGTGTCTGTGGCTTTTCCAGGCACACGGTGTGAGCTGTCACTGGATCTCCTATTCTGGAGTCTGGAGGACAGTGGCCCTCTTCTCACAACTTTACTAGACAGTGCCCCAGTAGGGACACTGTGTGGGAAATCCAACCCCACATTTTCCTTCTGCGCTGCCCTATCAGAGGTTCTCCATGAGGAGCCCTGCTTCTGCAGAAAACTTCTGCCTGACATCCAGGCATTTCCATACATCTTCTGAATCTGGGCGGAGGTTCCCAAACCCCAGTTCTTGACTTCTGTGCACTGGCAGGCTCGACACCACATGGAAGCTGCCAAGGCTTGCAGCTTGCATGCTCTGAAGCCACAGCCTGAGCTCTACATTGGCCCCTTTAAGCCACAGCTGGAGCAGCTGGGAACCAGGGCAGCAAGTCCCTAGGCTGCACACAGCAGGGGGACCCTGGGTCCAGTCCACATAACCACTTTTTCCTCCTAGGCCTCCAGGTCTGTGATGGGAGGGGCTGCTGTGAAGACCTCTGACATGCCCTGGAGACATTTTCCACACTATCTTGGGGACTAACATTCAGCTGCTTGTTACTTATGCAAATTTCTGCAGCTGGCTTGAATTTCTTCTCAGAAAATGGGATTTTCTTTTCTATTGCATTGTCAAGCTGCAAATTTTCTCAACTTTTATGCTCTGCTTCCCTTATGAAACTGAATAACTTTAACAGCACCCAAGTCACCTTTTGAATGCTTTGCTGCTTAGAAATTTCTTCTGCCAGATACCCTAACTCATTTATCTCAAGTTCAACGTTCCACAAATCTCTAGGGGCAAAATGATGTGAGTCTCTTTGCTAAAACATAACAAGAGTTACCTTTGCTCAAGTTCCCAAAAAGTTTCTCATCTCCATCTGAGACCACCTCAACATGGACATTATTGTCCATATCACTATTAGCATTTTGGGCAAAGACATTCAGCAAGTCTCTAGCAAGTTCCAAAAATTCCCACATTTTCCTATCTTCCTCTGAGCCCTCCAAACCATTTCAACCCTTGACTGTTTCCCAGTCCCGATGTTACTGCCACAATTTTGGGTATCTTTTCAGGAGTGCCCCACTCTACTGGTACCAATATCTGTATTAGTCAGGGTTCTCTAGAGGAACAGAACTAACAGAACTAACAGCTCTTGAGAGGAACAGAACTAAGGGGAGTTTATCAAGAAACTCACACAATCACGAGGTCCCACAGTGGACCATCTGCAAGGAAGCCAGTCTGAGTCCCAAAGCTGAAGAACTTGGAGTCTGATATTTGAGGGTAAGAAGCATCCAGCAGAGGAGAAAGATGTAGGCTGGGAGGCTAAGCCAGTTTAGTCTTTTCATGTTCTTCTGCCTGCTTTTTATTCTGGCCATGCTGGCAGCTGATTAGATGGTGCCTGCTCAGATTAAAGGGGGGGTCTGCCTTACCCAGTCCACTGACTCAAATGTTAGTCTCCTTTGGCAACACCCTCGCAGACACACCCAGGATCAATACTTTGCATCCTTCAATCCAATCAAGTTGACACTCAGTATTAACCATCACAAGGTTTGTTGATTTTTTTATGTTTTCCGAAAACCAACTTTTTGTTTCATTAATCTCTTGTATTTTTTAAAATTTCAATCTCATTTGTATTTGCCCTGATCTTTCTTATTTCTTTTCTTCTACTAATATTGGGTTCAGTTTGCTCTTGTTTTTCCAGTTCTTTAAGACGCATCATTAGGTGCACGTTAAGTTTTTCTGCTTTCTTGATGTAGGTGCTTCTTGCTATAAACTTTCCTCTTACGACTACTTTTGCTGTATTCCATAGGTTTTGGTATGTGGTACTTTCATTTAAGAGATTTTTAAGACTTACTTTGTAAATTTTTTCATTAACTCACTGTTCATTCAGGACCATATTATTTAACTTCCATGTGTTTTATGGAAATACTTGCACATGTTCATCAATATTTGGGAACCAAAGGTTTATTCTAATCATCACATTCTGGGCTTGTTTGGACTCGTCCTTGTTGAGAAGGCTTTTCATGTATTCAAAGAGAATTGAGTGTTGCGATCTAAGTCTTTGGTCCTACATCCATATCCACACTAGGGTTGCCCAAAGCCCAGTACCTTAGTAATTCTTACAGACTCCTAGAGGTGCTGCCTTGGTGGGCTTGGATAAGATCTGGAAAAATTCCCTGGATTACCAGGCAAAGTCTGTCATTCTCAATCTTCACTTTCCCCAAACAGAAAGGGTCTGTGCCTCTGTGCTGGGCTGACTGGAGCTGGGGGAGAGGTGATGTGAGTAGTCCCTTGGACGTCGTAGCAGGGACTACGCTGGGTCACACCTGAGGCCAGCACAGTACTGGGTCTCACCCAAAGCTTGTGGCAACTACTACCTGGCTACAGCTGATGTTTATTTAAGGCTCAAGGGATGATTGATCAGCAAGTGGTGAATCCTGCCAGTACTGGGTCCTTACCTTCAGAGTAGCAGGTTCCCATCTGGCCCAAGTAGGTTTAGAAATGCTGTCCAGGAGCCGGGCCCTAGAATCAGGGGCTTTAAGAATCTGCTTTGTGGTTTATTTTACTGTGACTGAGCTGGTACCCAAGTTGCAAGACAAAGTCCTCTGTATTGTTCTCTCTCCTTTCTGCAAGTGGAAGAAGTTTTTCCTGGAGCTGAAAGCTGCGCTGCCTGGAGTTGGGGGGGTGGTTGACACAAGCAATCCCTTAGCCACCACAGCTGGTGTTTCACTGGGTTGTAGGTAAATCAAGCCTAGTGGCTTCAAGCTCAGCACAGCACCAGGAAAGTCCTTGTGAAGCCCTTTTGGCCTAATTGCCTTTTAAATTTATCCTGGGCCCCAGGCACCTGTAGTCAGCTGGTAGTAGAGCTAGCTGGATCTCAAGCTCCTACCACTGGGGCACAGCCTTCCTCTCTGGCTGGGGTTGGTGTTTCCTTCAGAATTCAGCTAAGTGAGCACTGGCTTGTGTTGTGTTCCATTGTGACGAGGCAGCACTGAGTTCCACTGCAAAGTTCCACAGTCACTTTGTCCTCCCTCCCCCAGGCACACAGATTCTCTCTCCACTTACTGCTGCTGGAGGGGAAGGGAGGAGTGGTGTATGTAGGGCAGGCCTGCCTTGCCTAACCCCATCGGTGCCTCTTTCCTTGATATGATGTCAAAATCAGGTACCTTGACCGCTCACCTTATTTTGGCTTTTATGAAAGTGCTTTTTTGCATGAGTAATTTTTCAATTTGGTGCTCCTGTTTGGGAATAATTGCTGGAGGGTTCTATTCAGCTATCTTGCAACTTACAGTTTGTCTGTTTAATTGATATTAAATGTTCTGATATAAATCCAGCCCAAGGAAAGTACAAATTTATTTCAGTTTTCTCAAATTTACCAGCATTTTTGAGGACTATAATATATGAGAACTTTTTTTTCTTTTCCTTTTTTTACTTTACATATGTCCTCAACAGATATATCAAACTTGTCTATGTGCAGAATTACCGATGGAATCATCACTTCTGTTCAACTACTATAAAGCAATTCCTACACCACGAAAGTTGCCCTGTATTTTTATATATTTTTAAGCAGGTCCTTAAAAAGGGGGTCACTTCCCCTTTTGTGGGAGAAAAGAGCAATAAATATATTTAATGTTATACACAGAAATATGAATATAAAGTGTAACTTCATGCATCCTGATTCTCATTGCAAATAATTTTCATTCTTCTATGGTCACATCACAGATAATCAGTTGTAATTAGAGGTTACGGATAAAAGCTAATCCTTGGCCCAGCCTGCTTATTCTCTCCCACTGTCTGTATCTTACCCTCAGGCCCGCTGCATCTGCTGCTCTTCTGTTAAACTCAAGGTCCCCATGTAGACTTTTACTTTAAGCCTGCAGTGTGTGGCTCTAGAACTTGAAGCCATTCAGTTTTAGAATACAGTAATACCTCAAGCCTAGATGAAATAACTGCTTCAATTTTATAGCGCCTTAAATAATAATTTGTGTTAACCCATATGCTATTTGGTTTTTTAGTTGAAAATAAATTTGTATTTATGGTATAAAACATGATGTTTTGAAATATGTATGCATTGTAGAATGGCTAAATCAAGCTAATTAGCATACTGATACTAAACTTTTTTGCGGTAAGAAAATTTAAAATCCACTCTCTGCTACTTTTAAGTATTCAGTACATTGTTTTTAACTAGTCATCATGCTGTATGGTAGATGTCTTGAAGTTATTCCCTCTGTGTAACTGAAATACTGTATCCTTTGCCCAATTCTCCTCTCTGCCCAATTCTCCCCTCTGCCCAATTCTCCCCTGTGCCGTCAAGCGTGGGTAACCATCATTCTAATCTCTGCTTCCATACGTTTGACTCTTTCAGTTCTGCATTTCAGTGAGATCATGCAGTTTTTGTCTTTCTGTGCCTGGCCGTATGCCCTTTCATCTGTGTCGTGAGTGGCTCTCAGCAAATCAACAGTGACACATTTAAACTAGGGAAATAGATTGCCAAAAATTACATTTGCTTTACGTTTAAGCGGGCAATGAACCATTCCTAAATAAATAAATTAAAAAAAATATTTTACACCAAGAATGGCTATAAATGTACCTGGAATATTCAGCTCTAATATACATGGTGTTACTCAGAGTGATGTGATACCCATTTGCTGCCTCGTACATTCTTCTTGTCTTTTGACCTGTTAACGATAAACATTTTATGGCACTCACCTGTATCGAGCACTGTTCCCCACCTCTCCTCTACCTTGACGCCTGGGGATAAACCCAGTATGTATCTACCTTTCCAAATCCCACCAGAAGATACATGTTTTATTCTGGCAAAACATATATTCTAGAACAAGTCTTCAAATCTCATTAAAGGCCACTCTTTACCCCTTATGCCTTAGTTCAGTGAATACCTTCCTTAATGATTTTTTAAAATTTCAATGATTAGAAACCTTTTGTCCTTGTTCAAGGGAAAGACTTTAGGACTTAACCATTAGCCTTCCCTCATAAATATCTCATTCTCCATGAGGCAGGCATCTAAAAGCTTGTAGCTAGCTGGATTTTAATTTGAAGGTTAAATTACAAACAGATCGTTCTCCCTGAAATTAGTTAAGACTCTGTTTGTATAGAATAAAAAAATTAATTCCATAAAATCAGATATTAGATTGGAATCCTTTTTAGAACATTTTATACTTATAAGATGATTATATATCTTAAATTCAGAAATAAAAGAAACATTCATTTTTTTAAAAATGGAATACATTATAAGACTCTTAAAAGATTACATTGAAAAATCAATCAGGAATTCCAAATACAGGTAAAAACAAAGATGGGCTTCAAATATCTTTCACTGGAGATTTTAAAGTAAAATAATTTTCTGAAAGAGATATATATTATGGAATCCATTTATTCATTCCAAGTTTCTAAAGTTTTAAAAATAATCCATTTAATCTCTATCTCTTCTGTGTTATAATGTAGAAGGTATTCATATTCAGATTATCTCTTTAAGTGGTAAGTGACCTACTTGATTTAAAGGAGAAGAATATAACCGAGGCATTGCATTGACTGAAAAGGTATGGCATTTTAAATGGCATCAAGATTGTACTTTCTACAACGTTTACGATTTTCCTTTTGATTTTACAGCAGCAATACTGTAAAAGGTTTAATTTATTTCTCAGATTAGCTCTTTGGAACTGAGAGATGAGATGAGGCCTGGAAAACTTCCCCCAGTACAGTCAAGTTCCTGTTGACTAATTCTGTGACCACCAGTGACAGTCTATGAGTCTGTGAGGCAGAGTTGTGGCAGCGCAGGCTTTGCTTGGAGTTGGATGGTTCACACCCTGCTTGGCGTGGTTTTTAAGAGACATCCTCTCAGTGGATGAGGAGAGAATCCAGCAGGCCTCTAGTCACACTGGTACAAATACTTTTGATGGTGGGAGATGGTGGTGTGAGTGGAGGGTCTGTGGGTGTGATGAACACCTGAATGACTCATGGGGAGAGGGCTGTTAACAGGACAGATGCCACTTGCTGTAATTTTCATATGATGTGCTTGGAAAGCCCCCTGCATGGAGGAAAGATAGATTGAGGTCCCTTTCAAAAGTGCTCCAGATGAAAAGGCATTTCCATTTTCAGAAACCCTGAGAATCCCCGAAAGAACCTCTAACTAGTCATTGTACTGGAGGCTGCTCCTCTACTCCAAATACTGCTGTTCACTGTCCCTCTCAGCAAACTGTCCCGCTCCTATTGCAACCTGAGTTTAGGAAGGCTTAAAGCTATGTCAACTGTTTAATTCTTTCTCTCCTCGGAGAAGTACCTGTCTCAGCTACCCAAGGTTAGTGTCTCCACCAGGTTCGTTATTTTATATTTTAAATATATTTTAAAATCAAAAGTGTTTGAAGGACTTGCTTTTTTCCCCATAATACAGGTAATAACTCCTCTCTCTAAGAAATTTGGAAAAGTAGGCCAGGTGTGGTGGCTCATGCCTGTAACCCCAGCACTTTGGGAGGCTGAGGAGGGCAGATCACTTGAGGTGAGGAGTTTGAGACCAGCCTGGCCAACATGGTGAAACCGTGTCTCGACTAAAAATACAAAAATTAGCTGGACGTGGTGGGAGGTGCCTGTAATCCCAGCTACTCTGGAGACTGAGGCAGGAGAATCACTTGAACCTGGGAGGTGGAGGCTGCAGTGAGTCAAAATTGTACCACTGCACTCTAGCCTGGGAGACAGAGCAAGACTCTGTTAAAAAAAAAAAAAAAAGAAAGAAAAGAAAAAGAAATTTGGAAAAGTAAAAAGAAAATAAAATTATTTATCATTCCAGTTAATCAAAATAAACCATTGTTAATTTTTAATTTTTTTAGATCCAGACTTTCTCATTTCACACTCTTTGCCCCATAAACACTTGTCTCACCCCTTTTGGTGTTGGATTTTATTGTATAATTATAACTTCCTTAAGAGTTATACATGTTCACTCTTGATAACAGGTAAATGAAGAATAGTACATAGAAGCAGAAAAATATCTACAACCAATTTTAACATTTTGGTGTATTTCCCTAATAATGGTTAAAGAAAAAAAAATCAATGACACTTTAAAGTACTACCATACTTTAAATAACAGGAAGTTTATCCAGGACCATTATAATATAGGGACCATTGCAGTGGGATTTTGCAGTGGGAGAAAGATTGGGCTTAATTCCAAATACAGTACTGACAAGAGGGAATTTATAGCCACGGTGGAAGGTAGGGGTCATGCATGGAAAATTACTAAGAAATAACACCAGGAGTAAGCAGGATTCTGGCCAAACTGAACTAATTAGATTCTTGCTGAAGATAGACCAGGATGATCAGATATCATCTGGGGGGTGGTGGAGGGTTAGGAACCTGATTAGATGTCAAGGATGGAGGGTTCTTACTAAAGTTAGCAGGGTTCTTGCTAAAACCGTGTTTTACAAGAGAGTGCACAGATAGGCCTAGGAGAACATTCAAAAGCTGGAACAAATCTTTGTCACAATCATAATTCATAAAAAGTTTCCTTTTTAATCAAAAACTTTTAATACATGTCACTTATGGCAGCTGAATGAGATAGAACATTTTGAGGATCCATCCAAACTATTTTTCTTTTTAAAATTGACACATAGTAACTGTACATGTTTGGGGGTACATATTGATATTTTGATACATATAATGTATAGTGCTTAGATCAGGGTAATTAGCATATCTGTCATCAAGCATTTATCATTGCTTCATATTAGGAACATTCAATATCCTTCTTTCAGTTATTTGAAACTATAATGTTTATTATTATTAAATATAATCATCCTATAGTAGTCTAGAACATTAGAACCTATTCCTCCTATCTAGCTTTTTAATTTTGTATCCTTTAACTTTTTAAGAACAATGTCCCCTACTTTGGGAGGCCAAGGCAGGTGGATCACCTGAGGTCAGGAGTTTGAGACCAGCCTGGCCAACAAATACGAAAAAAAAAAAAAAATGAAATAGCCAGGCATGGTGGTGTGAGCCTGTAATCACTGCTACTTGGCAGGCTGAGGCAGGGGAACTGCTTGAACCCAGGAGGTGGAGGTTGCGGTGAGCCAAGATTGCCCATTGCACTCTTGCCTGGGTGACAGAGCAAGACTCCGCCTAAAAAAAAAAAAAGGCCCCAAAGTGTTTCCAGTGTATTATTTTCGGAGGAAACAAAGCACATGGATCATCTTGGAGGCACCTGCATCCCAGAGTGGCTTCTGCATAATCCTTCTTCCCCTCCCTTCCCTTCGTAGGCTGTGACCTCAAACCCCACCTCCATGTTTCTTCCAGAGAACCCTACCTGTGACACTCTAATGAATACCTGGAAAACCTTTGTTTCATGTTGACTTTTCCTTCAAATTCCTGCAAATATAGATTTCCCCAAAATATACAAAGATTTACAGAAACAAATGGTAATTTGTGTTTCTTTTTAGTTATTTATATACTTCTATTTTATTTTTGTTTTCATTACACTCGCTGCCTTATCTGTAGTTCACTGGCAATATTCCGAAACACAAAAAACAATATTTTTTCACATGTGAGGAGTATTGAGGAACTACTGAGGGCAAGGCACATACCAGATGCATTTTCTGCTGTTGCTAAGAAATAAGACTGAGTGAGTGAGCTGTATTTATGTTATTTATTAGCAAGCACCGAAAATTCCAGATTCCCTCTAGAGTCCAGAGTTTGACTTCAGAATCTAGAGAACCTCATCATTGCACACCCAGAATAAGATGAGGGCAACAAAGATCCCATCTTCCAGCTGTTTTGGAAGAATCACAGGTACAAAGACTTTCAAATTATAATCCTTCATCTTAAAAGCTTTTCTTTAATTTTATGAATAACTCTGTATTTTCCCTATATTTATTAATAAAAATTTGAAGAAAAAGTGGTGTTAGCAGCTTTTCACTAACCATGATTAATGCAAGCAAAATAATTTAATATTTTAATTACACATGGAAAAGTAATGATTAATAGATGTAATTTTCTACATGATTAATAAAGCATTGCATTTACTATATTAATGTGATTTGAGATGTTTTTTCCCTCCTTTTTCTCTCTACCTCTTTCTTTCCTTCCTTCTCTCCTTTCTCCCTTTCTTCTTTCTTACTTTTCTTCTCTGTTTTTTTACCTCATTTTCTCTTTATCCTTCTCTACTTCCTTTCTCTTCTTGCTTCCTATTTCCCTTCTGTCGTCCTACCTTCTCTCCCTCCCATCTTTTCTGCCTTTTTCCTCTCCTTCCCTTCCTTTTCCCCTCAATTTCTTCCTTTCTTATTTTGTTTTTTAGAATTTTAAAAAGGATCTTTAAGTCATAATATTAATGTGTGCTGTAAGAGAGATTTGTTACATTATTGAGAAGAGCTTGGACATTCTAAATTACCATTTCATCTATCATATTTAGCCCAGATTCAAATAAGTATATTTCTTTTGAATAAACTTATTTTAAAATAAATGCATTCCAGGCTGTACACAGTGGCTCACACCTGTAATCCCAGCCCTTTGGGAGGCCGAGGCAGGTGGATCATTTGAGGTCAGGAGTTCTAGACCAGCCTGGCCAACATGGTGAAACCCCACCTCTACTAACAATACAAAAACTAGCTGGGAGTGGTGGTGTGCGCCTGTAGTCCCAGCTACTTGGGAGGCTGAAGCAGAATAGCTTGAACTTGGGAGGTGGAGGTTGCAGTGAGCCAAGATCATGCCATTGCACTCCAGCCTGGGCCAAAGACCAAACTCCATCTCGTAAAATAAATAAATAAAATAAAAATAATAAATAAATAAATGCATCCTTTCCAAATTATAGAATATAATTTTTAAACGAAATGCCTTTCCTAATTCACAAGGAATTTTGCGTAGAAACCAACAGCCTCTCATTCATTTCCCAAGGATGTATATAAACTCTGTGAATCCTTATTGATTGAACAGGAGGTGCTGGGAAATGGTTTGTTGACGATGTCAAAGACAATCAGAACTGGACAGAAGTTAGAGCATGAGAAAGCAGATTATATTCAGGATATTGCAACAGGGGGAAAGAGACCTCAATACAGAACTGGGCTCAGTTCTGAATATACTGCAAACGAGGGGGATTTATAGACAAACAGAAGTGTGAAAGTCAATGGGTGGAAACTTAGTAAGAGGAAACTTAAGGGCTGTATTAGGGTTCTCGAGATGGAAAGAACTAATAAGATAGATGTTAATTGAAAGGAAGTTTATTAGTAGTATTGACTGAGACGATCACAAGGAGAAGTCCCGCAATAGGCTGTCTGCAAGCTTAGAAGCAAGGAAACCAGTTCAAGTCCCAAAACCTCAAAAGTAGGGAAGCCGGAAGTGCAGCCTTCAGTCTGTAATCAAAAGCCTGAGAGCCCCTGGCAAACCACTGGTGTAAGTGCAAGAGTCCAAAAGCTGAAGAACTTGGAGGTCAATGTTCGAGGGCAGGAAACAACCAGCATGGGAGAAAGATGAAGGCTGGGAAGACTCAGCATGTCCTGTCCTAACTTCTGCCTGCTTTATCCTAGCTGCACTGGCAGCTGATTAGATGGTGCCCACCAGACTGAGGGTGGGTCTGCCTCTCCCAGTCCATTGACTCAAATGATAATCTCCTTTGGTAACATCCTCACAGATACACCCAGGAACAATACTTTGCATACTTCAATCCAATCAAGTTGACACTTAACATTAACCATCACAAGGGGTAGGGAAGAATTCTGGGTAAACTGACTTGATACGATTCTTGCTGAAGGCAGGTCTGGATGATTAGACATCACTTAGGGGATGGTGAAGATGAGGACTGTAATCAGTTATCAAGGGTGAGGATTCTCACTAAACTGACTTGATAGGATTTTTGCTACAACTGGGTCATGCAGGCATGACAAGGATGGACACCAAGGTCGATGTCTAAAGGGTTTAGAGGAGCCTGACTAGAATTAGATCAAGGAGAGAGTCTTTCTGAATTTTGGCAGCTTTGGATATTCTCTCTCTGAGGAGAGAGAGGTATGAAGAGAGGTATAAAGAGAGATATGAAGACTGAAGCATTATTTTTTTCCAGCAATGAGCTGCTTTTTCCCAAGCAGGCATTTTGATGAATGACACAGACAACTCAACACCCTCAGTATTCTCTCAAGTTTGACTCTGGTTATGCTGGTGAGTAGAGATAAGGACCTTAATGATGTGACAGCCATGTGTACTGTGATGAGTGAGCAGTCTGTGGGAGAAACAAAACCTCATGCTTTTAGTGATAGTGCTAGTGTAAAACGGGAGATTTTTCAGTGAACAGCTGAAGGGTTTGATCTCGGAGACGTTGCCTTTGCTTGAGAGACACGTAGTAGATGTTCTCACTGTCCCTTTGCTTTGTGAAACATCAACGTTTTCCAGGTGGCTTAAATCTCTGTAGAAGTGAGAAGATGGCAGGACGTCCAAACGGGAATTTGCTTCAGGGCCAAAACATGTCTAGAGGGCACTTTAGTCTCATTTGTAGGAATCTGGGGGCATTTTTCAGTTTCAGTGTCTGGTATAAGGAGTGTGACTGTTGTCTGCCTATTCAGCTTTGCATGGAGGGGCAGGGGCTCTGATAAAGGCTGTCATGGGTGAGTTTATAAATCTGAAACAGGACTCCTAGGCCTGAGAAGTTCAGACAACTTAGAAACTTTAAATTATTCATGGCCAGTTTCTTTGCTTTCATTAACATGCATTGGTATGCCTACACTGGAGACTGTGTTTCAGGGTGCAGTGACTCTCACCTAATGCTATTGATTTTACATAGCTTTGGAATTGTCCTTTGGGAAGTATGAGGCAAATGAATAGCAAAAAATAAAAAGCACTGATAGCCCTCTTCTGGAGTGTTAGTTTTGGGTAGAATAATAGAAAAGATATAATCCAAAGGTATTTTTGAGAGCAGATCCCAGGGAGGTCTTGAGTTCAATGCTAGGGAGTTTTGATTTCATGGATTTTTTCCATGTGGAACACTAATAAGAATATAAAGGGGTAGCTGGCAAGATGACTGAATAAGAACAGCTCTGGTCTGCAGCTCCCAGCGGGATCAATGCAGAAGGTGAGTGGTTTCTGCATTTTCAACTGAGGCACCTGGCTCATCTCATTGGGACTGGTTAAACAGTGGGTACAGCCCACGGAGGGTGAGCCAAAGCAGGGTGGGGTGTCGCCTCACTGGGAAGGGCAAAACGTCAGGGAACTCCCTCCCCAAGCTAAGGGAAGCTGTGAGGGACTGTGCCATGAGGAACAGTGCATTCCGGCCCAAATACTACACTCTTCCCATGGTCTTCACAACCTGCAGACCAGGAGATTCCCTTGGGTGCCTACAACACCAGAGCCCTGGGTTTCAAGCACAAAATTGGGTGGCTATTAGGGCAGACACCCAGCTAACTGCAGGATTTTTTTTTTCACACCCCAGTGGTGCCTGGAACACCAGTGAGAGAACTGTTCATACCCCTGGAAAAGGGGCTGAAGCCCAGGAGCCATGTGGTCTAACTCAGTGGATCCCAACCCCACTGAGCCCAGCAAGCTAAGATCCACTGGCTTGAAATTCTCACTTCCAGCACAGCAGTCTGAAGTTGACATGGGATGCTCAAGCTTGGTGGAGGGAAGGGCATCCATCATTGCTGAGGCTTGGAAAGGCAGTTTTCCCCTCACGGTATAAACAAAGCTGCTGGGAAGTTTGAACTAGGCAGAGCTCACTGCAGTTTCGCAAAGCCGTTGTAGCCAGACTGCCTCTCTAGATTCCTCTTCTCTGGGCAGGGCATCTCTGAAAGAAAGGCAGCAGCACCAGTCGTGGGCTCATAGATAAAACTCCCGTCTCCCTGGGACAGAGCACCTGGGGGAATGGGGGGCTGTTGGTGCAGCTTCAGCAGACTTAAACGTTCCTGCCTGCCAGCTCTGAAGAGAGCAGTGGATCTCCCAGCACAGTGCTCCAGAGCTGCTAATGGATAGACCGCCTCCTCAAGTTCATCCCTGACCCCCATGCCTCCTGACTGGGAGACATCTCCCAGCAGGGGTGGACAGACATCTCATAGAGGAGACCTCTGGCTGGCATCTGGCAGGTGCTCCTCTAGGACAAAGCTTCCAGAGGAAGGAACAGGCAGCAATCTTGGCTGTTTTGCAGTCTCTTCTGGTGATACCCAGGCAAACAGGGTCTGGAGTGGACCTCCAGCAAACTCCAGCAGACCTGCAGCAGAGGGGCCTGACTATTAGAAGGAAAACTAACAAACAGAAAGGAATAGCATCAACATTAACAAAAAGCATGCCCACTCAGAGACCCCATCTGAGGGTCACCAATATCAAAGACCAAAGGTAGATAAATCCATGAAGATGAGGAAAAACCAGCACAAAAGCCTGAAAATTCAGAAAAACAGAACACCTCTTCTCCTTCAAAGGATAACAACTCCTTGCCAGCAAGGGAACAAAACTGGATGGAGAATGAGTTTGATGAATTGACAGAAGTAAGCTTCAGAAGGTGGGTAATAACAAACTCTTCTGAACTAAACTCCTCATGTTCTAACCCAATGCAAGGAAGCTAAGAACTTTAAGAAAGGTTAGAGGAATTGCTAACTAGAATAACCAGTTTAGAGAACAACATAAATGACCCAATGAAGCTGAAAAACACAGCACAAGAACTTCGTGAAGCATACACAAATATCAATAGCTGAATCGATCAAGATGAAGAAAGGATATCAAGGATTGAAGGTCAACTTAATGAAATAAAGTGAGAAGATTAAAGAAAAAAGAATGAAAAGGAATGAACAAAGCCTCCAAGAAATATGAGAATATGTGAAAAAACCAAGCCTGTGTTTGATTTGTGTACCTGAAAGTGACAGGGAGAATGGATTCAGTTGGAAAACACTCTTCAGGATATTATCCAGGAGAACTTCCCCAACCTAGCCACACAAGCTGACGTCCAAATTCAGGAAATACGTAGAACACCACAAAAATACTCCTCTAGAAGAGCAACCCCAAAACACATAATCATCAGATTTACCAGTGTTGAAATAAGGAAAAAATATTAAGGGCAGCCAGAGAGAAATGTTGGGTTACCCACAAAGGTTACCCATCAAACTAACAGCAGATCTCTCTGCAGAAACCCTACAAGCCAGAAGAGAGTGGGGGCCAATATTCAACATTCTTAAATAAAAAGAATTTTCAACTCAGAATTTCGTATCCAGTCAAACTAAGCTTCATAAGCAAAGGAGAAATAAAATCCTTTATGGACAAGCAAATGCTGAGAGATTTTGTCACCACCAGGCCTGCCTTACAAGAGCTCCTGAGGGAAGCACTAAATATGGAAAGGAAAAACCAGTAGCAGCCACTGCAAAAACATACCAAACTGTTAAGACCATTGACACCATGAAGAAAGGGCGTCAATGAATGAGCAAAATAACCAGCTAGCATCATAATGAAGGGATCAAATTCACACATAACAATATGAACCTTAAACATAAATGGGCTAAATGCCCCAATTAAAAGACACAGACTGGCAAATGTGATACAGAGTCATGACCCGTTGGTGTGCTGTATTCAGGAGACCCATCTCCCGTGTAAAGAAACACATAGGCTCAAAATAAAGGGATGGAGGAATATTTACCAGGCAAATTGAAAGCAAAAATAAAATAAAATTAAATTAAAAAAATAAAAAAAAAGCAGGGGTTGCAATCCTAGTCTCTGATAAGACAGGCTTTAAACCATCAAAGGTCAAAAAAGACAAAGAAGGGCATTACATAATGTTAAAGGGATCAATGCAACAAGAAGAGCTGACTATCCTAAATATATATGCACCAAATACAGGAGCACCCAGGTTCATAAAGCAAGTTCTTAGAGACCTATAAAGAGACTTAAGACTCCCACATAGTAACAGTGTAAGATTTTAACACCCCACTGTCAATATTAGACAGGTCAACATGACAGAAAATTAGCAAGGATATTCAGAATTTGATTGCAACTCTGGACCAAGCAGACCTAATAGACATTTACAGAACTCTCCACCCCAAATCAACAGAATATACATTCTTCTCAACACCACATCGCACTTATTCTAAAATTGACCACATAATTGGAAGTAAAACACTCCTCAGCAAATGCAAAAGAAAAGAAATCATAACAAACAGTCTCTCAGACCACAGTACAATCAAATTAGAACTCAGGATTAAGAAACTCACTCGAAACCACACAACTACATGGAAACTGAATAACCTGCTTCTGAATGACTACTGGGTAAATAATGAAATTAAGGCAGAAACAAATAAGTTCTTTGAAACCAATAGGAACAAAGACACAATGTACCAGAATCTCTGGGACACAGCTAAAGCAGTGTTTAGAGGGAAATTTATAGCACTGAATGCCCACAGGAGAAAGCAGAAAAGATCTAAAATTGACACCTTAACATCACAATTAAAAGAACTAGAGAAGCAAGAGCAAACCAGTTCAAAAGCTAGCAGAAGGCAAGACATAACAAAGTTCAGAGTAGAACTGAAGGAGATAGGGATACAAAAACCCTTCAAAAAATCCATGAATCTAGGAACTGGATTTTTGAAAAGATCAACAAAATAGATAGACCACTAGCCAGACTAATAAAGAAGAAAAGAGAGAAGAATCAAATAGACACAATAAAAAATGATAAATGGGATACCACCACTGGTCCCAGAGAAATACAAACTACCATCAGAGAATACTATAAACACCTCTCTGCAAATAAACTAGAAAATCTAGAAGAAATGGATAAATTTCTGGACACATACACCCTCCCAAGACTAAACCAGAAAGAAGTCGAATCCCTGAATAGACCAATAACAAGTTCTGAAATTGAGGTAGTAATTATTAGCCTACCTACTTAAAAAAGCCCAGCACCAGAGGGATTCACAGCCAAATTCTACCAGAGGTACAAAGAAGAGCTGGTACCATTGCTTATGAAACTATTCCAAAAAATAGAAAAAGAAGGACTCCTGCCTAACTCATTTTATGAGGCCAGCATCATCCTGATCCAAAACCTGGCAGAGACACAACAAAGAAAATTTCAGGCCAATATTCCTGATGAACTTCGATGTGAAAATCCTCAATAAAATACTGGCAAACAGAATCCAGCAGCACATCAAAAACTTATCCCCCACAATCAAGTCGGCTTCATCCCTGGGATGCAAGCCTGGTTCAACATATGCAAATCAATCAAGGTAATCCATCACATAAACAGAACCAATGACAAAAACCACATGATTTTCTCAACAGATGCAGAAAAGGCCTCTGATAAACTGCAACACCCCTTCATGCCAAAAGCTCTCAATAAACTAGTTGTTGATGGAATGTATCTCAAAATAACACGAGCTGTTTATGACAAACCCACAGACAATATCATAATGGGCAAAAACTGGAATGCTTCATTCTGTTTGAAAACTGGCACAAGACAAGGATGCCCAATCTCCCCACTCCTATTAAACATAGTATTGGAAGTTCTGTCCAGGGCAAATAGGCAAGAGAAAGAAATAAAGCATATTCAAATAGGAAGAGAGGAAGTCAACTTGTCTCTGTTTGCAGATGACATGATGGTATATTTGGAAAACCCAGTCATTCCAGCCCAAAATCTCTTTAAGCTGATAAGCAACTTCAGTGAATTATCAGGATACAAAATCAATGTAAAAATCACAAGCATTCCAATACACAAGTAACAGACAAACAGAGAGCCAAAAACTCCCATTCACAACTGCCACAAAGAGAATAAAATACCTAGGAATACAACTTACAAGGGAGGTGAAGGACCTCTTCAAGGAGAACTGCAAACCACTGCTAAAGGAAATAAGAGAGGACACAAACAAATGGAAAGAC
The DNA here is from genome assembly GCF_024542745.1 of Macaca thibetana thibetana. Lineage (NCBI taxonomy): Eukaryota > Metazoa > Chordata > Mammalia > Primates > Cercopithecidae > Macaca > Macaca thibetana. The sequence goes on from NC_065580.1 coordinate 171,686,808, forward strand.
ACTCCATGCACTTGGATAGGAAGAATCAATATCATGAAAATGGCCATACTGCCCAAAGTAATTTATAGATTCAATGCTATCTCCATCAACTACCATTGACTTTCTTCACAGAATTAGAAAAAACGACTTTAAATTTCATATGGAACCAAAAAAGAGCTGGTATAGCCAAGACAAACCTAAGCAAAAAGAGCAAAGCTGAAGGCATCATGTTATCTGACTTCAAACTATACTACAAGGCTACACTAGCCAAAATAGCATGGCACTGGTACCAAAACAGATACATTGACCAATGGAACAGAACAGAGGCCTCAGAAATAACGCCACACATCTATGACCATCTGATCTTTGACAAACCTGACAAAAACAAGCAATGGTGAAATAATTCCCTATTTAATAAATGCTGTTGGGAAAACTGGCTAGCCATATTCAGAAAACTGAAACTGGACCCCTTTTGTACACCTTATATAAAAATTAACTCAGGATGGACTAAAGACTTAAACATAAGACCTAAAACCATAAAACCCATAGAAGAAAACTTAGGCAATACCATTCAGGACATAGTCATGGGCAAATACTTCATGACTAAAACACCAAAAGCTATGGCAACAAAAGCCAAAATTGACAAATGGGATCTAATTAAATTAAAGAGCTTCTGCACAGCAAAAGAAACTATCATTAGAGTGAACAGACAACCTACAGAGTGGGAGAAAATTTTTACAATCCATCTGAAAAAGGGCTGATATCCAGAATCTACAAGAAACTGAAGCAAAATTACCAGAAAAAATCAACCCCATCAGAAAATGTGCAAAGGATATGAACAGACACCTCAAAAGAAGACATTTATGTGGCCAACAAACATATGAAAAAAAGCTCATCATTACTGGTGATTAGAGAAATGCAAATCAAATCCACAATGTGATACTATCTCATGCCAGTTAGAATGGCGATCATTAAGAAGTCAGGAAGCAACAGATGCTGGAGAGGATATGGAGAAATGGGAATGCTTTCACCCTATTGGTGGGAGTGTGAAGTAGTTCAACCATTGTGGAAAACAGTATGGTGATTCCTCAAGGATCTAGAACTAGAAATACCATTTGTCTCAGAAATCCCATTACTAGATATATACTCAAAGGATTATAAATCATTCTACTATAAAGACACATGCACAAGTATGTTTATTGCAGAACTATTTACAATAGGAAAGTCTTGGAACCAACCCAAATGCCCATCAGTGACAGACTGGATAACGAAAATGCATCACATGTATACCATGGAATACTATGCAATGAAAAAGGATGAGTTCACGTCCTTTGCAGGGACATGGATGAAGCTGGAACCATCATTCTTAGCAAACTAACACAGGAATAGAAAACCAAATACTGCATCTTCTCATAAGTGGGAGATGAACTATAAGAACACTTGGACACAGGGAGGGGAACATCACAAACCAGGACCTGTCGGGGGCTGGGGGACTAGGGGAGGGGATAGCATTAGGAGAAATACTTAATGTAGATGATGGGTTGATGGGTGCAGCAAACCACCATGGCACGTGCATACCTATGTAACAAACCTGCACATTCTTCACATGTATCCCAGAAACTAAATTATATATTTAAAAAGGATATAAAGAAGAGGAGTGCTATCATATGTTTAAAAGAGGATGTTTAATTTATCAGAGGTTGCAGAATGCAATGGGGAGTAAAATCCAGTGAAAGAGTGGAGAATTGAGACTATATCATTTGTCAAGGTTGTAGTTCAAAGTCCAACTTCCAGAAATCTGTTACTAGATCCGGAAAAGGTAGAGACTTGGAGGAATCGTCAGACTTTGGAGGGAAACAGTCTCTACTCAGACACAGAGAATGCTCCCCTACAATGCCCCCACAATTCTGGTAGCCTGAGGATGCCAGAAAATATCTTGCAGAGATGAGAACCAATATGTTTGACAAGGATGCAAGCACAGCAGAGGAAGGTCAGGTTTGCCCCACGTATCTGAACAGGGAAATACTGAGGGTTCCTTAAAACAACAAAACAAAACAAAACAAAACAACACAACTCAGCCGTTCTCTTCTTAGAGCACTGAGATTTACAAACCAAGGACCCCAGTGGTGTGTCAGACATGACCTCTTCAATGGCTGAGACATCCCTTGCTACAGTCTGGCTGCAGCACTAGTCAGAGTTCATCTTCCCACTGACCTGGTTTTGATTCTGCTTTCTAATCTTTTCAGCCTAGTTGAATCTATCTTGGGTATTCATGTGTGATCAAGCTATAGCCACTCTTTTGGTAATAGCAGACTGGCCCCATTGATGCCTGGCAGAGTCTCTTGCTCTTGTAGCTAAAACACTCCAAGAAATACGCGCAAAATCTTAAGTCAGTGGTAGTGGGAAGGGAGAAGTAGGTTTGCATTAGAGAGATCTGGAAGGCTGAATGAGCAGGATTTGGTAATAAATTAGGTGTGGTCATTACAGAAGAGAGAAGAGGCAGAGCTGAGCCTGGGTCATGGTGTTTAAACTCTTGTTTAAAGCTAAAGATTTTTTTTTTTTTTTTTTTGCCAGAAAAATCCAGGTAGGCACATTTTGCCTACAATATCAGGAGGCTCACAGCTTTAGCCAAATGTTAGGAACCCCTCTGTAGAGGAAAATCCTAGGGGTTGGATAGGACGACCTGAAAGATTCCTTCTGCTTCCTCAATATTTGAATAGTTATAGAACCCAAGTTTTGGTCTATTTGGGGGCCTATTGGTAGCTACAAGGAAGTCAGGAAGAGGAGCTGGTACTTTTATGAGGCACTAGGGAATGCAGGAGGGAAATGTATTTTGTTTTAGACCTGGAGGTTGAAGTGCTGGGAGGGCATTCTTGGGCAGATGTTGAGTGGGTTAGCAAAGACACACTTGGAGAAAGTGTTTAGAGCATTAGATCTGCACTGTTGATTATGGTAGCCATTGGGCACATGTGGCCATTGAAGACTGTGGCTAACAAAATGTGGCTAATCCTAACTGGGATATACTGTAAGTGTAATGTACATCCATTTCTAAGACAGTTACAAAATATAAAATATGTCAATTTAAGAATATTAGCTACATGTTAAAATCATAATATTTTGAATATATTCAGTTAAATAAATATATGATTAAAATAAGTCCATCAGCTCCTCCTTACTTTTTAAATGTGGCTACTGGAAATTTTAAAACTACATGTGTAGTTTCTGTTTGCAGCTCACATATTTGTGTTGGGTAGCACTGCTCAAGGTGGTGTTTGGGGGTAGTTATCACGGACAACTTGGGAACATTTGAGCTCTCTGGGAAGAGGATATACAGAGAGAAAAGCAGAAGGTTGAAGGCATACTTATGGAGCATTTCTACATTCACAGATCTAGAAGGAAAAGGAGGAGACTGGAAAGGAGCTAGGGAATAAGGCCAGAGAAGGGGAAGTAGGTGACATCACAGGAATGAGGGGAAGAAGGGGCTTTAGGAAAGAAAAGGATAGCGATAAGGATTATGCAAAGTAATTTGACCTTTGTTCTATTGCTATTGGAGAGCACATGGAGGTTTTCTTCCCCAGAAAGTAAAATGATCAAATTTAAATTTTAAGAAGATGATTTTGGTAAGAAAATAATGAACCAATTGGATTGACAGAGAAGCTGAAGGTCAGATGGATAGCTAGAAAGTCAGGGAATAAGAACAATCAAAAAGCCCTTAGGCATCTAGAAAGCTGAGCAGAAAAGAATTGTTTTGACTTTGAGAAAGAACTTTTTATTTTATTTTCTTGCCTTGAAAAATGAGGTGTTTTTGAACAGTGAGATTTTGGTAATTTAAAGCTTGTATCTCTGTCTATAGAATCCAGAAAATGGGTTGCAGTAAAAATCAGTGTCACAGATGATTAAAGATGCTTTGCGTGGGAAAAATAGAAGGCGGTAAAGAAACTAAAGACACAAAGATTATAGGACTTCTAAGAAACAAAGGTTGTCTTTTTGTATAATTGTCTCATGTAGAGAAAACAGAAAACAACATTATTCTCCACCCTTAAGAACATGAAAGTAGAAAAGAATGGTTTCTAAAAAGAGTTTTCCTTGAGACTCTGCCACCATAACTTGTGACCATTTAAGGTATTTCTAAGTGTTTACAAATTGAACATACTATGTCCTAGAATGTCCTTTGAGCAGAAATTTTGGTAATTAAAATTATTTATTTGGAGTTTGGTTTAAGGCAGAGAACAGATCGAAATATATGAAAGTATAAAACTCAGAGAATTAAGTGAAGATGAGCTGAATATTCTGAAGGTTGTATTAGTCCATTTTCATACTGCTATGAAGAAATACCTGAGACTGGGTAATTTTCTTAAAAAAAGAGGTTTCATGGACTCACAGTTCCACATGGCTGGTAATGCCTCACGATCATGGTGGAAAGTGAAGGAGGAGTAAAGGCACATCTTATATGGTGGCAGGCAAGAGAGCATGTGCAGGGGAACTGCCCTTTATAAAACCATCGGATCTCGTGAGATGTATTCACTATCAGGAGAACAGCATGGGAAAAACCTACACCCATAATTAAATTACCTCCCACTGGGTTCCTCCCTTGACACGTGAGGATTATGGGAGCTACAAGATAAGATTTGGATGGGGACATGGCCAATCCATATCAAAGGTATTTGGATCCTGTTTAAAGATATGTTATAGTCTTTGCTAGCTTAAAGAGAAAAGAGAAAAAAAACAATGGCAAAAGGAAGCCAACAGAAGGGGCCATATGAAGGGACTAAACAAAAAGGACATGGTCAATTAAAGACATTTGGAAAATCTACCTAGATGGAGTACTGTAGGATTTGGATACTTTGTTGGATACTGAATACACAGGATTAGGATGAAATCAGTGCTGTTGTAGAATAACTGTAATATGCAGCAGCTAACATTTATTGAGCATTTATTATATACTCATTTATTTATTACAACAATCTCACGCAGTAGGTATTATCTCAATGCTACAGATGGTGCAGTGAGATTAGGTAACTTGTCCAAGGTCACCCAGGTAGCCAGTGAGCCCACTATATCATGCTGTCTCCTTAAGTGTTGTTAGGGAGCCACACGATGAACCAGGAGGTGTTGGCTGGGTTATATGTGGTAACACATGACTCCAAACATTTTAGTAATCTATAATAACACAGTTTTTTTGTTTGTTGGTTTGGTTTGGTTTTGGTTTTGGTTTTCTTTTTCTTTTCTTTTCTTTTTTTTCTTTTTAAATTTCATTGCAGGACACTTGCTCTGATTCATTTCTGGACTTAAGTGGAAGAAGCAGCCCTTATCTAGGATATTGTTAGTCTTTGGCAGAGGGACTACAAAGCAATGGAAGGATGATGTGATGGCTCTGAAAGCTTCTCTTGGATGTAGAATATAAAGTTTGCTCACCTTTTGTTATCCAAAGTAAGCCATGCCGCAAGCCTGACAGTGGGGTGAAGAGTGAAATGTTCCCACTAGGGAGGGTCTTTAGAAGACCCCTAGAGAGAGTTTGGGTTCTTTGTCTTTTGTTTTTGTTTATTTTTATCATGTGAATCTTTAGCTTTACAAGGAAGAGAAGCAATGAATGGTTGGTCTGACTTCTTTTCACACTGAGGAGTTAATAGGATGACCCAAAAAGTTAATCCCCACACTGTCAGTGTTGTTTGGGGAGGGGCAGGTGGCAGAGAGTTACGCAGGCAGGAGACAATGCAAGGGAGAGCACTGCCTCCCATAGGGGTCAGTAAGGTAGTGAGACAGCCAAGTGGAAAGGGGTCCACAGAGAAACTTCAGGCGCCCTGCACACTGGGAGGAGTGCGCACTCGGGGTGGAGCCACAGACGTTTGCACCGTTTGCAGGGCGGAGGACCCTGACCCGTCCTCTTCCTGGTTAGAACCCGGGCTTCAATCTGTGAGGAAGGAAGCCTGTATAGCAGGACTCTCTCTCTGCTGAGAGTCCCCGTTTCCCATTTTTTCCTTTTTGCCCCATAAATTACATTTTTATCACCCTTTAAAGTGTCTGTGAGCCTAATATTTCATGGCTGTGTGACAAGGACCCGGCTCTTAGGTGAACTAAGGAGAAAATCCTACAACAGTAGTACTAGGCCATAGCCTAAATCCAAACACAGCAAAATCCACACAACCAAAATCTTTGCTCAGCAAGGTACCTGGAAAAAAAAACCTGTCTCAACAGTAAGTCAGGCCACATCAGACAGAAGCTAAAGGCTAGCCCGAGTGAGGGCTGGTAAGGAAGGAGAGATGATGCAAGGTTACCAAACAAGATTTGGTAAGGGCTGAAGGTCAGTTCAGCTATAAAGGGTGGGGGGAAGCCAGTTTTTGAGGAGGTCACTTCAAGCCTTGAGTTCCTTTGTCTAAGCCCCTGTTCTCCTGGCTGTTTCCCATTAATTTTGGGGGAATGTGCTATGAACTGATGGGCACAGATGTGTGTAAAAGAGAGACAGTTATAGGCAGTCCTATTTATTCAAATGTGACAGGATGATGGACCTAGTCACATCCACAAAACCAATTATAAGCTAAACCCATGCAGGTAGTTAGGTAGAACACACCCATTTAAAAACGAACAGCACTTTAATTCTTGAATTAATGTTAAATTCAGCCTGAATTTATTGGATAAATGTCTCATTTCGTGTTAGTAAATCTAACTAAAGACTTTAACTAAATCTGACTAATGACTCTAACTAAAGCTATTTCCACAGAGATGTAAATTGTTCTTGATGAATACAATAAAAGCAAGTAATAAACACTTTTTGGAACTTAGAACAAATTCACTTCAGGTGAAGGTCAAGCACTTGAGAATAAGATAATTATTTTTCCTTTCAAATACTAAAGAGTTGCAAAAACTCTGGTGATAAATTGGAACATTTGGGAAATGAAGGCAACAAGAAGATTTAATTTATTGCCCATGTATAAGAATTCTAATTTTTGCACATTCCTTATAATCTTTTCCTAAATACATATAAAAACTGTGTAGTTACATAGTTTAAAATTTCACTGTAATATAACATGTTCCATAAATAATTTTTCAGGTTCTAGTACAGTTCTTATGATTATAATGGTTGCAACATAGTTCACTGCATAGAGTTAACATAATTTAATTTATTATTTTCATTATTAAACATGTAGTTTCTTTCAGTTTATTATCATTATTAATAATACTGCAGTAAATGGCCACATGGAACCTATGTGTTTTTTTGTTTGTTTGTTTTGGATTTTTTTCGTTGCAATACATGTCCTAAATACATGGCATTACTGGGTCAAAGGTTATGAAATTTTAATGACTATGCAAACTATTTTAAAAATAACTCCCAATTTAACAAAAACGTGAGTATGAAATTCACTGAATTCTCCCTTGCTTTAGAAATTATATTGGGCCGGGCGCGGTGGCTCAAGCCTGTAATCCCAGCACTTTGGGAGGCCGAGGCGGGCGGATCACAAGGTCAGGAGATCGAGACCACAGTGAAACCCCGTCTCTACTAAAAATACAAAAAATTAGCCGGGCGCGGTGGCGGGCGCCTGTAGTCCCAGCTACTCAGGAGGCTGAGGCAGGAGAATGGCGGGAACCCGGGAGGCGGAGCTTGCAGTGAGCCGAGATCGCGCCACTGTACTCCAGCCTGGGCAACAGCGTGAGACTCCGTCTCAAAAAAAAAAAAAAAAAAAAAAAAAAGAAATTATATTGAAAGGTTATATAAATTGACTCATTAATATTGTAGAAAAAAATGATACTTTGTGTTAATTTGTGTGTCTGAATACTTGTGAGGCTAAACACTATACCACAGGTTTCTTTAACCAACAGAAGGAGTTATAATTCTTTCATTCGGTAATTGGACAAATATTTTTTGAGCGCCTACAACGTGCCAGGCAGTTTTGTTTGTTTGTTTCAGAGCACACAGCAGTGAAGTAAACAAACTCCCTTGCCCTCATGGATTTTATATTCATGTAAAAAAAGACAATAAACATAATAAGTATTAAAATTATGTAGTATGTTAGAATGTTATAACTGCTGTTAAAAAGTAAGATAAAATAATAAGGAGTTTTTTAGCAGAAGTTGCATTTCTAAATACGGTGGTCACTGAGAAATATTTGAACAAGTACTTGAAAGAGGTGGAGTAGGTCCCATATGGGTGTCAGAGGAAAGAGTGTTGCAGCCAGGGACCTTAGGTTGTAGAAGACCCTAAGCGGACCATGTGTGAGGTGTTGCAGGAGAATGTGGGAGGACAGTTTGGCTAGAGTGAAGTGAAATCTTTGATGTGATGAAGTGATGATCTTTGATGAAATCTAAGGATGCTTAGAAATCTAAGGATGCTTATTTGTTTCACAGGAGAAAAACAAGGAGAGAAAAATCTAAACCCAGCACAAGAGAAAGTTTCCAAAAAGAGGTCGTCGCCAATACCAAAATTAGCTGTGATATTCAGGAATTAAAAAATGGGAACATGATAACCACATTCAATAAAGACCAAGGCCAGCTTCCATTGGCCAGAGCTCAGCCACGCGGCCACACCTGGCTGAAGAGACTGACTGAAGAATTCCCTGAATATTTTAATGTACCTCTGGTTATAACACAGAATAACCACAAGGTGGCAGAAGAACTCCATTCTTGTAAATGTCTTAGTTTCTTTATTTCATCTTCCCTATTCCGTCTAATGTTCCTTGAATTTTAGTATTTTGTTGGTTTGAAAATATGTGTGACCTACGTCCTTTAAAGGATTCAGTTGCTAAAGTTTTAAATAGGCTGGAATATAAAACATTTATAGAAAAGAAAAATACCAACAGTATGATGTTAGTGAACTATTAATAATTAATCCAATTAAATAAAATATATTTGCTTTGGATTAATACATATCTTGTTTTGATGTTTGCTAAATAAAACTAAGCATTAGGAGGTCAAATAGCCACAATGAATATTTTCGTATTATTTAATAAGCCAGTTTCAAGGCATACATGCTAAATTTGTTCTTAAGGAAAAGTTGAATTTTTGCTTTCATGAAATTACAAACTCTAAGGCAATTTTATGCCTGTAAATCCAATGTGTTCTGAAGTTTAAAGTGCCAAAGGCTACTGGATTTAAACAGATCTTGTATGACTCTCTGTTTCATCTCTTCAGAGGTTGATAGTAAGCAAGTTTGGCAGCAACTCACAGCTTCTGCTGTAACATGATGCTAATAATGGCGACTTTATAAGATTGTTGCAAAGAGTCAGTGATGCCACAAGCAACGTCCTTTATATATGCAGAATTTAAAAAATAAAGTAAATAGAAATATTCCTTCCTCTGTTCCCAATTTTTCTAACGTTATTTGCAACTGGTGTTTTATTGCAAGACCAAAGGCTAAAATATACATGTAGCTAGCAGAATCAAAACCTAGATCAGATGTTCAAAAGCATCATGCTGCTAAAAGATTTCAGCGTCTAAACTTTGCTCACTGTTCTGAAACATCTTTCCACTTCCTGTTAAAAAAAAAAAACATGATATTCTTTGAAGCTCATTTTTTGGGGTTCATGTGTTGTAATTACACATTTGTTATATAGGGTATATGATGACTTACGCTCTATGGTGTTATTCAGTACACTGTAGAAAAAGGAGAATAAAGAATGTTGTTTGTCAGTAGGTAGCTCTGTCCTCTTTATCCTTGAATGTAATTTACTAAAGAGCTGACAAAATTACAGCACAGGCAGCAATTCACCATATTACCCTGCAGACAGCCAAGAGACTGACATTGAGATGATGCTTTTTAACTTGGGTCTGTGTAAGGAACCTGACGGGGTTATATGAAATCTTCATTTCTGTACTATGAAAAAATGATGTTGCTTTTAAGAAGGACGCACAAAAGTGTGTACTCTGGGCAAGGCTATTGATAAAGATGCAACAGGGATGTATGGAAACCCAATATGTAACATTGAAATGACTTTTGATTCATTTGTATTTGGTCTTAGACAAGAAACATAGATTAAGAAAAGGTCTAAAAAAATGGAGCACTAGGAAAAATGATAGGAAATTTTGTGTTCTTGACTAACAGCTATCTAATATGAAATACACATTTGTAATATTTTGACATATATGATTTAATACAACTACATTTTGTAATAAATATCTTTAATTCTAAGGATTGAAAATCTTAAAAGGATCTCAATTTATAGTTATAGCTGTTTTGTTTCAACAGGCTGATGGACTTGGAAATTGCAGGTTTCTTAAACACATTCGATGAACTTAAAAAGCAGGGGGAGATACTTTCAGATGGCCTTGAATGGGAAGGGGGGGACCCTGGATTTCTCTGGACACCTCTTTCTTCCTTTCTTCTCTGTAGGTGGGGACCTCTTCTTCTCAACTAGTCAGCAATTATAAGAATGAAAATTATCTTAGCAGCTATTCAGAGTAGGTCCAAAAGATAATCAAATAAAGAAGATTTCAATATTCTCAAGGCAGAAGAGACAATGTCTTTGCATCTGCAGTTGGAAAGCCTGGAGTAATCTCCTTCCCATCTTCCACTGTGGAAATTCCTTCTGTTCTCAAGGTCTTGAGCATATGATAACTCCATGATGGATTTTCTGACTCCTGGAGTTAAAACGTGCCTTCCCTTGCCTGCGCTCACATAGCCATGAGTTTATCAGGAGTTGCATCCTCAAACAGAGCTGCTAGGCCACGTGTGCTCTGTACAGCCTCTGGTATCGGCGTATGACTACTGAGCTGGCATTTTTCTCAATTCTTAAGAAAAATCAAAACCAGTTTGGTTTTCTTTTTAAATAGTGGTAAAATAGACATCATGTAAAATCGACTATTCTAACCATTTTTAAGTGTGCAATTCAGTGGCATTAAGTACACTCACATTGTTATGTAATTATCACCACTCAACAGTTTTTTGTGTGGATTTTTCAGGGTTTTCTAAATATATAATTCTATCATCTGTGAACAGAGGTAAATTTAATTCTTCATTTCCAATTTTATTTCCTCTTCTAATATTATGTTGAATAGAAGTCAGATAAAAAGTGTCTGATTATACTTATATGAAGCACCTAGAAGTCAAATTCATAGAGCTAGAAAGTAGAATAGTCTATGAAGGGCTTTGGAGAGGGGGTAGTGAGAGTTATGGTTTAATGGGTACAGTTTCAGTTTGTGTTGATGAAAACATTTTGGGCGTGGTATATGAGCTTTTGTCTTAGGTTCTGATTTCAGAGAAAAATGGCCGATATATGCTGCTCTTGTTTTGCTCATGGCTGGAAAACTGGGGTCTGGGAACCAAGGGGTGGAAGTGGGATTGGCTTTTTTCACTGTCACTTCCAGCGATATGCTTGGGGACAGTCTTCATCTTCACAGCCTTAGGATCTTCCGGAATGAAATGCTTGGTTCTCATGGGTAGAACACACATATGGAGGACACAGTAAGAGTTCCAGTGAATGAAGCTACTGAACTCCTGGTCACTCTTGAACCCCCAAATCAGAGGATCAGCAGGCAAAAAGGGGCTGTTCTATTATGGGCGGGATAATTGAGTCTGATTGCTGTGCGAGGAGGTAGGACTGATGCTGCACCGTGGTATCAGGTAGGAGTAGCTCTGGAATTTGGAAATTCACTGGGTTCTCTTTGGATGCTTCCACGTCGTTGACAACTATAAATGAGAAATTGAGCAACCTTGGCCCAAGCAAGACGAGACAAATAAAAACTAACATTTCTCAAGGATGAAGGTCTAGGTTATCCAACCAGAAAAGCCTCGGGCTGCCAAAATACTGGTCAAGGCAAAATGAAAATAGATGATGAAGAAGATTAATGGTAGATACTAGTTATGACCTCAGGTTGATGACAGCAGCAGGGACTGGTCCATCAATCCTTTATACTATGCCCTTGTAGACACCGGGGTTGGTTGGAGATTGCAGAGACCTTTGTAACACTTGGGATGTAAAAGAAGCCATGCCAGACTGCTGCTTTTTGTCTTACATTGAAGGGAAATAGCCGTGCTTGAGCATTCTACTTGATTTTTTTTTTTTTTGAAATAGCAAAGCTATCATGAAATCATTCGCTTGTAACGAAATGCAGCCATTGTCAGCTATGAGAGTTGCTGGGGTGGGGCGTGTTTGAGTGTGTATGTGTCTGTTTCCCTTGCTCTATTTCAGATCTAACCCTTGAATTGCTAACTGGGGGAGGGAATGGCCTCTTTTTAGATTGTCCTTGTTTTGACTTATCTGCCAAGGCAAAAGAATGTCAGAGGGTTTGCCACACAGTCCTGCAGAGAACCCTGCTCTTTGCCAGGATTTTTGTATCAAATAGTTTGTTTGGCCAAATTTAGAGAATAGTTTAAAGGGGGGAAAAGCTTGCATGTGATATGTATAATTATTATGTTAGAATACTTTTTAAATAATATGCTGCGATTGGCATCTTTCTTCCTGAAGGTTGGGGATTGTGCTGAGAGAGTGCAGCTGTGTCTCTGCTCTCTGCAGTCTTGGGCAGGCGTCACTGTTTGTCTCCTGATACAGAGGGCTGAATGCACTATTTCACATTGATGCCACATTTTAAAATCTAAATATGATTAACATGTTTTAGGGTGTTTAACAAATAATTCACTTTTTTGCAGATATGAAATGCTAAGATATAAAAAGAGAGAGAGAAGGCATGCAAGAAACTGTGTAATACTAGAGGAAGGCTGTATTGGACACAGTACCATCTTTTATTTCATATACTTCTGTGACAACTAAGTCTGTGCAGGATTTGACTAGCTCTGTACAGATACCATCTGATGGAGTTTTCACCTGGTACCTTGTTGTGGGAAGTCAGGGACCCTGAACGGAGGGACTGCCTGAAGCCATGGCAGAAAAACATAAATTGTGAAGATTTCATGGACATTTATTAGTTCCCCAAATTAATACTTTTATAATTTCTTACGCCTGTCTTTACTGCAATCTCTGAACATAAATTATGAAGATTTCATGGACATTTATCACTTCCCCAATCAATACTCTTGTGATTTCCTATGCCTGTCTTTACTTTAATCTCTTAGTCCCATCATGTTCATAAGCCGAGGATGAATGTTGCCTCAGGACCCTGTGATGATTGTGTTAACTGCACAAATTGTTTAAAGAATATGAAATCTGGGCACCTTGAAAAAAGAGCAGGGTAAGAGCGATGTTCAGGGAACAAGAGAGATAACCATTAGGTCTGGCTGCCTGAGAGCCAGGTGGAACAGAGCCATATTTCTCTTCTTTCAAAAGCAAATAGGAGAAATATCACTGAATTCTTTTTCTCAGCAAGGATCAGCCCTGAGAAAGAGAATGCGTTCCTAGGGGGAGGTCTCTAAAATGGCCCCTCTGGGAATGTCTGTCTTTTACAGTTGCAGATAAAGGATGAAATAAGCCCTGGTCTCCTGTAGCGCTCCCAGGCTTATTAGGATGAAGAAATTCCCACCTAATAAATTTTGGTCAGACCGGTTGTCTGCTCTTAAACCCTGTCTCCTGGTAAGACGTTATCAATGACAATGCATGCCCGAAACTTTATTAGTGATTTTAATTTGACCCTGGTCCTGTGATCTCACCCTGCCTCCATTTGCCTTGTAATATTGTATTACCTTGTAAAGCATGTGATCTCTGTGACCCACACCCTATTCATACACCCCTCCCCTTTTGAAAATCACTAATAAAAACTTGCTGGTTTTGCAGCTTGGGGGGCATCACGGAACCTGCCGACATGTGATGTCTCCCCTGAACACCCAGCTTTAAAATCTCTCTCTTTTGTATTCTTTCCTTTTATTTTTCAGACCAGCTGACACTTAGGGAAAAAGAAAAGGACTCATGTTGAATTATCGGGGGCTGGTTCCCCTGATAGTACCTTACTATGGACCTCTGACTTTTGTTAAAGGCTTTTCTGGAGCATTAGCATTGGCTGTTATTGGAAGCTTGCTGACCTCTCATGAGTGTGCAGTCTGAGCACTGGGGGAGATAATGTCCTGTGAAGGATAAAAACCAATTGATAAATGGCTTCTTCTTTCTTTCCCCAGGCAGATAGTTTTGAGATATATTCCATAAGAGTCCTTCAAAGAGTCCAGGAGATCAAACACCAATTTGAAAAATCATTCTCATATTGAATTTGTCTTGTACCTTGTTCTATTTTCTTTCTTTCATTCCTGCTCTCTAGGATAATCACTTCCCAAATAAAGTGCTCCACCTAAGACTTTGTCTCAGGATCTTTCCTTAGGGATCACAGGTTAAGACACAGCAGAGCCATCATATAAGCTAATTTTGATGGAAAAAAAAAAAACCAAAAAAACCAAAAAAACCTTTGGAGGAGACTTCTGGTTCCAAAATGGCAACATAGAAGCAAACTGGCCTTACTTTTCCCCACAGAACACCAAAAACAAATATGCAGTATGAAGATTATCACCAGCAATATCTCAGAACTCAAATATGAGGCTGAGATGTTCCTGGGCCACAGAGAAGTGAAAACCTCTTAAGAAAACAGTAAGAGAATTGGACTTTCATATTCTTGACGTCCATCCTCCCGTCTGCCCAACACCAAGCACATGGAAAATTTTTCCCAACTCACAGTTTCTATACTGGAAAAAGTGAGATCAAGGTGATGACAAACTTCTCCATAATCCTGGGTTCTTTGGCAGGGTAACTATCCTCAACCCATAGGAAGCATTGGGAGTACCTGAAGGGAGAAATATCCTCGAAGACAGTCAGAGACAAAGAGGGGAGGTTGGACTACTATTCTTAGCCCAGGAAGCTCTGCTCTGTAACTTGGTCAAGGAGATGGCAGATCAGAGTGGCTGTTCAGCAGCATCAAACTGTAAAATGTTCGTTCCACAGGCCACTGGGCATGAGCCTTTAGGCACAGGCACCCTTCTAATACTACTAAGTGTCTCCTTTGTGACCTCTGTCATTTGGGATGGGCAGCACACTGATTGTTTCCTAGAATCAAGGGAGACTTGGGTGAAAGACACCATCTAGTACTGAAAAGAAGCAGTGACCTAGCAGAGGACAAGGAAAATCAATAGAGAAATTACAAAGCATCTCTAAGCAAACATATCCAATAAAAACCCAAACAACGTAGACAAAAAGACTAGAATAAATAATAAATCCTTCAATGCAAAGACATGGACATACATCCACAAGAAACAATAGCAAATAGGGAACCATAATCTCTCCAAAAGAACAAAGCCAGGATCCAGCGACTCTAACTAGATGATGATATGTGATCACTCTGACCAAGAATTCAAAAAAGCACTTTTAAGGAAACTCAGTAATCTCCAGGATAACACAGAAAAACAATTTAGAAATTTACCAGAGAGATTTATTAAAGAGATTGAACTAATAAAAACAGACAGAAATCTTGGAACTGAGAAATACATTTGCTGAATCAAAAATTCATTAGAAGCAGCAGAATGACTTAGGCAGAGGAAAGAATCAGTGAGTTCAAATACACAGAGGAGAAAAAAGAAACAGGATATAAAGAAATAATCACCAATAAGAAATAGAAAATTAAAAGACTAAACCTAAGAATTATTGGTGTTCAAGAGGGAGGTAAGCAAGAGCAAGGAGTAGAAAGCTTATTTAAATACAAAATAACAGAAAACCTTCCAAACTAAATAAGGAGGTAAATATCTAAGTACAGGAAGGTCAGAGAACACCAAGTAGGTGTCTGAACTAAATAAGACTACCAAAAGTCATGTTATGATCAAACTTTCAAATGTCAAGGACAGAGAGAATCCTGAAAGCAGCAAGAGAAAAGAAGCAAATCACATAAAAAGGAGCTCCAATTTGCCTAACAAACCTCTCAATGAAAATCATACTGGCTGTGAGGGAGTGGAACAGTATTTTTAAAAATCACTTTAATTTTAGGTTTTGGGGTACATCTGAAGGTTTGTTACATAGGTAAACTCAAGTCACAAGGGTTTGTTGTGCAGATTATTTCATCATCCAGATACAAAGCCCAGTGCCCAATAGTTTTCTTTTCTGCTCCTCTCCCTTCTCCCACCCTCCATCCTTTGTGTCCATGAGTTCTCATCATTTGGCTCCCACTTATAAGTGAGAACATGTGGTATTTGATTTCCTTTTTATGCATTAGTTTGCCTAGGATAATAGCCTCCAGCTCCATCAGTGTTTCCACAAAACACATTAACTCATTCTTTTTTATGACTGCATAGTATTCCATGGTGTATATGTACCACATTTTCTTTATCCAAACTGTTGTGGTTGGGCATTTAGGTTGATTCCACATCTTTGCTATTGTGAATGGTACTGCAATGAACATTCACATGCATGTGTCTTTATGGTAGTATGATGTATATACCTCTGGGTATAAACCCAGTAATGGAATTGATGGGTCCAATGGTGGTTCTGCTTTTAGCTCCTTGAGGAATCACCATACTGCTTTCCACAACAGTTGAACTAATTTACACTCCCACTAGTAGTGTAGAAGTGTTCCTTTTTGTCCACATCCTTGACAGCATCTATACTTTTTTGACTTTTTATTAATAGCCATTCTGACTGGTGTGAGATGATATCTCATTGTGGTTTGGATTTACATTTCTTTAATGATCAGGGATATTGAGATTTTTTTCATATGCTTGTTGGCTGCATATATGTCCTCTATTGAAAAGTGTCTGTTCCTGTCCTTTGCCTACTTTTTAGTAGCATTGTTTTTCTCTTGTAAATGTGTTTAAGTTTCTTATAGATGCTAGATACTAGACCTTTATCAAATGTATAGTTTGCAAAAATTTTCTCCCATTCTGTAGGTTGTAAGTTTAATCTGTTGATAGTTTCTTTTGCTGTGCAGAAGCTCTTAAGTTTAATTAGGTCCCATTTGTCAATTTCTGCTTTTGTTGCAACTGCTTTTGGCACCTTTGTCATAAAATCTTCACTCATTCCTACGTCCAAAATGGTATTTCCTAGGTTGTCTTCCAGGGTTCATATAGTTTTGGGTTTTAACTTAAGTCTTTAATTTATCATTAGTTGATTTTTGTATATGGTGTAAGGAAGGGATCTGGTTTCAATCTTCTGTATATGGCTAGCCAGTTACCCCAGAATTATTTATTGAATAAGGTGTCTTTTCCTCATTGCCTTGTTTTTGTCAGCTTTGTCAAAGATCAGATGGTCATAGGTGTGTATCCCTATTTCTGGGCTCTCTATTATGTTTCATTCATCCATGTGTCTGTTTTTGTACCAGTACCATGCTATTCTGGTTACTGTAGCCCTGCGGTATACTTTGAATTTGGTAATGTGATGCCTCCAGCTTTGCTCTTCTTGCTTAGGATTGCCTTGGCTATTCAGGCTATTTGTTTGGTTCCATATGAATTTTAAAATAAATTTTTCTAGTTCTGTGAAGAATGTTAATAGAACAACATTTTCAAAGAGCTGAAAGAAAAACATCCTTTCACCCAAGAATACTGTATCGACAAAACTATCCTTCAAATATAAAGGAGAGATAAAGTCTTTCCCAGACAAACAAAAGCTGAGAGAATGTGTCACCAGCATACTCATCTTACAAGAAATGCTGAAAAGTGTTTTTCAATCTGAAAGAAAAACACACTAATGTGCAGAGGAAAACTTTTCAAAAGGTATAAAATCCACTGGTTAAACTAGTCCACAGACAAACCCAGGATAATCAAATATTGTAATTGTGGTGTGCAATTCACTCACAACTTTAGTATGAAGCCCAAAAGACAAATCTGTCAAAAACAATAATAGCTATGGCAACCTGTTAAAAGGTAGGTAACATAAACATAGGTAAATCGAGGTAATGAAACTAAAAATATGGGAGGACGGAGTTTAAAAAATGTACATTTTTTTTTCATTTTTCTTTGTTTCTATCTTTTCTTTATGATTTAAGTTGTCATCTTTTAAAAATAACTTGTTATATTTATAAGATTTTATTTGTAAGCCTCATGGTAACCGTAATGCAGAAACCTATAGCAGATTCACTGAAAAAAAAAAAGGCAACAGAATAAAGCATACTACCAGAGGAAAAGGAAATCATTTAACAGCAAAGGAAGACAATAAGAAACATGGAAAGAGAGAGAGAGAAATCTCAAAACAAACAGAAAAAAAAGCAAGAAATGGCAATAGTAATTCTTTGTTTACAAAAAATAACACCGAATGTAAAAGGACTCAATTCCCAAATTAAAAGGCATAGAGTGACTGAATAATAAGGAAACAAGGCCCACGTATATGTTGCCTACAAGAAACTCACCACACCTATGAGGACACACATAGATTGAAAGTAAAGGGATAGACAAAGATATTTCATGTAACTAGAAACCAAAAAAGTAAGTAGCTATACTTATATTGGATAAAATAGACCACAATTAAAGACTGTAAAAAGAGACAAAGAAAGTCACCATATAATGATAAAGGTGTCAATTAAGCAAAAGGATATAACAATTATAAATATCTGTGTATCCAATATTGGAGTTCCCAAGTACATAAAGCAAACGTTAATAAATCTAAAGGGAGTGATAGATTACAATACAATAATAGTACAAAATTTGAACACCCCACTCTCAGTAATGAACAGAATTATCTAGACAGAAAATCAACAAGAACATATGGAGTTAAACTACACACTAGACCGAAAGGGCCTGACATTTATAAAACATTTCACCCATCTGCTGCAGAATACACAGTGTTTTCATCAGCACATGAAACATTCACCAGAATACACCATATCTTAGGTCACAAAACAAGTTCCAATATATTTAAAAAGGCAGAAATCTTATCAAGTATCTTAACTATCCACAATTGAATTAGTCAAAAAATCAAAAGCGAGAAGAACCTCAGAAAACATACAGACATATGGAAATTAAACAACATACTTGTGAATGACCAAGTCAATAAATTAAGAAGAAAATTTTAAAAATTTCTTGAAACAAACAAAAATGGAAATACAACATACCCAAACCTACGGGATATGACAAAAGCAGTACTAAAAGGAGAGCTTATAGCAACAAACACCAATATCAAAAAAGGAGAAAGACTTCAAATAAACAAGCCAATAATACATGCCAAGGAACTAAAAGAGTAAGAATAAACCAAACCCCAAATTAGTAGAAGGAAAGAACTAATAAAGATTAGAACATAAATAAATAAAATCGAGAAAAAAAATAAAGAAGATCAGTGAAATGAAAAGTTGATTCTTTGGAAAGATAAACAAAATTGACATACCTTTAGCTAGACTAAGAAAAAAAAGAGAGAAGAACTCAAATCAGAAATGATAAAGGAGACGTTATAAATGAGATGATATAAACACAAAGAATCATTAGAGGAATATTATTAACAACTATATACCAATAAATTGTAAAACCTAGGGGAAATAAATAAATTCCTCTACACATACCTCTTACCAAGATTGAACCATGAAGAAATAGAAAACTTAAACCAATAATGAATAACAAGATTGAAGCTATAATAAAAAGTCTCCCATCAAGGAAAAGTCCAGGACCTGAGGGCTTCACTCCTAAAATTTACAAAATATTTAAAGAAGGACTAATACCAATTCTACTCAAATTCTTCAGAAAAATTGAAGAGGAAGAAATACTTCCAAACTCATTCTATGAGGTCAGCATTCCCCTCATACTAAAACCAGACAAAGAAAAACAAAAAAAGGAAACTGAGGCCAGTGGCACTGATGAACATAGATGCAAACATTATCAACAAAATACTAGCAGACTGAATTCAACAGCATATTAAAAAGATTATTCACCATGGTCAGGTGGAATTCATTTCAGGGTGCAAGGATGGTTTAACATACGGAAATCAATAAATGTGATACATCACACTCACAGAATCAAGAACGAAACCATATAATCATCTCAACTGATGCTGAAAATGCATTCAATAAAATCCAAAATTCCTTTATGATAAAAACTCTCAACAAACTGGATATAGAAGGAATATACTTCAAAATAATAAAGGCCATATATGACATCTATGGTTACCGAAGGTCAGGAAGGAAGGGTAAGGGAAATGGGGAGATGAAGAGAGGTTTTTTTTTTTTTTTTTTTTTTTAATGAGTACAAATATACGGTCTGATTAAAACATAAGATCTAGCATTTGATAGTTCAGTAGGGTGACTACAGATTACAATAATCTACTGTAGGTTTCAAAATAACTAGAAGAGAATGAATGTTTCTAGCATAAAGAAAAGACAAATACTTAACATGATAGATATCCCAATTACACTATTTGATTTTTACAAATTATATGAATGTATTGAATTATCACATGTACCCCCAAAATAAAAAATTAAAAAAGAATGAAAATTAATAAAATTATTGAAGAAGCGATGACATAGGTAATACCTACTCAATAAAACGATGAATGTGGAAACATTGAAATTGAAAGGCCATTCTCAGGATGCATGTGAATTTGCCTTCAATATCTCTTAGTGAACTCGCATGATATATTCATTTTCCTTCATTTTGAGGTTTTACAATTAGCAGTTGGCCCAGTGATTGATTGATTGAATAGAATCAAGTATCGTAATTATACTGAAGATTGGAAGGTTTGCATATATTTTAAAGGTACTAACTGAAGTCTCAGGAATGAGGGGAAACAACTTTACCACTTAGAACTTCTCTCTGACAGGTGTCAGATTAAAGAAATAGCAAACTCAAGGATTAGTGGTGAGAAAAGGAGAAGAAAGTCACAATTTATTACTTGCTCTCAATACAGGCTCATTAGCTAAGTCAAAGAAAGGACTTCTTTTCTTCTGAATCTAATACTACAGTAGCAGCTCCTAATCTGAAGTTTTTTTTTTTTCCTGCGGTTTCAGTTACCTATGGTTAATGGATGTCCAAAAATATTAAATGGAAAATTCCAGAAATAAACAATTCCTAAATTGTGTGCCACTCTGAGTAGTGTGATGAAATCTTGTGCCATCTTGCTGCACCTTGCCCAGGACCAGCATCACCCCTTTTTCCTGGTGATCCACACTGTACACGCTCCCCTTCTGTGAGTCCCCTGGTAGCTTCTAGGTTACTAGATCAACTGCTGGGGTATTGCAGTGCTTGTGTTCAAGTCACCCTTATTTCACTCCCTAATGGTCCTAAAGCCAATAGCACCAAGGCTGGCATATTGTTATAATTGATTATTAGTTATTGTTGTTAAACTCTTATTGTGCCTAATTTATGAAATAAACGTTTTTGTAGATATATACGTACAGGAAAAAGCATTGCGTATACAGGATTTGTGCTGTCTGCGGTTTCAAGCATGGGGGTTTGGAACGTATCCCTTGAACGTATGTGGGAGCTACTGTGTTTGATTGCGTGCCCAGAAGGAAAGAAAGGAAAGAGATTCACAGAAAGAGAATGAATTCTGGAAAGTCAGGCTTTGCCTGGGTCTGCTTACTACATAAGTATGGAAAGTAGGAGGAAAAAGCAGAGAGCTCTCGTGGATACACACTTAGTATAATGTGCCTACAATCATCTCCATTTCTGACAACTGGCAACTTCTCTCTTGTGGAGGAGTTAAGAAGTGGTGGGTGAGGAGCAGAAGTGGGTGGGGAGACAGGCTGGAATTGACAGGTCCCAAAATGCATCTTCCACTCTGGGCATAGGTAGTAGTGTGAGGAGAGGAGGGGGAGGGCAATGCGCAGGGGAAGGAGAAAGAGGAGGGGAAGGAGGAGTGCGAGGAGAAGGAGTGGGAGGAGGAGGACGGGAGGAGGAGGGGAGGGGAGGGGAGGGGAGGGGAAGGGAGGGGAGGGGGGAGGGGAGGGGAGGGGCGGGGAAGGGGGAGGAGTGGGAGGAGAAGGAGGAGGTGAGGAAGGAGGAAGAGGAATTTCCTTTGCTACAAATGTCAGCATTCGTTGCATTTCCAGGTGTTTGAGGTTTCATCTTGATCCCACAATGCTTGAGCTCATTATACCTGGTGCGTTCAGCAGGTTCTTGAGCCTGGAAAATGTATTTAAGGTGCTTAATCAAACATTCAATAAAGGATTCTCAGCTGAGGACAAAGACGTCTGTAGTTCACTTATATAAGGACCTTTCTAGACCACAAAAAAAGAAGGTAAACAGGATCATTTGAGATTTACACAATAATGCAGGACATGTCATCCTTTGGGTGAACATGTTTCTATTTTGGCACTTAAGTGTTGTTTGCATGCACTAAACGATAATAATGAATCTATTCCAGCCTTTTTATGACGGAGGGTTGTGTGTGGGCATTTTAACTGTAGAATTCTTTGAACTAGAGATTATGCAAAGTTTACTTAGGCAAATGCTATTATGTGCTAAGTAAAATTTCAATTGTGTGCAACAACGCCTCTGTAAAAAGCAACTGCTGCAACCTAATGAACTTCAGAGCCTTCAGGTACAAAGGAATTCAACCAAGTAAGGCTAGAGCTGTAATGTATGGATCGTTAAGCCAATGATTCCCCAATACTGACTGCTTTGGCAGTGTCAGTTGACTGTGACAAAAGAAAGAAGGTAACAGTGAGCATCTGAAAAAGTGAATCTCCTGTGATTACCGACTAGCATTTAAGAAGAAATAAATTAAGAAGGTAAGACCCCCAGAATGCCTTTGAGCATAATGTGATGGGTGGCGGTGGGGGGAGGGGTTGTTTAAATCAGATTATGTAGGTTGACTTTGAAAAACTGTATTTGTCTTGGATATGCCTCCCTTTTCCTTCTTCCTAAGGACTCTGCTAACCCTACAGTCACAGCTGAATATGGAGAAATACAATCATTTTGGAAGAAATCTAGGATTTGATGTTAGATAAAAGTGATTTCCAATTTCTGCTATGCAGTTTGCCAACTGCGTGACTTTGAGCAATTTACACAACCCTGTTGTGATTCCATATTCTCATCTTTAAAATAAGGACTATTATGATACCTATGTCATAGCATAGACTATCAAATGATGTGTGTGAAATTGTTTATACATACACAAGTGCCATCCACCTCTACTTCACACAGCCTCTTCTTTTCCACAGCATGCGCTGGATGTCACCGATTGGAAAATTTACCTTTTCCTATGTCTGTCCGTTTCTTCTGTATTATTCATCCTTGTCCCTTTTGGAGGGAACGGTGCCATCCAACTGTGCATGGTTCTATACCTCAATAGCAGCTCCACAGAAATTGAACTTAATGTATGCTGCAACACGTGTCTGAAAATAAATGGGCTGTGACACAGGAAATGCTAGTTCTGCCTCTCTCCCAGTGAAGTCGAGATGAGACAGCTGTGCCTATAAATGAAGCCATTTGAAGAGTTAACATGGAAGACGGCTCCACGTAATTGCGAACTTCTGTGGAGCTACTCACAGACCATGCTCTAGAAATTAATAAAAGTAGTGAATAAGATGGGAAGGATGCACAAAATGAAAGCCAAATGAATGAATTAGTTTTCCTGTATGGTTCAACAGCACTAAATCCAAAGGCTGCCAGGCTCTGCTGGTCTATGGTTTAAATGGGATTTTTAAATGATTTACATCAAGGCTATGTAAGAAATGAAAGCAAAGCAGGATAAAAATAAGGAATGTTACTTGTGATTCTAGTGGGTAAAAATACACTGAGACGAGGAAGTAATTGGTAATTAAAATAATTAAAGAGTTCAACATGTTTGTCACTAAATTGAAAGCTAACGTCATGTTTGCCAATATTTTCATCATTCATTTAATTTCAAAAAAGTTTCTCATCCACCCAAGTGTGCTTTTGTTCATTCATCCATCTAGACAAAAAAATTTCAAAGATTTCTCTATATACCAGGTACAATTATCAGAGCTTTTATATGCTTTTCATTTAATTCTTACAATGATCGTTCTCCGCAGGTAATATTATTCCAAGATTTTAGTCATTGAGTTGCTTTATCACAATCCAAGATTTAGAAATTGAGTTGCTTTATCACATATCAATACAATAAATTTAGCCAGAAGTGAAATTGTGATTTGAATTCAGTTTTTTTTTCCTTTAGTATCTGATACGATACCTTTTCCACTACAATAGGACTGCCTGTTACGCACTTAATTGGTATGTTAAAGTAAATGGAAATTTTTAAATTAAAATATAAATGTAAGATCTTGTTAGTAATTTCTTAATAGCCTCTGAAAATTGGTGACAACATATGGGGCGCTTACACTTACCTGTAGTGTAGCCAGAATGAGAGAGGGGGGTAAAGGCAAAATTCTTTCTTTGTACTTATGCCATGAAACCATATTTTATTGGATTTCATATATTATGGTTCATCCTGCCAGGTAGAATATAATATCTTTATCCTATTTATTTCATTACCTCCTAGACTATGTTTTCTCATCAGAAACCTATACGGTAAGTTTTAAAAATGCAGATTTCTGGGTCCCATCCCTGCTTTCTGAATCTGAACTTCTGGGATTGGGCCAGAGAATCTTCATTTCTTTCTGAGACATGTTCTCACTCTCACCCAGGCTACAGTGCAGTAGTGGGATTATGGCTCATTGTAATGCCTTACTCCTAGGCTCAAGTGATCCTCCTGCCTCAGTCTCCTAAGTAGTTAGAACTATAGGCAAGCACCACC
The DNA here is from genome assembly GCF_024542745.1 of Macaca thibetana thibetana. Lineage (NCBI taxonomy): Eukaryota > Metazoa > Chordata > Mammalia > Primates > Cercopithecidae > Macaca > Macaca thibetana. Next base: position 171,711,266 of record NC_065580.1, read on the forward strand.
ATATCCAGCTAATTTATTTTAATTTTTTTTGTATGGACAAGGTCTCACTACTCTGCCCAGGCTGATCTCTAACTCCCAGCCTCAAGTGATCCACCTGCCTCGGCCTCCCAAAGTGCTGAGAGTACAGATGTGAACCACTGCACCTGGTCTGAAATCTACATTTTTAACCAGCAGACCAGTTCATTCTGACATGCTCGAGTTTGAGAACCACTGACCAGGCGATTCTGTATACAAAGCCCACCCACAGTATTTGGTGCCAGCATGACTGACTCTTTCAGAAGCGAATTCATCTGACAAGTCCTGACCCCCATGTCTGGGCCCAGCACTGTGCCAGGAGGCCCTTCCAGCTACACCACATCGCATCAAAACCCGTCTGTCTAGTTCATATTCCATGGTGACTGTTGGTTCACCCAGAGTCCTACTCAGAGTTCTGAGTCAGCCTCAGAAACACTGGGAGCTCTGGGCCACCTCTTATCAGAACATGAGTCAGAGCTGTAATCTCTGCTTCCCATTCCTGTGCTATGCTGCTGATGTGGTACTGGATTCCTTCCTAGTCAATCAACACAGACCTTCATTTCTATAGAGTTCTCTCACCCCCAAGTAAATAGACTAATTTCTTTCTGGTTGATTTAGGTATTAAAATTAAAGATGTAAAAATACTTATTTACTTAGGTAATGATGAATGAGTGCCTTGCAGGAGTAATGATTAATCACGCTCCACCTGGAAACCAGTGCCAAAACAACTGTGCTAATAGAATCCATCAACTGCTGAAATAAGTGATTGCACTGAAGCCTGCTTTATTGTAAGTTCCTTAATTTTACATTCTAGTTGCATGTTGTTGTTTCCTAATAAAAATTGTTTGGATTCCTTCCTGAAACATTTGGGTTGAGTCTTGAGGAGGTATTTTGCATTAGCTAAACACTGAATCATAAAACCATATTCATTATTCTGGCGAGGCAACACAGATTTTATTCTATGAAATTTAAACAATTATTTAAAATTAGAACAATGAGTAATAATTGGTAAAAATATGAGAACTATAATATTGTATTAAAAGAGCACTCAGTCACTAAAATATTTCTTTGCTGCCTACTATACATGGGTAGGTCAACATTTGGTGTAAGCAATGGCATAACCGGAGTTAGGTGGAACTTTCAGGAATTCTTTACTACCAGTAATTGTCTAACCCAGAAAGTATCTTTACTGCCAACTCCCATCAGGGGAGCTTTGGCAGTCAAAAAAGTACTTCACAACTCTCTGTGTTACTGTTGTCAACTTGTTCAAACTGCATTTTGTTCTTCATGGGAGCAGCAGGTTAAGAAAACCATGTCCTGGAAAATCACAGTGGTGAGAGTTGGCTCTAGATACACCTATGAAGGATGGAGAGGCAGTTGTATATGCATCTACTACCATTTTCTTTCTTAAATTTTGGTGAAAGTAGAATAAACACCGTCTTTGGAGTCAAAGCTGAGTTTAAATCCTGGTCCTAACTTTCATAAGGAAACTGAGACTTAAACTTTGTTTTCTCTAATTTGTACATGGAGTTTCCTGGCTGCCCTTGCTTCGGTTTTTCAACTGGTTAATCACAGGTAAAATGGGTTTCTAATGCTTCAAGAGTCAATTTAGATGTTATCTTAGAAGCCTACTCCCAATCCTCCAGCTAGACAGGTGATCATTTTCTCTATACTTCTTATCACTTATTATATTCTACTTCAATTGCCTACATACCTTGGAAAGGAGACTTTATTATTTTAAAAGGATTACAGACTGCAGGGCAGCCATCCTGCCAGGCTGGGAAGTGTAGCCTCCAGCATAGACTGTTAACAGGCGCTTCAGAGGAGGAGGGGTTGGGGCAGGAGCTTTATGCTAAACAGGTTGGCTAAACATAGATATTAAACAGTTATAGGAGAAGCTATGAATATTTACAAAGAGGGTCCTCATGCGTGCATATTGAATAACATGCATGTTACATGTGTCCCATTTCACGTTGGGATGGAGACTTAATATTTAAATACATTACAATTGGGTCAAAAAAGTGAAGCAAAAACATGAGGCACTATAGCGTGCAGCCTCTGTAAACTGGCCAGAACCATCCTGTAGTCAGTGGCCTCCTATCAGAAGAAAGTTACTGAAATCAGCTTCTGGTTCAATCAAAGCTATAGTTATGGCTTGTGGAACATGGAGTTAGTCTGCATCTGGTAGTGGACGAGCTATAATTGTTTTATATTGCTTATCTTGAGGCCAATGCCTCTTTAGCCACTAAAGAAAAAGAAAAATCTTGTGGCAGTTAGAACAGAATTTATTCTTTAAGTATAGAAGTGTGTGACTTAACCCTTGTCTGGTATGGCCTTATTTGGTATCTCATTGCCTCAAAGAGTCTGTTCCGTCAGTCTTATGATCTGTTTCAGTATTAATGCTGGTCAGTTTTTGTGTCTAAACCACAAAAAGGAGGGTATCATGAAGTGTGTTTGAACTCCCATCCCATTATGGCTAGGAATTCAGTTTTTAATATTTCCCTGGGGTCCCATTGGCTAAGAGAGGGGTTCATTCCATCATTGGGGGCTTAGAATTTTATTGTTCGTTCTCACTTTTCAGGCAGATAACTTTATGGTGCAGTATATGTCACATAAGAAGGTATGAATAAATATTTGGAAAATTTGATCCATAAAATATGGGTAGTAGTAACCGTTTCAAAAAGTGACCATAAGAACTAGGAGATGATCACATCTGTAAAGTTCCTGCCACATAGTAGGCACTCAATCAGTTCTTGACTGAATCTTTCTCCCGCTCCTAGCAATGGCCCCAGCCCAGCGGCCTGTCCTTTCCCTCCAACTCCACCAACAGTTTTGTGAGCTAACCCTGTATGGTCTTTTCTCTGCTTTACATCATTGTCATAAATCTCAATTGACACTTCAGTGTCTCTGCCACCCCAGGGCGGGCCCCAGAACAAACGTTTGTTCATTAGCGGGGTCTTGCCTTGACTGGAAGTGCTGAGGTCCTTTGTAGCGCTGCCAAAACAAAACGCAAACCAAACAGAATTGCCTTCAGGATACTGAGACACAGGTGAAAGATTGAGCTGGGAGCCTCTATGCACCTTTCAAAAGCCACCTGAACTACCTGTTACCAAGGTTCTAAATATGGATGTGCATATGCTGTCTCTGCTACTCCTTCCACCCTCAGCCATGCCTCTTGGGACAACTGAGTGTTGGGGTCTAATTGACTCACGGTCTGAACCTTTCTTATTCAAGGAAGAGGAGCATGTGGTGAAGCAGGCTTGTGGTTACAGAAACCCTTGTCCCTTCATAGAGGGCAACCAAATATCATCGGCATAACAACGGGGAGTAGTATATTTTGATATACACAGTATCTTTATAACAATGATGGATATGATATATTGCTGTCAATTTTTACAATCGGCCAGAGATTATATAAAAAAGAATCTTCTTCTTTTGTATCACAAAAGAAACTTGGATCTTCCCTGGGGATGGCAGGAAGCGCAGACTCACCAGCTTCCATTTGACTGAATTACACATTTGTTTTTGATGTGTAGGAGGTTAGTGGCAGGGATTCTATCCATCCTGCACAATTTCAATGAGTCCTTTCATGAGAAAGAAAAGAATAGTAGAAATAACTATAAGAAAATACTTCTTCTACTTCATGTTCCGTCAGATTAGTCATGGTGTTCTCATAAAAAAATATAGACCAAGAGCAGCCTTTATTGGTCTGTATAGTTTATGAAATGCTTTATTTCTTTGGGTTCATAAATAATCACAGATGGTCCCTGCAAATAAAAGTATAAGATGAAACGTAAGAAGAAATTTGTTAAATGATAATTTTCATTTCTTGATGAACATAAACTATACCTGAATTTTGTTTTCCACAAGAAGTTTATTACGTGTTTTAAATTACTAAAGTATATTACAGATAAATCTGAAGTGCCCTTAAGCTGCACTTAAGGGCAACTTAATTTATTTTTTCTCCTTTTTTAAAGAAAGCTTTTATCATAAATTTAATGTTTTATTTACTATTTTTTATTATTTAACACAAACATAGTATTCATGAGCAGTATAAAATATGATGTTGGTATGATTTAAAATTTTATATAAATTATAGCATATCTTCACATATTCTGAAATATGCTTTCTCCACATATTATATTTTTGTATTATATCCATCGTGATATGCAATTTTTATTTTTTACTTGTCCTAAAGAAATCTATTATATTCTATGTCACTTTTTAAAATCCATTTCCTTGCTGGTCAGACATTTTTAAAAAGTATGCCACTTAATTGCATTTATTGAGTTAGTATTTATTTACAAAAAATTTTCTGTATGAATTCTTTGTATAATATGGTGATTTTAGTAAATAACTGTACATTGTATACTTGAAAATTACTGAGAGTAGATTTTACATATTCTCATCACAAAAAATAAGTACGTGATGTAATGAATATGTTAATTAGCTTGATTTAGCTATCCCACAACATATACCTAAGAAAACATCATGTTGTACATAATACAGACATAATTTTTATTTGTTGATAAAGAAAAATGAATTTTGTGAACTAGTACTAGATATAGGGTATCTGAATAAAATGGATTGATTAATTTGATTAGTAAAGAACGTCTACTTATAGAAATTATGACCCGTTTTTAGAGTTTTTAAAAACAGTAAGACATGGAACCTGAAATGTTTACCAAATATATTTCTATTTTATGATGTTTCAAATGATTTTTAAAGATACTGTCAAATTTTATGTGTACACCTTGTGTTTGAATAGGATGGTTCTGGGGTTTGGCAGATACTCATTCTGCTATGGACAAGTATTAGTTATGGATTAACGCATTCGTTTTCCTATGGTTCTAACTTATTAGAGCAATAGACACCAGAATGATATGGTGAAAAAGTATACTGGTAACTTAAAAAGAACTCTCACATTGCAAGGTATTTTGCAAACATATTGGGGAATGTGGCTTGATCCTGGGACTGAAAAGAAGCCTTCTACTACTCTCCCACTGCTCCTCACACCCCATACCCCAAAGTGTACATCCTCGAAGTCCATTTAGAGCACTAGAGATGTTGTATTTCTTTTCTAGCTCTAGTTCTGAATTTTAACTCATGGAAGGTATTAGTCATTGGGTCTGAAGAGCTATGGCTTATAAAAATGGATCCAGAGAACATATCCTGTAGCTAGTCAAAAACTGTGTTAGTAAACTCCAGGATGTAACTAGTTCTATAATTATTTTAAGTTGAGATATAACAGGTGTAGTATTTTGTAGAGTGGGCTAGATATTTTATTCAAAGATCTATTTTATCACTTTGTCTTTCTTTAAATCACAGATACACATAAAACATATGTATAAACCTGATGAATAAACTGAATCAGAATGTTGAGTATCTTAATGCAAGATACAATATATATATAGTAATCTATCCTCAAATCTGTAATTTTATAAACTTTGTTGCAATTATGAGTAGAGAGCCATTTTGAGTAATTATTTTAGTGTTGTAGAAATATTCCCATTAGGAACTTATATAAGATAAAATGTTAATATTCTTTCAGAACATAATGTATTTGCAACGTGTGGAAGCACTTTCCATTATCCTTATACACAGGAGACCTAGGTAATAGCATTATGTAGATAATTTTACCTCAACAGAAATAATATAACCATAGACATTGATGATAAGAAAAGCTCAAGAGGTACTTTAGGCCATTAGCCTGAAAAATTGCTGCATATTTTAAACTTCTTGTGTCTGATCTAATTTGTCTGACTTTAATGGTTCCACTTTTAACAATTTCCAAAGAAAAGTTTTTGAATTTTTAATTGAGATATTTCTCATTTTACCTAAGGTAATAATCAGAAACCATATGATAGAAATTAGAAGCAATAGAGTCTGTTAGGTGGCTGGCTTCACGCTATTTGCTTTCTCTTCTAAACTTTAGGTTTAGTCTCATATTGTCAAGTCACAAGGATGTAACACCAACCAGCTGACCAGGTGGTCCTCTATGCAGGTAACCATACTTCCCTCGTCAATGTTAAAGAGATGGAGACACCTGTGTATGTGCCCAGCACTCGTAAGAGCCACGTCTGATTTCAATTAAAAGCAGATTTGGTTTCTATACAAATGTTTAACCAATGTTTCCATGGAAAGTCCCTAATGCTTGTTTCCTTTTTAAAAAAAGCTTTTAATTTTGAAATAACTATAGATTCATAGGGAGTTGCAGATAGTATGGACGGGTCCCATGCCCTCTTCCTCCAGGTTCCTCAATGACTACACCTTCTGTAACAATAGCACATGTCAAAACCGGGAATTTGACACTGGTACGATATTGCCCTTTTATCACATACGAGTGAGATGTCCTTTTATCAGCATTATGGACTTGTGTAAAAACCATCACAAGCAAGATACAGGACTATCCCATCATCACAAGAATCTCCTTTGTGCTACCTCTTTATAGTGTTCATCCTCCTACTCCCCACAATCTCTAACCCCTGAGAACCACTAATTTGTTTTCCATGCCTATAACTTTTGTCATTTCTAGAATGTGTTATAAATGGAATCACTCACCATACATCGTGGTTTAATGGAAAGTCCCTAGTTCCCGCTCCTCCCATTTTTAAAGTTATGTCCCATGTCTTCTCCATTTCACCCAGGTACAGCTATTTTTAGCTCTGGCATTTTATAATATTAGCCAAAGAATCAAGTTCAAAAAAGTAAAATGACCTAGTCACTTTGCTAATCGATATAAAAATTTGTTTTTTTGTGGACAAAAAAACCATTAACCTATTATAAATACATATATTATTGCTGTATTTCATTTCTATGGAGAGTTGGGCTATGTCTTCTTTCCAAGAGCATACCTTGCTCATGACTGCATCTTCAGTACCTAACACAGTGTTTAACATCTATCATGTATTTAATAAATTTAGGGGGGAGGATAAATGAATAAAGACCTTTTTATTTCTATTCAGGGCAAAGTTGAGGGCTTAGGAGATTCTGCATCTGTGCAAGAGGACGTCTTGTGTTAATTGGCCATTGAGAGGCAAAGCAGATGATGGAAATGCTATTAATGACTATCACCTGTTTACTTGGTGGTCGCTTCCACTTCATTCTGCAGATGCATGCACGTGTCTCCCAGCCCAGCTGGAGACACAGACTTTCCCATTTGTGGCTGAGAAGTCCCTATTTGGTGGATCATGGGCTCCTTCCATTGGTTTTGATGAGAACTCAGAAACTCTTTTATTTTTTTCCAGCAAAATGTATTTTATTCACCTTATTATGACAAAAATCCACTTCCATCAGCCTTAGATTAGCACACAAAAGCCTCCTAACATAATCTACATGCCCTAGGTACTAGATTGGCTTCAGGGAAGAAAGGAACCTGACTGCTCTGTAAATAAAACACAGAACAGCAGACTCAGTTTGGAGGAAATGAGAAAGAGGACTGTGGATTCCATCTCTAGATCGAGTCTTCAAAAGTCATTCCCCCATAAGCAAACGATTGGCCAACAGACTACCTAAGAGAACATACTTGTTGCCTCGTTTTCATTTTATCTTCGTAACAATGTTTTATGAACTGTTCAAGTTGTCTCTGACCTAGATCCCTTCTGCTGCAGCTGGAGGGAGCAGAGAACAGAATTATTTGGAAGCCTTCATGGGCTGCAGCAGTGATGAAGGGCATTCTCATACTACGGTGACCTAAGCTATCACAGTCCCGGGCACAATGATCACAGGTACAACAAGTCCAGTCTTAGCTATAGGTATCTTTTTCCAGGCAGTCTGCAGACAACACCCCCTTCCAGTTTGGTCATCTCCTCTTCTGAGGCTCTCAAGCTTCCTCTAATGTCCTCTGATTACCCAACACAGGTATCCACCTCCATTCAACCCTCCTGCTTTACCTATCCATTTTTCTTTCTTTTTATTATTATTTGTTTTTATTATACTTTAAGTTCTGGGATACATGTGCCATATGTGCAGGTTTGTTACATAGGTATACATGTGCCATGGTGGTTTGCTACACCCATCAACCCGTGATCTGGGTTTTAAGCCCCACAGGCATTAGCTATTTGTCCTAATGCTCTCCCTCTCCTTGACTCCCCCACCCCCCCAACAGACCTTGGTGTGTGATGCTCCCCTCCCTGTGTCCATGTGTTCTCATTGGAGAACTCAGACACTCTTCTGGGACATCTATGAGGGGCGCTGTCCACCTCTATGGGGCATGAGGTTTCTCCTTTAGCCAATGACCTCAGGAGGTCTTGGTGCTCAACTTTTCTCATTGGTCATTTAGGTTAGTTCATCTGGGTTGCCAAATATGAGCTATTGCCTTAGCGTAATAAGCTTTATGGGAGTACTTTTAAGATTATATAATGAAAATATACTATGTGTGGTAGAAATAAGAGACTCTTAGACAAGGTGTTTTGTTTTCTGCTCTCTGATAATCTTTCACTAGATCCTCTGGATATCTTCCCAGGTCCAAATCACAGTCAGTTTCTGGGAAGGCAGCCAGCAAAAGCAGACCAAAGGCCATCAAAACAGAGAAATATTTATTAAGAAAATGACTAATTATAAAATTAGTCTTCTCAAGTCCCTCTCCTCAGCACTAACGACTATCCCCACCCATTGTATCGACATATTTGTCAGCCTCAAAATATGGGAGGATGGGGCTATGTGGTAGGAACGTGGTTAGATTGTGGGATTTTTACTGACTTTTTAGGTTATGGAGCATCACTAAAAGCTTTGCATTGGTGAAGCACTACCTTTAGGGAAGGTTAATTCATTGACGAGCAACATGGAGGTGAGGAAGAGTACAGGTGGGCAGCACGTGGGTCACCAGAGCTCAAGCTAGCCAGTGAATGGAAATGTGTATGGGTTGCCACACAAGTGAAATCTATTTGTGAAATGCATTTAAAAATCTTATTGTGTTCACACACT